>NC_137595.1:6536477-7032295 GCF_963210335.1 Falco punctatus
GATTACAGATGCATTTGTAAACACTTACTGAGAAATTATTAGTATAATTGCATCCAGTCAAATCTAAGAGAGGCAGTACAGAGAAGCAGCGAGACCAGAACTCTCTTTCATCTAAAACATTTCATTTTACAAATATCTTACAATGCCTGCATTAAAGGTATGCTAACTAGCAGAACAGAAGACAAAGAAGAATAAAACCACACACTGCAGCAGGAAAGAGAGAAACTAAGAGATTAAGATAATACTGAATAGCTTGAATTAAGTGTCAACCAGTGCCATCACTTTGAAATCCAATAGCTTCATGTTTTGAAGCTATTAGTAACAGCCAGTAGTCATGCTTTACTTCCCACGCCACTGGGACTTGCTTTTCCTCCTCCAGTTCTAAATTTGACTCTTATTGTATTGGTAAATACCTGGACCATCGTTAATACCTCTCATTGCTTTTGCCTCTATGTGCTACTAATCTTGGACAGCATAGGTAGCGACTGCCTCATTTTCTTAAGTTTAATAACAGAGATTAAAGAGCCCACGTACACTAGTACTTCACACTGAGCACTATACATCTTCCCCAGTGGTCAGCATATTCAGGAACTTGATCATAATTTGCTGATTCAAGATTCTCCTGCCACTATCTATATTACAGTGGCCTTGAGCACTGCTGCCATCCCTGTATATTCTTATCCCTTCAGTTAAGACTACTATACCTCAATTTGTGTCACATCCCATCAGTTACCAGTTCCCTTTCTTCAGCATCTTTGCAAGGTTGTTATCCAGGTAACAGTAAGGTCTTACTACTTTTCTGCTTACCTAACGGTTAATTTTGCAAGTATTCACCTTCTTTTAAAGCACACCTTAACCTACCTTGCTACAACTATAGCAACTTCCATACCTCTTCAACTGTACCTCCACATTATCATCACAGAAAACTGTCTCTAATACAACCTCCAAATAAGTTCACAGACTAAAGTTGACACTGCCCTGTTGTCATTTCGTCTTCTTTTTTTTTAGTATCAGTGCACAACAACTAGTACTACATCTTTGCATATGTAATTAAGTCATTTCTAGAAGACAATTTGAATCTGAGAGAATTTAATTAACGCAAAACACTCAAATCCCCTCCATCTTACAGTAAGGTCTTCTACTAGTTTTATGTACGTTGCTTTTTTGCTGGTGTCTAATTTTAAGAACATATTACTTGTTTTATTAAGAACATATTACTTTATTTGGTACTTTGCCACATGAAAAATTTTCAACTTCTTAATATTCAATTCAATAGTTCTTTTCTTACACATCTTTTTGTTCCTTAGTAGTAGCCGTTCAGTCAGGGGTTGGGTTTTTTTTTGTTTCATTGGTTTTGTTTGTTTGGTTGGGATTTTGGTTTGGTTTTTTGGTTTGGGGATTTTTTTTTAAATACTACCCACAAGAACAGAAAGAGTGATGTATCTATTATTTAATTTCTTTTGATCTAGCACTATATGTCTATATAATACTCAATCACAAAACCAGGCAAAAGTTTTTTCTTAAGATTAAAACTAAACAAAAATATGTATGAGACCGGTACAATCTGCTTTGTGCTTCTTAAAATGCAAATATAATTGAAGTGCATTTATAGTTGTTGAATATTCAGAAATATTCAGAGGGATATATTAAATTTGGAATGATACGATTCACTTGAGTTTGGTTTTTTAGTAACAGTAATCTAACCACTAGAAGGCAGTCCAGTTATTTTCTTCAGAGCTAGTGTTTTTCCTCACAACTAAAGCTTTGCTGTAGAAGGATCTCAGCCAAGAAATAGTTTATGGGAAAAGGAAGTCAATTGGTTTTGTAAGCTATAAAGGTCAAAACGCTTCTGTGAAATATTCCCTTCGGAAAGCTTGGAAACAACCTTTTTCTCCAAAATTTTTTGACAGCTGGTAAAGCAAGAAGACATATGCTTTTTTGTATTGCCTAAATAAAAATGACTGATCTGACTTATTAACACTGATTCTCTCCAGACAAAAACTAGAGTTTCCAGCAATTTTATGCACTTCTTATTATACATTATTATACATTATCTATACCTGCTTTTAGATGAGCAATATTTATCCTAAACATCTGTTTGCAGGATCATTTAAAGGATTTAGAAATTATGCTTCCAAATTTATTAGCTTACATGGAAACTATTTTTCAGCCTATTGAGAATGATTAACTGAAGTTTTTAAGGCTAGAGAAATAAAACCAAGTGTTAAGGTCTGATAAAAGTCATGCCTGTAATTATCTGATTCATAAAACAGAGGAGTTCTGCTACTTATATTTTGAAAAAGATTTTAGAGTTCTCTTTTCCATAAACTTTTACATTTCAAAACCAGGGAAGAGACTATACTATAATCTGATAATAGAATAGTAAATTCATTTTAGTAGATAAAATCCAAAAAGACTTAATGAAGTCACACAGACATGTACAAACAACAGCCTAGTAAAAATATGTACAGTAAAAATCCATACAGGTTCCGGAACAAACAACAAATACACATAACAGGAATAAATATAAAAATCTACAATTAACTGGAAATCTTTTAAGAAAGTGAGTCTATTAAATCCTGTTCAGAGTCTCTAAAATAAAGAAATCTAGAATAGCTAGATCTTTCCATTTATATTTTTATTCTCCTTGCTTACATAGAAATTGAAGAGTTACACTAAAGAAGCAGCCTTCCACCACTGTGTCAATGAAGTCAGGTTATAGTATAAGTTTTCACTTGTGGACGCAAGAAGAGTTGAGAGACAAGGGCATTCTGCTTACCTTCAACATTCTATCTAGAGAGAAGCACATATGCAAGAGTATTGACCTAGAAGGGAGAAAGGTATTTAGGCACTCATCTGTATCACACACTTATTTTCTGCTCTTAGCTTAACTCCCTTGCTGAGCACAGGCCAGAGTTGCAAGAATCCTGAAAAAAGGAACTAGGCAGACCAATTTTATCAAATACTTGCAAGCTCCCTGACAACATTCAGAGAGAACACTAAATTTTTGCACATATAAAGGCTGCTTGGCTTAAAATATACAGTAAACAGGAAGCAGAATGTTGTTAGTAGTTTCAAAAATAAAATATGTTAGACAGTTATGCTATTTGTGTTCCTCATACAGACTGCCCTGCATTCTCACTATTATATATAATGATGCTAATATAATATTCTCCCTTACACATTTAAGCCCTTTCTCCCCCCACCTCCCCTGAGAGCTTTTTCTACTATTTTAACATAATCCAGGTACATAACACTGGAATGCTCTCCCTATCATAAAGCAGCACAACAAAGAATTCCAAACTTATTCAACAAACAAACATTTTAGTGCTGACAGATGAGTTGTGTGAGCCACCTTTCTCAGATGACAAGTTTGTTTTCCATGAGCTAGACTCTTGAGCTCATATAGCCATTGCAGCCGGACTTCCAGCCAACCAGTGCCTGAGGTACAGCTATTTTCCCCTTTGCTTTTGACCAGCACGCCACACAAAAGGAGCTCCAGTTATTTTATTAGAAATAATATTAATAAAAAGAACTACAACAGGAAAATACTAAATAGTGGGAAGCTTAGAATTTCTAGACCGCATAAACCAAATCTCAAGGTTGTTAAGACTCTCTCCCTCTGTCCACAGGGAGACAGAAAGGTACGTGGTTTCCTCCAGTCCAGAAAATCTCAATAGCTAAAAAAAGCTTCCATGCAGTGCTTTTTAGTCCCTCTCTCCTGTAACGTCTACATCCCACTGTGCTCTCTACTCCAGACAGGCACATCCCCCTTCTGAAGTCCCTACTTACCAGTTTGTCCTAGCCTCCTTGCCAGAAGGACATGCAAATTTTGTTCAGTTACTCTTAAACAAGGTGCAATCTCCCTTTCCTTCTCAGCAGGCTCAGTCATGACCTAGACTGCATACACAACACAACAAAAACTAGAAGCTTTCATCCTTGCTAAGTTACAAGAGTTCTTTAAAAGCTTACAGGTAACCACTACCAAGTTCAGCAGCTTTACCACATAAGTTCTGCTATTGATAATCTCTTCCAGCTACGCTCAAGGCAAAAAAACTGCTCTCAAAGGATGAGCACGGCACTGCACTGTACGCAGCAACTTCTCTCATAACAGTTCAACAGCTACTTTCCTACGTTACTGTTAGGTATCCCTTACTTCTTGTTGAAGAATTTCATACCCTCTAAATGCTAGCAGAGATCCGGTATTAAATTAAAATCAATGTTACCTTTCCACAGTTTCTCTGCTTTCCTTAGAGAGCGTCAAGCATCACAGCACAAGCTACATGCAATGCTCTAGTAATTTTGTGCTTTGGCAGTCTGCAGAACTTTGGGCACAGCTTTATGTTAAATAGGATTACTAATGTATGAGACTGTCATTTGATGGTACAGGAGAGAGACTAAGCTATATAAGAAACCAGGAGAGGAAGAAATTTACCAACTTCCAAAGTGAAGGCCACATTCACTTGACGAAGTTTACTTGACTTGGCAAATGTATTTATGACTGCAGGCTACCCCAAAACTCTCATTATTTCAAAAATTCTATCCAGAGAGCAGTCTCACTGCTACTTCCACTGCCCAGGCCATAGAAAACCTGGAAGAACCAACAGGACAAGGAAATACCTATCTGGTTTTCACATTGCACAGGAAAATGAGAGTAACTATTTTCCTGTTTATTGCTAAAAGTATCAAGGTTAGGATTTCACCTTTGATGTACCGGAATGGAAAAAAAAAAAAAAAAAAAGCTGCAGAAAAACATCAGCACTGGATGTCATGCACTAAAGGTGCCTGAATAGAACAACTCCCCAGTAAAACATCATCCGTTGTTATACCTTTTTACTTGGGAGGGGGAAGGGATACTAGACAATGATTTAATCTTAAAAGACTAGTAAAGGAACTGAAGATCTTAACAGAAATAATCAATTAAGCAGCAAATAATCCCTCAATTTAATAGCTCCACAGCACTGAAGATTAAACTACCCTTAATTAAAGTCAACAGTTGTGGATTGCTGTATACTGGACAGGGGGAAGTCTAAGTACCCCATTACGCTCTCATTTTCCAACAAGATTCAACACAGCAAATGCCCAAATCTTCCTGAGTAAGAGAATGCAACACTTAGAAGACAGACCTTAGAGAGTTCTCAAGGACAACTGAGAAGGTAAGCAAACTGAAAAATGTTTGCTGAATTCTCATCACACAATAAAATGATACTTTGAACAAAGAAATTTTCTAACCATAATACAAAATAAAAGAAAAGCTCCCCTCCACAAAGGCATTGCTACTTCATCACCAGCCACTAATAGCTTCGACTTCAGAAGAACAGAATGAATTATTTTCCTCTTCTACTCTTTATGAAAATAGGTTTTTTAACTGCTACTAGACAAAGTCAGGTTAGTGGTTTTTGTTTTGGTTTTTCTTTACCTAGTACATCTAAGTAATAAACTGATGAATCCATCTTGCTATGTCTTTTTCCAAATGCAAAATATTATAGCCCACCATGTCTTTATCACACTAAATGTTACTTTCTTCTTTGCTGAAGTTTCACAAAGCTCCATGACAACAAACATAACTTGCAGATGTCATACAACTAGCTTAGAGACTTCTAGTGCAATACTCACCAGCCCAATGTTAGATACTATCTACCACAGAAGCTTTAGCATCTGAGTTTTGGGTTCTACTGCTGTGCTCGCTAATTCATAGAAAAGCGCCCACTCAACCAACCACCGTTCGTATGTTTCTCAAATTACTCCAATAACCACATATGTGAGCAATCAGAGCCAATCCAAGAGAGAAAAAGAGGATTATGAAAGAAAGAACAAAAGGAAAAAAGGAAGTATTGAAGAAAATTGAGATAAAATACAGTGATTTAACCAACACTGTAGTGTAATATCTAAAGCATCAAATTCCTAAGAAAAACTCCTTAGGATAGAAAAACAGGTGAGGCTGCTGGTCTTTGAATTGTAACATGCCAAGACAGCTCTTTAATCCTGCAGTCTATCTATAGTAACATTCTGCAGTTCTACAGAGCTAAGTTATTTTTTACTTTCTGTTCACTGTTTTTCCTATGCTATCTAAAGCTAATGTGCAACCTGAGTAATAGACTCTCAACAAAAATCAAATTTTCTAGTTATTCTTATTCCAGTGCCTACACTTTCTGAGAATCTCAGTAAGGCTTGTCAGTGAAGGGCCAAACACTCTTTGCACCATCATGTCTCTTATTCCTACAGTCCACCAAAAGTGAGATGCAAGCATAAGTATTACTTCAGTTGTATCTTCACACATGCTAACTGTAGCCAATGTTTTTTGTTTGAACAGATGCTTTCCTAGCCTCAACAAAATTTCTATTAACAAATACAGTATGTTATTGATATGGATGTATTTAATCATTAATTGCATTATGCATTAAGTGCTAAGAGGATGAGTTACAGTAAACTGGAAAAAATTCAGTACATTCAGAGTGAAAGAAAGTTACTATACTAACAATTTGCCCACGCAGAAGAAAATTTGTTCTATTACCTCATGCTAATAAATAAGCCTCTGCAGTAACTCGTGCACTTACTGCAACCAAACCAGCAAATACAATTCTCAATGTTAGGCCCTTCCCTATGAACAGAACATGAACACAATCCCAGCCGAAGTGCATATGGTCTTTAGTTCCTATATATCATTTCACTGTTCTTTGGTATTAAATTCTGAACATTTCTGTGAAAACTCATGTGACCCCCCAATCCTGCAAAACTCTAGTAGACTAGATGCACACTGAAGATGGGCTTGTCAGTAGCAAGGAGCAGATTTACAGAGTCTAGAGCTGAAGGACAGTCTTGACACTTTAGAGTTGTAAAATTTTGGCAGACATTAAAGTTACATTATTAATACAAATATTAAAAATTAAATTAACTTGTACTTTTCCAGGATATAATCCACTGCGTTACAATTCCATGAATATTTTAAGAAGGCCCCCAACATTTTATACATACTTAAGAAGGACCTTTTGCAATTATGGTTTCCAGAGTTAACTTGCAGAGCAGCTGAAGTGTTACTAATGAAATTTTGAGAGTCCTTTCAGCTTTTATGCAAACAAAAGTACACATCTTCCCCTATACATTTCAAGCTCAGTTTTGACATTCTCACTTACATCATCCTTTTAGGCAGATCTAATGTTTATTTGTAGCAATGCTAATCTGACAAAAACTTTAATAAAAAAAAAAAAATATCCACCCTGAAGGACGACTATTAATGATCAGCATTTTTGCAACTGGAAATCACTTGTTTTTATTTTGATTACTGCTGATTTCTAAATCTGCGTGAAATTTCCTTTTGGACAGGGTAACGTTGACTTTTTTTTTTTTTTTTTTTACTGATTTCAAAGATTCTCAAAGGGAGAAAAGGGGAAGGCAAACAAAACTCAACGTGCACTGTTGAAGAACTATAGCATCAAAAAGTACTGAGTAGAAAGTAAATGGAGACAGGAGGATATTTAAAAAGATGTACTTGTACAAGAAGTATTTCTTACAATATTAACCTTTTTGAGGGTACGGATAAAGGAACAGAATGTCTCTTGTGTTCCTACACACAGTCTTAAAGTTCAAGCTCAAAAGGATAAGGCAACTTTATTGTGAAATGCTGCAGAAAGTTTGAAATATAACCACAGCACAAGGACTTGATAATCAAGTAATTCCTCAGTAAAAACAGTTCTAATAAAACAAGTTATCTTCAGTACATCAACTGATAATCACAGAATCGTAGAAACATTTAGGCTGGAAAAGACCTTTGAGATCATCAAGTCCAACCCTGAAGCCAGCACTGCCAAGCCCACCACTGAACCATGTCCCTAAGCACCACCTCTATGTGTTTTGCAAAAGTTTGCAGGGAAGGTGATTCCACCCCCTCCCTGGGCAGCCTGTCCCAGCGCCTGACCACCCTTTCGGTGAGGACTTGTCCCTAATCCCCGATCCAACCCTCCCCTGGGCACCTCGAGGCCGTTTCCCCTTGTCCTGTCACTTGTTCCCTGGGAGCAGAGACCGACCCCCCCTGCCCACAGCCCCTGTCAGGGAGCTGCAGAGAGCGATCGGGCCCCCCTGAGCCCCCTCTTCTCCAGGCTGAACCCCCCAGCTCCCCCAGCCGCCCCCCCCAGCCTTGTGCCGCAGCCCCTTCCCCAGCTCCGTGCCCGTCCCTGGACACGCTCCAGCCCCTCAGGGTCTGTCTGGGAGTGAGGGGCCCAGAGCTGAGCCCAGCGTTCGAAGGGAGGCTTGAATCCTTGTGTCTCACAGGCTGGCTTTATTGAAAGAAAAGATGATACAATTCCCTGTTGAGAAACTAATCCATGTCCCATAAATACCGTCTTTGTATCAATTTATATCAAGTATACAATTTTTCAGAGTTCATGTCATAACTACGCAAGTAATCTGTTTCTTTTAAGAGCATATCTCTATGCAGTATGAGGCATTTAATGTTTCTTACATAATGCTTATTTACACCCTGGAAACTGTCTAAATGATTCTGGTTTTCCTTCTTTTGATCTCTATATTAGTAATTAATGCTGAACTGTAATATCACCTTTTGGGACCATAATCTGTTGCCAAGGATACTAGGGATATAATTATAATTTTATTGTAGACTAACTGAAAGAGTTCTCTTTGTTGAGAGTGCAATTCAGACTGATCTAGTGTTAATTGCACCTACACACCTCCTTTCATCAAGATATTGTGGAGTACTATGAAAATTATATACTAACACTCCTGTGACTCAAATTTTATTTCTATTCTATGGACAGAGAAACTACAGCACAAAAGTTCTGAATGACTTGCTGAAGGTTAAAACTTCAACTGGAAATGAAACTCAAGTGTCACCCTACTTCTGGCTGCTAACTCTAAAGAGGCAGCAATGAGCATATTTGCCTGGCCAAAGACAGCCCTCCACCATAAATTGTTACTTTGTGTGAGTTCAGCTATACGGTTGCGAAAGCTGACTCTATTCCTCAATGCTATCAATTTAACTATTGCATCTGACCAGGCAGAAATGCCACTTTAATCCAAGTTTTGTCATTCCTCATCGGTACGGTGCAGCTGTTACCTCACTTGCCAAAACTGCCAGCCCTCAGGAGGGAACATCATTTAATTAGCTTAGGTTACACTCCAAAAAGCACAGAACTTGAAAAAAACCTAAGCCAACGTACCAATAATTAAATTGTTGTAATTGTAGTGATCAAAAAATGCTAGGGAGACTCAATACTTCGAGGATTTTTTTTCCATCCTCTCCTTTTTTTTAAAAATAATGTATTTCACATATTTTTAATGAAATAACAGAATACTCCCCTTTGCACAGGAAAAGCTCTGAATATTGGTATGAGTCCTGTGGACTCATTTTACCGCTCTTTAAAGCAAAAGAAGGAAAACAGCAAGGGGGTAAAAAAAAATTCAAAAAAATATACCTTCAGGAGAAGAAGAAAAAGCATGCCTTGGCAATACACCAAAGATGGAATTAACCATTTGGTAAGTCACCAAAGGTGGAATTCAACTCAAACGCATCCATCAAATATCAGGAAAGATTAAAACCATCATGTTACAAAGGAAGGAAAGAAAATACTACAGGGTTAAAACAACTTGAGAAATTTTAAGCAAGTAATTGGAATTCAGAATTTAGATTCATTGCTGCAGGAGCTTCATGTCACAGTTCAAGAGCGTACCTTCTGTAACTGGCCTTGCATGCAGGTGCAGTTCACAGAGCTTCAGCAGTTCATTGGAACCAATGAACTTTCTTTCCCATATTTCTATCTATACATGTTTTGTCCTATGTAGTTTGACATGTCCTGGTACCTCCAAGTTTGATTTTTATCAAGCAGGACTATAACATGTATTATGAAAGAGCTTTAACCTCTTATAAACTGTCTCAAACCCCACCCCCACCCCCCACCCAATAGTCAACTAACTTCATGTTTTCCACATTGAGCGAGAGTACATAGCACCAATCAAGCCTTCATAAACATACACATATATTAATTGTCTTTTAATTTTTTTAAAAACATTTTGCTGTCGAAACTTTGCCATTTTTTATGCCTTGAAAACATTTAGTACTCATCAATGTAGTACTCTCACATAAGAACAAAAAAATAGTCTAGAAAACAGAAATAATCCTACCATTTATTAGAACTTTTGGTACAAGTCCTTTACATAATAAATAAATAACCTTCCAGCTGATAATAACTCTCAGCTGAAATTTTATACTTGGTCTACTACAATTATTGTGCTTAAATTATTGAAACACCACCACATGTTTAATTTTTAAAAGTTTAAGTCAATTTCTGGTCTCCTATCTGATTTGATCCAAAATAAAAAAACCTCCAAACCATCTTCATGCTATTAGTGCTACAGTTTTGGAAACCAGCTCTGAAGAAGCCACAACATTAATTTATTACTTTAATTCTACACATCTCAAGTGTTTTTGCTTGGTTTTTGCTCTTAACCATCCAGTTTAATAGATCTACTACACAAGGCACTAAAATCCAGGCCAGAGATACTCCACTCTGGATTGATTTTCCAATTGTATGTTGCTAGCTGCTTTTCTCAGATGGGTTTACTAACTGCTGTTATTAGACCACTCCAACACACTAAATGAATTTAAAAGTAGAATTCAAATTAGCTCCTTATTTATCATCCAAAGCAGGGCATCAAATATTAATTTTCATGGGAATCACTATTTTAAGTTTATTCCTTCTCAGCCAATAGTTTAAAGATAGGTCTTAATAACCATTTAGTTTTTACCAATATTAATATTTTGACAAAAAAAATTTTCAAAAAGTCCATTGAACACTTCCAACCTTCCTTGGGAGCGAGGACAAGGTAAGGTAGATTCATCTCTGACACACAACTACGTTTGGTAGATGAAGGTGTCTCTGATAAACAAATGCTACCATCTAGTTTCTTTGACGAGTTGCTTAAGAGCAGCAACAAGATGATCATGAAACCATCCTTGAAGTCTGTCTAAGCCCTGAATTCCTTCTTCTTCTTTGTGAGTTTTGAGGAGAGACAGATGCAGCCTCTTCCAATATGGTCATTCACCTTGTAGCTCTTTGTGCACACAGGACACTCCTGTAACAACCTCATGCTTTTAATAACATTTTGTCTCTCTCTCCAGCAATATTTGACACAAAAAATATAGATGATGTACATGAGATCTTGTGGCCTCTTCTGCAATTCTTAAGTGATGCTCTGCTGACAGGGCCAGGAGAAACTGTCAGATCTGGGATGACAAAATAGTTCCTGCATACTTTTATCTTTTTTCTTCTATCAGATAAGCATGCACTTTGCCTAGTTACTCTTCTATAGGATGAGCAATGCCCTGAGAGTCACATGAGCTTGTTTCAACTTCCTGTCACTATAAAGGTTTTTCTTTATTGTGATAGTGTTTTGCGTTGGTTTTTTTTAACTGACTATTCTCCATCTTTGGTGTTTAACTAATTTAGGTTACTACTTTCATCCTTAAGAGATTAAAACAAAAAAGGAAAAAAAAAACCCAAACAAACAAAAACCCAAACCCACAACTTCAGCAAACATTCTGGGGTAAGCCAAAATAACCTACAAAATTTCAGGGATTACAAAAGATAATCTAGCAGACAATCCAAATTGCAACTTCATGGAACTATAGAAGGATGCTTTTGATGGGAAAATTTCAATGGTAATTTTGTCTCATAGCAGCAAACTGATGCAGAAAAGGCACGGGATCTGAGCTTTCTTAGGGAGTACCATAAGATAACATGAAGAGAAAAAAAAAATATCCCAAAACAAAACAAAGTAACCAACACTCAAAAATTTTCTTCTTTCTCTTTGGCAGAGACAGGAATTACAAGTATCCTACAGGATCAAGGATTTGGTTCCCTACAAAGGATTTCTTTCCATTGCAAAGACTAAAGTAAGTGTTACAGTTTCAGTATTTACAAACTGTTATCCTGTACAGAATTCTACCCTAGCTATGTAAAATAAATATGATCATGTACCCACATTAATCAATAGACCAAGATCAGCAATTATTTATGAAGACATTACTACCATGTGCTGCAACACAAACAAATTAGTAGGCTGCAACAAGGCTTTACCATTGGTCAGGTCCTACTGTTCATGCTGTTTCTCCTTCCCCCAGAGACCAGACCACACTTCTCCTCCTCAGTCCAACCCCCACCCCACACTCCTCAGAGCTATTTAACGACTTAGGAATGAGCTACACTGAACTTCATCCATGTCAATCAAACCACTGCCTCCGAGGCATGGCCACAGTTGCATATTATCAATGCTAATCAACCCACTGCCTTCATTCCTCTACAACTCACCCTTTTTGTTTTTAACCAAAAAGGCCATGTCTATCATCCATTGCACCATGGAGTATTTGACTGATAATTAGTCTTAGTGGGTAAGAGGAGCTATGAATGTGTCAAAGTGGTTACCAAGTTGTAACCCATATAAACGAAACAAATTCTGTGCGTATTTTATAGCTATTAGCTTCATACACTTTGTAGCTTATTTTCAGCTGTCAAAATAAAAAAGTGTTTCCAGAAACTTATCTCTTACTTACCAGACCATCTCACACTGGCCTACTAGTTCTGGACACCAAAATTCCTCAATGCATTATCATTTTGATTCCTGTTTTGGTCCTAGTTTCATTACAACAATGCAATGTTCAAAAATTGCTTTAGGTTATCATTAAAGTTCAAAGTGATTGCATCATCATAATAACTGGCTGAAGTAGCTCAGATGAAATCTGTGGCCAAGCTAGCTATCTTTTCAAAAGGCATTTAATGGAGTTTGTTTCTGAATTGTTTCTAATCAGCAGCCAGACCAAATACCCTTCCTTAACAGTTTATTCGCTTGGCTTTTTGGCAGTACACCTGCTAGGCTGCCCCAAAGTCCAGTGACTAGTTGAATGGAGCCTTATCCTTTTTTTAGGAACTTTACCATTGTTTGCTCAAAACTGGGACATCTTGAAGTGCTGGAATATTCCATGGAAAATTATTCTGCACCATCCACTTAGAGTTATTAGGTTATACTTCGCTGGCAAACAGACTGTACTTGAGTCTCCTGTGGTTCATCTATTGCCATTCATTTGTAACTTTCAACACCTGCTCTAAGAAGACAAAACCCCTTTGTGTTTCATGGCTTGGTACAAGTTTCACTACTGTTCAAGCTTCTCTTTTCTACTGAAGTTATACAGTCACTTAACTCATCTTATTACACAATTCTGCCTGCCACCTGGGGAAAAACTACAATTTCTGAGACATATGAGGATGGGCTGTTCAGGATTTCTTTTTCCTAAGTTCAGACTATGGTAATTCTATTCAAGAAGCCTAACAAACCAAGTCTAAAAATTCTGAAGTATTCAAAATCTACCATAAATGCATGCTAACACCAGCTTTGGCTTTTTAAAAAAAGTAAATGAAATTCTAAAAGACTTCAAGCTGCAGGAACCATAGGATTCCGCTGGATATCTTAGTAACTCAATGTTGAAAAGTATATTAAAGAGATATTAGCATTCTTCAGCTGTAAAACTCTGGAATAGAGTTGATGGCTCATACTACAGGCATTTCAAATTAGGTATTACCAGCCTCCTGCTGCAAATACATTTTTTTAGTTCTAGTGTCACTGGCCCCTTTATATATATCTGCAAATATGTATGGAAAGGTGTTTAGAAAAAAGAACAGTTGGATCATACTTTACAAAAATATTTGTTTCTTAGATGTTATCCAAATGTAGTCTTGAGTCTAGATTCAAAAAGAATAGTTTCATGCTAAGTGGCACTATGACTCATGTCGAGTACCAAAATGACACATAAGGGAAACATCTATATTTATTTTGTAGCCATATAGATGCCTGCTACTGAGTCCTGAAACATTCAGCAGAGAATCAAAACAAAAGCTGGTTTAATTAACAATTGTTAAAAAATCCAATTTCAGCAGGAAATATCATTCAGATCTCCCATGTGAAAACTGACATGCGAAGCATTTAAAACTCAGCCACATAATTTGCCAGTTTGCTTGCTGTCAGGAAGTGGCAAGAGATGTCAGAAGGCAATTTCTATCTTTGTCCATATCTTGCATCTGCTAGTGAGAAAGTACAATTCTGTGCACTTACTATTTTTAAAATGTGCACTCAGAACACCAGCAGCAACCAACCTTCTGCCTGTTACTACATGGTAACAGCTGCACATTGAAAGTGCAGTGGATCCAGATGAACAAAAGTACAGTCCTGAGTGAAGACCTTCGGCCTCTGTGGATCTCAGGGGAGCCAACCTGAGCAGCGCCTTAGTAGCTACGACCAATTTAACATAAGAACTTACATTTTAAAGGGAAGAAAAGGTCTCTCAGCAAGCTGTTCATCTCTGGCTACAAAGGTGAAGAATCTGCAACATTACATATTACAGAGGCAAAATGGCATCAATTAAGGAGGGGAGAAATTGTGGTACAAACATAGGAGTCTCTTAATTACTTGCAAGAATACCCTGCGATATGCAAATGCTTTGATAGTGTGAAGCTCTCATATACAGTGCAGTCTTAAACTGTACTGGGCATCTTTCAGTGTTCATGTTAATTAGAATATTACTATCACTGCTAACTCATTTTGTCGAGAATATACCACAATCAAAAGCTAAGCATTTTCTCTTGTTATCTTAGATACTGTGGCTGACCACAAAATCTGTGTCATTTTTGCATCAACTCACAGAATGACATTTATGCACAAATTCTCATTGAAATTAAAGAAGCATTTAAACTCTTGAAGTTAAGCTGAAAGATAAGTCCATTTTAAATATCAGTCAGAGGCTATACGGTTAACGGGTTCTATACTGGATAAGTCTTCCTTGCAAAATTCAAATACTTCATTGCGTGCTCTTTGTAATGTACTGCAAATACTTAGCATTTGTGCTACTAGTAGACACGAAGTGGCTTAAAATATTAGTGCACTTACTCTTTCCCAAAACTGATTGATGCAGTTTTAGTCACTTTACAATATAAAGCTGGTTTGTGATGCAGGTAAGGGATTATATTCTTTGTGTGTAAGAGACTGCAATAACAATCCTCTTACCTCAGTCCTAAGCATAGGCTGTGCTTTTAAAAATACTTTTATTGCTTGTTTCACCAGACAGTAAAATGTACTCTCTGTGGGTCGGCCAGTAGAGGGAAGCATCACATCCCCAAATCTAACAGTACATTACCGTCATGCACCACCGCAACGTTTTATGAATCAGCTCAAAAAAAGTACATTCTCAATTCAGGTTTTTAAACCTGTGACTTACTCGTACGGGACAGCATAGATACTGAAACTACCAAAGGAAGCTGCAGTTCTCTCATCAGATGATGTTTGTTGTTGCAGCCCACTGAAGTACTGTCACATGAGGAAGGATAAACATAAAGCAACGTTCTGAGAAGGGGAGTTTAATTTTGGCAGGAATATTTTATTCGGACTCAGAGTTTAGTTTATGGTTGTTTGGGGTTTTTTTTAAGAATTTATAAAACTCAGTTCTTCCCTGATCACAGTGGCAGTTAGAAACATTTGGTGAAGCAAATCCATAACTATTCAATGCTTTCCTGTTTTCATCTTAATTATGCTTCCAAATTCGAAGTTGAAGAGATACAAATTCCTTTAAAATAAACTGAAGCAGTAAATTTCACTCAGAAATCACATGAAGATAAGAATTAGTAGAATGTGCATGTTTTATAAAGCAATACCTGATAATTAATTTTGTGGAGAATATACTACAATCAAAAGCTAAGCATTTTCTCTTGTTATCTTAGATACTGTGGCTGACCACAAAATCTGTGTTGTTTTTGCATCAACTCATAGAATGACATTTATGCACAAATTCTCATTGAATATGTGCATAAATAAATGAAACACAATAGCGTTTTCTCAGATTTGTGAATATCATTTCTTTTCCTAGCATATTGATTTTGGCTTGTTATTGCCACCTTCATGAGGTCAGATCTTTAAGGGAGGTCTCCACGTATTTGCCGTCCTATCATTAAAGCAAAATCTGACGCACCTTTGTGCTTCAGCTGCAGATTTATATTTAATTTTTATATGTCATTTAATATGACAAGTGATCATTGTAATCAGAAAATTAAGTAAAAAGATTCCAACCCATTTACGATTACATGAAATTTAACATCAACCCAAGATTTTTATTAGGGGATCAACATAATAGAAAAATATATCTAGAAAAGATTACCATATTTCAGGTCTCAACTCACTCAACCTGACTTAGGAAACTGGTCACAAGTTTGCATACTCAATTACTTTTGTACTTAAGTCTTGTTTCCATTACCAAAAAAGTAAAAAAACCAAAAAAATACTACTCTATTTTCATAGCAATGCCTAAACAGCTTATTGACTCTTCAATAGCAGTCAAGATCTTAATATAAGGAGAACTAGTTGAGAAGTATATTTGACCAGGAAGAGTCATTTCAGCTTGTTATTGTCTGCCTTGATTTACCACCAGAAGCTACTAAGTAATTAAAGGTAAAGTCCTTCTGTCTTTTCTACTTAACATAGTAGTTTGGGATATTTGCCTTCCTGTGCTTTAGCTCAGATAAACAGTTAAACTATGCCAACTATCTTGAGAAATTTTATTATCTTTTTTTTACTTCACATAAAATTTAAAAGAAGGTCATAAACAGATTTCGTTTGTCTTCAGGTAAAGAAAAAACATTAAGCTTCAATAGGTATGGAAAAGCTGCATAAAGGATGGGCAGTACTGTTTCACATGTTGGAAAACTCTTATTGCACGTTAGTATAAAAGCAACCATGACAATAAAGTTTTTTCAGCAACTTTAAGAGGAAGCATTCACTCAACAACAAAAAACCCATGAGATTCTCCACCAAGTAACAGAATTAGAAAGATGGGAAGAAAGCAGATTAGCTGCTGAACAAGTCTTGGTGCTTCAAGGCTAATTCTCACAGCTTTGGACAAGTACTGCATTTTGCAGCAAATTAGTGGCTTGGCTTGACCTAAAATCACTCTCATATTGAGCATTATCATGCCACAAACCTATCATACTTTTAAAACCAAAACAACACAAGAACATAAGTCAACTTGAGAATAATGCTGTATTTTTCAAAAACTGATTAAAAACTGATTCCCCCCCCCCCCCCCCCAAGTTTTAGTTTTTCCAGAAATCACAGAATGCCTAACATTTGATATTTAGTTATATAGCACTGTGAGGGGAAAAAAGAACAATCAAAACAGATTTCAGCATTAAAAAGCTCTTGTAAGCCATTGCAACCAAGTTTTTGTTTCATATTCCTTTCTCTAATTAACATCACTACTCTCTGCAGTGTGTTGTTTGGGAACCCTAGAAAAAGCTGTACCAAATTTAACAATAACCTGTCTTCTCTTTAACCTACTTCCCTACTAGTTTCATTTGCCTTTTCCTTCAAATAAAAGTGCCTGCACAATCTACCGCTTGCAATAGGCATTTATTCTACGTGCCTGCCTTTTTCAGGGCTCAAGAGCAGCAAGGGGAGACAAATTTATCTCCAACTTTCCCTACACCTGATTTCTAACCAACTTCACATATCAGACAGGTCAGCCTTTCTTTATTGCTCTGCTAATAGACAGTCTACAAACAGTATTTTTAGAGGTCATACTGCCAACAACTGGCTGGAAACCTTCAGTAACAAACAAGACCTGGTTAAGTGAATCACACTTCAGTGACTATACAAGTCCAAATGTAATTCTGCCTTGGACTGTGATGACAGACATGACCTGAATATGACCACTCAAGCTAGAATTGTTTCTGGTATATGTGAAAGCTTAAATGGTCATTAATTGTTCTCTATATTTTTTTTTTTTTTTTACATCTAGAAATGCTTTGTCCCAATGATTTCTCCCCCTACCTCCCCTGACAATCCACAGTCATTTGTTAGCTTACACCCGACAAACAAGAACTACATTTAAATTAATAAAACTTTAGCCACCAACATGAAGAATTTATCACTAGTTCATAAAATTGTACATCTGAGTCCATTTTGGAAGTATTCTTCAGAAAAGTTTCATTAAAAGAACTTTAAAATGGCAGTAAGTCAGAGGAAGCACTGAATAAGGGATGATTTAGTCCTCCCTAGTCTTTTCTCTGAAGTTGCTCGAACAAGTTACTGGACTCTTCCCTCTGTCTCTATCAGTGTATTTATTAAATAAGGATTTCTGTGGTGCTCAGTTGTAAACAACATTTAGTTCACTGTAGCTATGCCTTAACCTTTTCAGTCTGTAAAGGAAGCACATTATTTTCAGGCAGGCTTAATGATTTTAGGTATGGGCTAAACACTGTTTCTCATTACAATATCGCCTTAGCAACTTCTATGAATTTGATTTTTTAAATTGAGAATAGAGGGGCAATGAGGAGAAGAACAGTAGAGAGGGGGTAGGAGAAAGCTTTTCCTAGCATTCATTCCTTCTAACAACAAATTTGGCTAGCAAACTTTAGCCTGCCATTGACCAGGAACACCCAACTAACATTTGTATCAAAATGCATCTATTCTCAGCTGCTTAGGAATGAATTTATCAGCTCTAGTTAAATGCACCATATCAGCTTTGGTTCAATTCTCATTCATTTTATTGTCACTACTTGGATTTTAAATAAGGCTAACATCCATGCAAACTGCTTGTTGTTTTAGCAGCAGTTTCCCCAAGAGTTTTAATGGGCTATTTGTTCTGTCTAATTGCCCAAGGAAGAAAAGCTGTATTTCAAAATTCAAAATGGATATATGTATCTGAGGATGTTCTATTCCCCAGTGACCACATTTAATCTATTCACCAATTTACTTACTGAGATATCAACACTATCCCCATCGCAAACCTTCAAGTATTGTAAGCTGAAGAGTCCGCAGTCTCTTCTCATGCATCACTGTGAGTGACATCCTTGAAACTATTTCTTTAAAGATTCCACTCAGCCCCTATGTCATTAGGAAGAATATGAAGAAGAGTTATAAGAACTTGGACAATAAACAGGTATATTTGCTAATATCTGAGGTAAGAGTATCTCCTCACACTCCATACAGAAACCAGTATTTGTTGCATCAGATATTCAAATGACTTGGCTTCACTTAACTACTTGTTTTATTCTTTTCACAGTAATTAGACAAAGAAATCATGCAGCACAAGTACATCTTGCTCTCTACCCCAACACTTTCTATGTTGGAATGTACAAGCCTCTGGAAATCATGGAAAAAAAATTTCTGTACATTAACTCTGTTAACATGAGCATAATCAAGTGCAGCCCAATGAAAACAGTACATTAAACAGAGCAGTATCTCTGTGGATGGTTTTCTTTTATGTGGAAGCATTGCTTTCCAATGATGACCGAGTCATTCCTTAGAACAATAATGAAGACATGAATCCTAGATACTTAAGTTCAATACCTGAAAGCTTAAGCCTTCAATGTGCCATCCTTTCTGAAAGGAAACAAAACAAAACAATTCCACTTATCTGGACTTAGGTATGATTAATTATATCAGAAAGCTTGAGTGGGAAAGCTTCAAAAAGCATTTTTTCCTTACAGTGTGCAAAACTTCAGTGTTACATTAATCATACTATTACTTAAGGCTACTTAGTAAACTGTTACACTAACAGATACCAGTATACAGATAGTTCTGTGCATTTTTGCTGATTCTTAGTACTGTTTTAAAATTTGGGAAAAAAGTGCAAGCACAATAAGCATTCTCAACATCTAATCACAGATCGCTTGTAGCCCAGTAAGGTCACATATCTGTGATTGAATTTAGTTAAGGAATTGCAATTAAAAAATACTTTTGTTATTACGTATGTCTAAGTGAGCCACAGTGAACAAAAAATAAAATCATAATTAAAAAAAACCCACAACCAAACAGAAATACTGGTTAGCACATATACATATTTTTCTGAGTTCTAAAAAACTTGGAAAATTCAGCTGAACCACAAACCCAGAAATAATTTCAAATGCAACTGCAGTCAAATTCCAGTAATGACAGATAGCTGTTTTCAGTACCCAAACTTATAGAACTGCAGGACAAATCTTGTTGTGACAAAGTTATACAAATTAGTAGATCAGGGGAAACAGCTAACCTAATCTCTGATGATGATGCCAAAATCATCCCATAAACTCACATCTATGCAAAACTTAAAATAAATTGCTTCAAAATTGGGGGAGAGGAATACGTGGCTAGATTAACATCGAATGAGAAAACAGCTCACAACCAAATGGCTAGTTTTACTAAAAAACACGGTGAAGAATTAATACACCAAGTGTCTTTATTCTTAGTTGGGTTTCTTTCCCCTTCAAATTCAAAGGGGATCTACTGTCCTTAAATTCACCACAACTTAATATACTAGTCAACCCTTACATAACACTATGAACTCCTTCTTTAAGGGCGGTTTGTGATTACAAGCATGATACTGACACCTCTGGAACTATTGTAAAGCACACAATTTTCACTTAAGTCTGAACACGTTTTAAGCATGTGCTCTACTGCAAACACCTGGAATGGTGTGGAAACATGGAGGAAAGAGTGGAAAAGAATTACATCCATACAGCATAAACATTCCTTACTGGCCATACTAGTCCAAGACTGGATGGCAAAAAACCCCCACAACAGTCACCTTTCAGACTTCTCATGTACTTCAGTGGGACCTTTCTCTTACAGAATTTTATGCTAGAACAGCCTCAAACTGTTCTATTATATTTTGTATAGCCAAATAGTAAGGAGGATAAACTTTATAGCTAAAGACAGAATTTTTTTTCACACAAACTCAGGTTAGTGCAATGTAACTGTAGCTTTCAAAGCCTACCGTACCAGGCAAGTTAGAATCAATCTTGACTTCTTAAGAATTACCAGCAATTTTGACATACTAAATAGCTTCATAATACAGTACTACTGCTCTTTAGAGAAGTCAAAAAGGTGATCAAGATTAAGTATGTTATGAAGTCTTTTCCAGTATTCAGATAAATATATTCATGTGTTCTTCATCAGTCATGAAAAAAAGAGGAAGAGGGAGAAAAGAGAAAAAAAAAAAAAAAAAAAAAGGAAAAGGTACTCAAACTTCATGTCATCATTTTGATTAGGTCAAGTTCAGTTAATTCTTCGACACAAAATACAACTATGCAACTCTTTTGGCACATTTTCTTGATTAGATTTAACCATAGTGCAAAACGTCTTCATACTTACTCTACAGGACTAGCATTAAGCATGTATGAGCTTGTGAATACCAGAGAAAACAATATGCTTAAATAAGTCTGAACAACTATTAATTTCAATATCTTTCTTTGGCCCTGATTACACCAAAACACTGCTACTTTTGTCAGTATCCGCAAGTTCATTTTCTTCCTCCCCTGAGTCCTTAAGTTAAATTAAAAAGTCAGGTTTAGATCAAATTAGTCTTTTGCATTATTACGAACAATCACAGTATCCAGCTGTGCCCAATAATAAATCTATTTTTATACAAAAGTATGCAGCAGTATCTTTCATAAATTATTTTTGCAGCTCTTTCCTCTAGTTACATACTTATGGATGTTTTCATACAATGCCTGTTTCCTGTTTCACCATCACTTCCTATCTAACGAAGCTCCAGAGGACATAAATCACAATGTTATCCATCAATCAGTGTTAGCCCTCATATCCTCTCTGCAGGTTCAGGAAACAGTAGGGTGGTTTGATGCTACTAATATCCATAATGGCAGACTGAGACTTACAAAAATATGTGCTGGATTTATAGACATAAACACACATACACACTCATTTGTTATGTAATTTTATATTCCTGGAAAGTTTAGAAAGTTCCATGGTCTGGACTTTAAAAACTGTGGAAAACTTGAGGGTGAGGCATGAAAATCACGACAAAATACAGTATTTTATGCAAACTTCCCAATTCATGCTATTCTCTATTTTTTTATGCTGTTCTGTGCTACAGAGGGCTCTGGTGCTTTGTAGAAACACTGATTTCACTTACACAAGTGAGTCTGGACCCAAGTCAAAGTTTAATAGAGAACTACCTAGTGTCATGACCAAGGTATTCCTATATCTAGGATTCACTGTCACCACAATAACCAGCATTTGTATGATTATAGCCTATAAGTCACCTCTGCTTTCTAAGACTAACTTTCTTTTACACACTCAAATTTGAGATCTTTTGAGAAGAGACTATCTAAGCACACACCAAGACCTTTATTTTGCCCATAGGCACTTCATAACATAAAGAAACCATCCATTATTAAGAGGAATTATGGCAGCATGCAGCTGGGATGGACTAGAGATAAGCAACTCAACAGATCTACTTCCATCTTCAAGTTAGGCCTCAACAGTCTTGTTTCTACCCTGCCTGGATTATATATTCAAACACATCAACAACACTACGTAGTGGAAGAATTTGTAAAAGTCTTAAAATACAAAGAAAGAGGAACTGTATGAAAGGCGATGCAGCTGATGACTACAAAACTGTCTACCTGTCATTTAGAAAAGCTGTCAGTGTTTAGCACTGTCCCCACACAGCTTGTACTGCCAGCTCATTTCAGCACTGCAGACCTCCGTCTTACTCATGTGCCTATTTCCAAAACCAGCTTCTTAGAAATGTGTAGGAACCTGGACTTTCATTTTGTGCTGATAAAGATCAAATCCAGAATGCCTTCAACAGAAATCAATGTTCTTTCTCTGTGTAGAGGATAAATGTGGATAAAACATGAACACACTCCTCTCTCTTCAATACAAAGATGTTTTTGTTATCCACATGTACCTTCCTTCAGAGATACACAACCTGTCCAAAACTATACATTCTGTGTACTACTACAGGCTAGTGACACATATTTTTAACTATAATGGCTTTGCAGTCTCCCAAGTGTCAGAGACCATTTCTAGGAAGTTTTTTTGCAGTTTCAGCTTCCTATTTGATTACCTTGTTGACTGTTCAAACACCTGAAGAGGCAATAGTGTCCCATACCATAAATTTGTGACTCATTTCCACTGTGTCCTTAATAAATAAATAAATAAATAAAGTGTTTCTTCATCTGATTACATTATGACTCTATTACATGCTGGAAAAGAGTATTTCTTATATACAACTATATACAGTTTCTAGTAGGGCTTCACAGTAAAGTTTCACAGCACAAAATAGAACCCAAATGCAATTAGCATAAAAGTGGTAGATGATAAGGGTAAATTCATAAAACATTAGTCACTGAAGTCTACATTTAAGTCTTGATGACAGGTGTTGGAGTGTCTATGTTAAAAAAAACCAAACCCACAAAACAAAGAACAAAATTAACATCACTAGCAAGAGTTTGACATGAAAAAACAAAAGACCACTTAAACTGATTATGAAATCATGTTAATCATTTAATCATATTTAGGTAATTTCATAGAAAGCATCTCTTTCTGAAATTATTTACTTCACTAACATTTGCTACCACATTATTGCCTCTTGTTAGGAAACACCTGAATTTTTCTCAGAATTTTTTTTTATTTAAAGTATATTTATTTCACTCTATTTTACAGTCTAGTAAAAATACTGTAAGACCCTGGAAACATTTCTTTCAGCATGCTCATGAAAAGGTAGGTTCATTCAAAATGTTATTTCACAGAATTACTAGTGTACAGTGATGATGTCCCATTTCCATGTATAGTTTATTACCAGAGCAACAAGTAATAACATTAAATATAACTGAAATGTCTGGCATGCAACAAAGCTGAGTGGAAATAATTAGCAAACACTCAGCTGTGAATTGTTTTTCATCTGAACAGAATTAAAATGGTAGGGCTGTAGCCTGTAACTTGTCAAATCTCCAAAAAGAAACTATGGTCAAGGAAAGAACAGCTAACATGCTAGACAGCAGAGCCAGCCGAAGTATTAGAATGTTTGAGAAGTTGTTTTGGTTTACAGGAGCCACTTTAGCAGCCTATTTAAGACTCAGCCTTGACCTGTGCTAAAATCAGCTGTTTACACTGCTCCTTTCTCCCATCTCTGAAGAATTACCTTGTATCTAGCTGTCACAACTGTGGCACTTGTTCCAGCCCTGGGAGGGGGAAAGAGGGGCAGCAGGGCAAGCGTGTCTTTCTCCAGTATCCAGCAATACTTGAAGTTCAGAAGCTAAGCTGGTTTATGTGTAAGATAATGGTTAAGATGTCTTAACACTGATTCTAAGTCCTAGTTATCTTCCACCAGAAGCAGACACAGCTGTATCACCATCTGGGCATCAACCAAGGAAGTGTGGCCAGCGAGTCGAGGAAGGTGATTCTCCCCCTCTACTCCATTCTCATGAGACCCCACCTGCAGTGCTGCATTCAGCTCTGGAGTCCCCAGCATAAGAGGGGCATGGACCTGTTGGAGTAAGTCCAGAGGAGGCCACAAAGATGATCAGGGGGCTGAAGCACCTCTCCTATGAAGACAGGCTGAGAGAGTTGGGGTTGTTCAGCCTGGAGAAAAGAAGGTGGCAGGGAGACCATATAGTGGCCATCCAGTACCTAAAGGGGCTGACAAGAAAGATGGGGACAGACTTGTTAATAGGGCCTGTTGTGACAGGACAAAGGGTAATGGTCTTAAACTAGAAGAAGGTAGGCTTAGATTAGATATTAGGAAGAAATTCTTCCCTGTGAGGATGGTGAGACTCTGGTGCAGGCTGTCCAGAGCAGCTGTGGGTGCCCCATCCCTGGCAGTGCTCAAGGCCAGGCTGGACGGGGCTTGGGGCAACCTGGTCTAGTGGGAGGTGTCCCTGCCCATGGCGGGGGGGTGGAGGTGGGTGATCTTTAATGTCCTTTCCAACCTGAACCATTCTATGATTCTATGACCATTGTCCTTGGTAAACTTAAGGAAAAAATGTATATATTAACACTCTGATAAGTAATCCACAGTTCATAACTACAAAATTATTTTTATTTACTACTTGAAGTTAGATATAAAGCTGCCTTCTAGGAGATACAAGCATATTTAATTGTGGTTGCTTAATGTAATTGGTTGCTCCGTACCAAGGGATTACTCTGTTGCACTGAATTTGCAATGTATATTTCCATATGGCTGAGAGAACTGTTTTAGAAAATCACAGCACTTTTTTCTAGTGCAAACTAAAAATGCATGATACATAAGTATAAATCATCCACTATAACCAATTCAAGTTAGTGATCCAATGACTGAGTGCAATCATAAATGTTAATTTTTATATTTTTTTTCAATTTTCCCCTTTTTCCATGCCATTAAAGTAATTTTATCCTATAAACATACATGGAAATACAAGCTAACATTAGAAATTATTTAATCAGAAAGGGAGGAAAAGAAATTATTTCAAACAAAATAAGCTAGCCCACAAGTGCAACAAATCATTTAAGCAGACATCATATGTTATCCAGTTTCTGTCAATGGTAATAGCTCATATTTGGAGTAGCCAATCAAGAAGGCAATCTTATTCATTGTAGCTTTAAACATCTCTGAAACTATTGCCTACAAAACAGATACTGATCACTACTCCAGAAATCACATGAAAGACCCTGCAATAACTTCATTAGTTTGGCTGTTCACTACTGAAAAACATAACTGAAGCATTTATACAGCATCTGTTCTACAACATACTTTTTTCCACAGAATTAACTGTCAAGGTATACACTTTCTCAGTAGCAAAATCCATCCTTGTTTCTTTCCATCTTATTCTAAGAGGCAATGGATAGACAACCTTATTTTCGCATGTAGTAGAAAAAACATCACAAACCAACCTTGTTCTTCAGAAGACATAGTTACATTCTTATCTGTACAACTAGCTTTGAGTAAGTAGGTTTTAGTTTTCATCATGTGACTACTTAACAGTTTCAAAGACAGTGAAAAGTATTCAAATCCTGAGCAGATAGGAAATCATTTTCATGCATAACTGCCAATATTTTTATTGTTATGCAAGTTAATTGTTGTAAATAAATAAAAATATCTGGGCAATATGGTTCAGGGATTCATCTAGCATAGCAATTCTCATTTTCATGTATTAGACCCATGCAGGTCACTCTTTCTCCCCTTTTAGAAATCAGTGCACAGCACCAAATGGGACAGTACCTCATGGCAACACTGAAGTACTAGAGAGTTGATCCCCTTTGTCTTCATGTAACATGGAATTCCCTCACTGCTCAATGCATTATGTAATACAGATGAACCTACCCGCTTGTTATGTGCCATTATGCCTTTGTATTTCGGGATATTTTTTGTCACATATGGTTTACCAGTTAAAACATCCACGCTGGTCAAACATTCATGGTTGATCTCTGAGCAGTTCTACATATCTTTCTTTCTATGTCCTCATCATTTTTGAGATAGCAAAGAAATGTTTTCCCATGGCTGCCAACTGCAGTTTGGCAAACAAACTACACACTGTATAGCCAGAAAGTGAGTCTGTTGGGGAAACCAGCAACCATACCACCAATTTTTGGCTGCAACATTGGGAAACAGTGGAAGAACTTACTTGGAACTAAACACTTAATCGGCAAGAACTTCTTCCCAAAGTTTTTTAACTACTAGTGCTATAAAGATAAAGAACTTGTGTTCTTTTATTATTTTTTTTTTACAATCCCCATTTTAAGAAAATTACACAAAGAGATGTCAGAAGATAGCTTTTACAAGATCATTGAAGGCAGTCAACAGGATAGAGAAGAGATCCATAGTAAACACTCTATTGAAAGGAAAAAGCACCAGCATAAATTTATCCCTTATACACCAGAGAACCTGCATGGGAAAGAGGCAAGTGCTTCATCTGCTAGAATAATTTCAGAGTTTATACCTTAGATGTGAGAACTAGAGCAAGACAGTTAAGGAAGTCAGGCTTCATGAATTCTGATGGTCATAAGATTAATTATCCTTTTACAGCCTTAGTTTTGTTTTTATTTTTATGATCTTTCAAAACCCTCAAAGCATGAATTATTTGAATCTGAATTTATTTAGATTTCAGTAAATGTAATCTACAGCTTGCAGAAATCAAGGAAAGATTTGCAATATTATCTAAGCATTGTAACAACAACCTAGAATGTTACAAAACAAAGTAAGAACATAGCATGTGCGTAAACTGGGTTAACTTAATGCAACCTGGTTTTCACAACCATACTTTTTTGGAAGCTTTCTGTCTAGTCATATTGCATTCAGACTGAAATGCCTTAAAACAAGGCACTTACATTCAAAAAAGGATAAGATCCTTTCAAATACATAGAAGGAAGACACAGGGCTCAAAACAGAAAACAAAACCCCTTATCTACTAAACCAGATCTACCGTATTAACAGAGATCATGTTACTGTCATAAATGCCTGAATTATTTACTTGGTGCATTTATTTGTAATATAAATGCTACTGTGCCAGTTAAGTGCTCAGCATTCCAGTATCTCATAATCTTGTTGTACTTACATGGAATAAGTATCCATTACCACTTGGAACATGCATTTAGCCTGCTCAACTGACTGCTTAATGAGGTCTGGAAAGTAAAAGCCTTATCTGCAAAAAAGCCAATGTAGAAAGAAGCATGCATACACTCTTTTTTTCCAAAGCAAAGCAAAGTATTTGTTCTGTCTTGATGTGAAAAGGAATGAAATTAAGGAGAGTGTTCTTAATAATCATAATCAAACAAAAAATGAAATACCTATGCATATTTCCTAACAATGACAGCATTGCTCTTTTCCATTTGTTGAATATTGTATTGTTAGAATTTTGTTTTTATAAATACTATTAGATTTTCAAAATCTCTCCTAGAATCTATGCATTCTCCTTCACCCCCACCAAATGAGTTCTTTAGGAATTCCACAGATAAAACAGGCCTAGTGCAGCTCCCTTTAACATCTATTTTGGAGTCTTTATAGTAAGCCAAACTAGTCTGCATTTTAGCTCCAGAAACAGAGAGTCATCATTAGCTGCATTCAGTCAAGTTTTAATTAACATACTAGTCATCACCAAGTGTTTAAATGATATTTTCAGTAAATGCTGGCTAACTCCCTTTCACTCACTACTCAATTTGTAGCTACATACAAGACTGACAAAGGAAACCTGTTACTGCTAATCATTGCTATACCACTGCTGCCAATGCAAGTTAAAACAATATCCTTGACTTTTTATATAGATGCACAAGTTGGATCAGATAGAAATCTGAAATTGCCATTGAGATCATACAGACTGTTTCTTACCATGTATCTGCAGCAAACACATTAAGTCTGAGTCAAAGGCACTCAGCCAGAAGTATTTGCTATCTAAAACATTTCAAATTGAAGCACAGACCCTACAGGGCAAAAAAATGCATTGACTGACTGCAGAAACCTAGGTTTCTTTTAAGAAGCATTCCATGAACTTATAGTTGTCTACCTACTGGAAAACACTGTTTGAAGTGGAATATTCTATAGAAGAGTCATTTCAATGCTTTAAATTAACTTTATGCTCAATGACACATTTATTTTGCTGCTTAAAGATCCACAATTTTATTAAATTATTTAGATTTACTTTTTTATTCAAAAAAAATCCAAAAAAACTCCGAAGAACTTAACTGACTCTGCAGCAAACAAAGCACTTAACCTTTTCTCGTAGCACATCATTACCCAAGATCTGGTATAAAGCAATTCTTACATTTGTAGAAAGATCACTGCTGCTACAGAAAGCTTCCTTTTAGTTCCTGTACATGTACAAGGAGAAACCGAATAATTGGTCAATTATTCTGATGGGGGAGAAAAAAAAATGCCTTGCCATTCTAGCAACCAAAACTGATTTGCTTGTGCCCGCTTTCTTCAGTGTGCTACACTGGGCATCTGCCAGAGCTGAAAAATTAGTTTAATTTTGAATAGTGTCATGATGAAGTGTTTTCCCCAAAAGGAAGTATGACAAAAAGCTGTTTCCTGTTTTCTGCAAACTGTGTGGTCATATTATCCATAATGTAACTAACAAGAGCTTAAGTTTGTCTACTGAGAAAGAACTTGTTTTCACATACTGATATACTCAATTGCAAGTAAAAATACAAACAAAAAGCCTACAACAAAACCTACGAAAACTGTTATGTAAAATCCATATGCTTTCTCTATGTATAAATACTTGTCCTTTATTGTTCACATAGGTTGATCCTGTCATTCAAACTTTGCTTTTCTCCCCAAGGTATCTCATTTGTCTCCACTTACCATGATGCTGTAATTAGTGTGACACTAGTCCAATGCATTTGGTGTGCCAGTTATATGAAATCTCTACGTTGCTGTTGCCATTTCATGAGAGAACTGGCTTCACTAAAGACAGAATACAGTTAATTTCTTAATTAATTGTAAATGGGGAGTACTAGGAGCAGCCAAAAACTGCAGAAGGTCTAAGCCTGTAAAATGGAGCTGCAGTCGGGCATTGGTTAGGTATATAATCTTTTGTAAAAAGCAAAGGGTGGATGGGGAGCCCCCATACTCCCAGGATCCCTAAATCTTCCAAGATTATTATTTCCCATTCTTGTGCTACTCCTTCCCTCACCTTTCATCACTGTTCAGAAAGCTATGCAGCATCTGTGAACTAGGCACATGATATAACAAACAGATCTAAAGGATGGAACAGCACTGCCTCAATGATGAGTCAGCACACACCTATTTCTGAAGTGAAATAAGCTTTTACTCCACACTGGAGAAATTTAAATAGCCCTTGAAAGAAACAGGTCACTGTATCTCAGACAAGAGTAAATTCTGAGGAAAAAACCCCAAACACCACCTCTGAAACAAGATACCAATACATTGGTAAAATATTTCTTATTGTCATATGACTCAGGGCAAGTTAGCTTACTCATGGCTACTGGCTATGAACTGCGCAGAAAAAACAAGTACTGGAACAGTCAATGTTGCAGTAGTATGTTGAAAGCAAGCACACAATTTTTCTTAGAACTGTCTGCCCTTGGAAACTGCTTGTAGTTCTAGGATAAACTGAGGATATAGGAACAATGTTCCATTTACTAGATAACTAAGAGATTCTTAAATGAACTAGCCGTTTAGTGTCTCAGGTTTCTTTACTTTGTACAGGCATGTAATTTAGTGCTATGAGTTGAACATTAAGTTTAGTCAAGTTTTAAGTACAGACAAGCCAAAATAATATCTTATGCAACTGAATACCACTTGCAGTCAACAATAAAAGATCATTTAATAACAGAATTAATGAAAGCCATTATTTTATTGTTCCCAGTAGCTTCACGTGTAATTAAAAAAAAAAAAAAAATAAATTGCCACTAGTTAACAAATTTCTGTTTTAAGAAAAGCAACCACGCCAACCAAGAGTTTTAATACATTTTAATTTCATTTAAAATGCAGAAATGCAAACAACAACCCAGAATTTCCCCTCTCCAATCCACTGGACATCAAAACTTAAAAGGGAAGGAGTAGTAATTTCTGTTCTTAATTAATTTCACCTAATTATCTTTGGTAAGTAAATCACGCAGCCTTTAAACTCCCAAAATCCCAAGTTTTCACCACTTTTCTAATTTTCTGCTCTATATTATGTTAAAAATGCAGGGATTTTAAACATATCTCAGATTAAAATGCAGTCAACTTTTTGAAATGGGCATTTCTCTCCCTCCCCCCTCCCCCTTTTAAACAGCATCCTTGTCTAAGGCTCTTTGTATGTATGCTATTTTGCTCTCAGCTAGCAGCTGAGAAAACCTGAGTTTTTTTGGCATGAGCTCGGGCCAGTGAAGGTCTGTTCTTTGACCATACATTTATGAAATTCTTTTCCTTCCTGCTTCAGAAGTACATTAGAATTTTCTCCTTTGAACTGACTGTGCATTCAAAAAGTATACCTGTGTTCTGCAATTTTAACTTCTGTCTCTTTGGTCTGCCTAGTTTTTCTTCCCTCCACAGTGTGAATAGCACAATTCTGGGTATAAACCATTCCACTCATAGAAAAGAGTGCCAAAAATAAAGCAAGCTTGTAAAAAAAGGTGATGTAATATGACTAAGTGCTCTCTGTATAGATTATATAGTTCCTCCTACAAAGCAAATGTTCTGGCAGGGAATCTTTAAGCCAATAATGACTCATTAAAACCTTAATTTTTTTCTAAGCATCTGGAAGTCACTGTATATTGGTAGAAAGTATCAGCCAGGTGGAACAAATACTTGGAAGATCTTAAGTTGCATTTTTAAACTAAAGGCTGCCATTCTTTAGAACTCTCAAATTCATTAACAAAATCTACAGAGCTACAGAAGTAAGCCAACGCATGGACAAATGGTATTGAAAATTCAATACCTCAATATTGACATTTATAAATATTTTATTAAAAATGCAATTACTTACAAATATTAAATACAAAAATTATTTCTAACACAGCTTGGGCATCTGATTAAGAGTTACATTAGACAGTATATTGCAGTATGTAATTTGGATTCATCTAACATCGATAAAAGCACCAGCTATGCTACTGAAGACAGAATGAACTCAGCACCTCCACTAGTTTTCTTTCTGCCATCTATGAACAGTTACTGTCACAGAAGTAAAATTCCCAAGGTTATGACTTATTTTTCCAAGAGGTGCACAACACAATGAAGCAGATTCAAAACAACTTCAACACCTGTACCATATGATACTAACTTCACAACAATTGCCATTACATTGGAAGCATACCTCAACTTCCAAGAACTACATACAAGCACAATATAGTTGTTTCTGTAGATGTTTCTACAGAAAAAAAAATATATATCCAAAGATTTTATATATGCTAGCTGCCTGGACCACTTTTCTCTTCAAAATGAATCTCCAATTGACACAGGTTTTAGGTTTTTAATAATTAACATACATGTTTTAGAACTAGACATTTCATTTCAAACTAGTTTTGCGTATTTTTTTAAACCATATTTTTATGCAAAATAGAAAAAGAAACTGCTAACATAGGAATGTGTTTAGGCAACCATTAATGCACTTAACAAATTTCATTTTAGAGAATCAAACTCCTCTATTCATTTGTTCAACTGTCGGAACAGGATACTGTGTTTTAAAAAAGCAGCTCTAAAATTCTCCTGTTCATTTCACTAAAACCAGATTAGCATGATCTTGACTGCTGAGCATCACTTTAACACCTCATTAGCTTCTGTTCTAAATAAGAATATATAAGCCCAGAAACTAATGTTAAGTTACTGTATTCTCCTAGTTCCAATAGTTACACCATTATGTTTCCTACACTTAATTAGTAAATACAGCATGCAGAAGCTGACAGCAAAAGGCATTGAATTCTGCATTTGACTTACAGATGTGAAGCTAAACAGAGAAAATCGTGAATTGTCAGTGAACAAGATTATAAACGTTCTGCCTTATTGCTTTAGGGTGGGAAGAGAAGTGTGGACATAACAAACTTTCCAGACTGCGTAAGGGCAAAGCACAGGAAGTGCTCTGCTAAGTACTGACCTCTTTGTGCCAGGGTTTAATCAGTGGTGCTGACAGATTGTCAACAGAAGTTTGAACTGGGAAGAGCAGTAGTCAAAGCACAGCGATACAAGCAGTATCTACAATAGCAGGGGATATGCAAACTAGTAATGACATGCTTTGGTGAGGATGCATCACTTTCAACAAAAGCTTTCCCGTCTTCAGAATGAAGCACCTGGTACCTGCCATTCCTGTGATAAGAGCATTCATCTTGGCACTGGAAGGCCAGTTCTGGCATTCTGCTCAACTGAACTGAAGTAGGCATTTTAATCTTCCAGATAGTATTCTAGGCTCAGTTTTGGTTTTTTTGGTGTGTTTTTTTCTTTCCACACACATGACAATCACTTCTGATTTTCTTGTTGTTTCCATGAAAATATTATTTGCTTAATATAACCTATCTATCAGGACAGTCACATTGTAAAAGCCCAAGGTTCAAGTAATTGGTCATGAAAAAACAAAGATTGTTTCCTTTAGCTCAGTCAAATGTACCACTGTTTAGTCACAGAGTACTCTTAATCTGCTAATCTGGGAATATAACAAGCTTCTTATTAAACTAGTTTACTTGAAATATAAAAATATTTATACAGACATAAGTATAGGCATTGGACATACTTAATGAGATACCTGCCTTTCAAAACTGGTATTAAATTTAAATTTTAACTAGCTGCTGACAAGCAGCCTCTTCTGTATTTTATATATTATACTGAAAGATAAAAAGATACTAAAAGATATACAAATAACTGACAGGAAAGTTATTTCCAGACTGCTGTTATAAGGGCAAATTAATTTCATCACTAGAAAGTGGTTAATTAATATTCATATTATATACGTCTTTATTTACAAATTTGAGTTTCCAGTGCACTTTTCTCACCTAAAAAACTGCAACAACATCCGAAGACTATCAAAACTGCTACAAAAATTATATAGTTCTGCTTTCGAATATCACATCCAGTAACTTGCCCTTAACTGCTGCCCTGTATGGAAATTTGATTAAGGAACATTTGAAAGCCTAAGTGCTAATCGACCATAGATAAAACACTGCAAATTTGTGAGTTTATTGTGTATTACACTCCAGAACGATTGCAGGATGAAGTTGTGGGTTTTCTCCAGTTTTTTACAAGCATAAGCTCACTACAGTGAACAGTGAAAACATTGCTTACTGGAATTTGAACTTAGAATGTGAAAAATAAGATCCAAGAAGTTAGCATTTTTTCACATAAGGAACATGACAGCTAGCCAGTAAAGTTTTCACTGATATGCAGGCAGAATTATCTGCCAGAGTCCTGACTCATAAGCAGCTTGGTGGCTATATTTAGCAGCAGTGGAATGTTTAGTTTATTAGCTCTCATATAACAATAAAAAAAGTTATTATTTAAGTCTGTGGAAAGTACTGTTGAGGATCTCAGGGAGTGCAACAGTGTAAAGCCAGAGACACCCAATTAACCAAAGGACAAATTATCAAACTTAAAAAGTATCAGTTTTTAAAACCTGGGTGTTTTTTGTGATTACGTCATCTCCCTTATCTAAACATTCACATGGTTAATATATTTTTAACTTTAGTCTGTAAAGCCATAAACAAGTGACTATGTAATTATATTAAGTAATTCAGTGACTCATCTCACTTAAATGATGGGTCTCACAAAAACTACACAGAAGAACAAGGGTACTGTGCCCTGAAGCCTAATTTTAGTGAGTTGTTTTTCTGTCATAAAGCAAATCTATATAACAAGACTTTAAAAGAGAAAAAAATTATGCACTGGAAGAAGTACTCCAAAGGAAGCATTGTAGAAGCTCCTAAGCATACTCTACTACGTGTTTGCTTGTTTAGGTGTGCCTCAGTACTAAGGAGAGCCAAAAGAACTAAGGCTAATCAGCTCAGAGTCTAAGCAAGATAGTATCACTGCTATTGGTAATATGCTGACTAATTTTTTTTTTTTTTTTTTTTAGCAAGACAAAGATAACATTGGATACTGCTGTGCATCAAGATACTTATTCTGCCTTAGCCTGTTACCACATGATTACAGCCAGTGCTTGTTTCATCAGCTTCCAAAAAGAAATTATTTTTGTATTGTTAGGAGAAAAAATATCCAAGAACCATTTTGATTTATACAATCCAGCGACGCCATGATGTTCTAATATCCACTATGCAGAATATCAAGACACTATTCCTAAATAATAAACTTCAATATGCTTTCAATATATGTAGTCACATGTACTCCTCTACCTAGATGTCATTCAAGAACTAACATGGTAACATCAACATTACGCTGCACCCTTTAGAGATTAGAAAACTATCAATATTTTTTCATCTTTTTTTGGGGAAAAGAAAAAAAAACCACCAAACTGTTTCATAGTAGTTTCAGACAATCACAACTTCCTTTGATTGCAATGATGTTAGACTGTTTCAGGGCAGAAATTGAACTTACTAAGGTAACTCTTACTATTTTTCCTATACTTATAAACTAACTCAGTTTTAGCTCAGTGTACAACTACCAGTCTTGCAACAAGCTTCAACCAGATTCTACACTATAGATACTATCTTGGGACAGGTATTTATTTATTAGAGATAGAGGAAAAGAAATAGGTTTGTTCAAGTGCAGACTTACTTTGGAGAAGTAATGTCAAGGGTCAATTTAACTGGCTAACCATGACTAGTAAATTATACTAAGATTAAATTGGTAGAGCACAAAGGATGAAAAGGGAAAGTTGAGTCATACTAAAGACTCTAATGTTTTATAAATTACTTAAAAGCTTTCAAGAAAATTGTTTTACAGCTACATTAGGTCCATTAAACAGGTGTGCAGAAAATAACTAACAAAACCCACAAATGCCATTTAGAACTTATAGGATGACCTAAAACATCAATTTATTTACAATACTACATTAAGATACAAACAGGACCTGAAATAAACAAAAACACCTGTCACTATATAAACTGATTTTTCTAAGAGGAATTTAATCCAGTAAAGCTCTTCTGTTGTCATGAAACTAGAGGCACTGTATCTTAATACCTCCTATTTGAGTGCGTCAAAATACATCCCTTTATGTAATTACTCAGTACAAGCCAATAGTACTACTCAAATATACTGCCACCACTGCTTGGGTCACTTCTTAGGCACCTTCAGCCATGAACAGAGACTGCACAAGCAAAATATGTACGCAGCTTAAGAATATAAACCAGTCATTTAGAAGTTAACACACATAAAACACAGGTTGGATTTAACAAGTTACTTCATTAAGAATAGTATACACACCAGTCTAACAAAACATGCAAAGAATCCTTGCTGGCGAAACAAGCAAAATCCTGGGAGATAAAAATTAGCTTTCATTGGCTGGAGCAATACAGCCTTACTATTGCTATGTGGCTATCTTTAATTAAGTCCTTAGTCTTTTCAGTTAGGATTTCATTTCCACACTGGTATTTTTCCTTTTATAATCCTTAAACCACCAAAAAGCCTACCCCAGACTGTAATTTTGTTTCTTCTTCTCACATGGCTCAAGTTTTACAGGCCTTCTCACAGCTGTTTCTCAGAATTTAGCAATTTCCTCAGCAGCTTGAACCAAGATGAACACAGTTGGGCCAGATAAGAGAAGGGAGCTGGATTCGTGAAAGGGACAGCTGAATGGCAAAGGGGTTTTATACTGCCCTTTTACCTATCTTCCCTTTTGTACTAGTGCAGGCATTTCTGAGTCCACATGACAGGCAAGATCAAGAAACTGAGCTAAGTTAAACCCAACCATTTTTAAATAAGGTAAATTTTAATCCAGATCACTTTTGCAATCCACTTAACAACAGTCACATGAATGTTTGCTGTACACAAAAGGGAGCACTAGGAGACAGGAAAGGGTAACAGGCAGAAACAAAAAGAAAAAATCTTTTTACAACATTGGTAAGTTTTTAAAGTGAAACCACAGTTCAAATAAAATGTGAAGCAACTTCCAACTAATAAATTTCCATTACCAGAACTGTAAGAACTATACATAAAAAAGAAGTAAAGCAAGAACTTCACAGCAAAGACTTCAACTGATTACCTATACATAAGCTGTCCTCTACCCATGTATACTTCAGTGCCATCAGGTTGCTAAAACTATTTCCTTAATAAGGGACTGGGAGGCTCAAAAGTCCTTGGAGGGTTTAAAAAGACAAATTCCCCCAAGGAATAAGCATGATTTAGACCACAGAACCACAAATTCCAGCAGAAACCCGATTGTGGAGCTCCATGTCAGTTCTACTCCTTCCTTAGGCTGCAGTGAAACCACTTACACTGAAGTCTGAAATGACCTTATACCTGAACTGGGAAACCCTGACCTTTCTTGTGCCACTAGACACCTGTAGCAGCTGACTACACAGCTACCTCATCACCCTCTCTTAGCTTCCTCTTATAGCTTCCAATTCTCTTCCACATACTCTTTTGGATAGTCTCACTTCTCTCCAGTTGTCTGCAGAGATTACAGAGCCCTTTCCTCTGGACTTTTAACCCTTTCTTCCTGCTGTTTTCTCCCTGGACAACTTGATCACACTTTTCTGTACTATTTCTGTTCTGAAATTGTAAGATTGTCAGAAAAATAGGTTTTCTAAAAACTGGATAGTAATCAGTCCTGTCAACTGAACCTATATTCTTCTACTGTTCTTGTACTATCTTTATCACTCCAGCATTGTGTCACTTTCCTATAATGCATTAAGCAATGGAACAAGCATCTGCCACATGCTTGTGCTCGTGTACCTCCAGAGAGGTGTATGCAGGAGACTGTTTTGTTTTGGTAGCTTTGTATTCATTCTCCCATCAGTGAAGATTCAATAGAGAACACAATGCAAAGGATTCTGACCCAGAAATGGGCAATAATATACACTGATCTGGCTGAGAAGCTTCACTTGCCTCTAGCCTATACACCTTTCTCTTCCTGCACAATTTCAACTGAACTTAACACACATGGCTGTGAATTGTGGCAGCTTAAGTGCGGACAAGTATTCTTCCCTAAGTCATGTGGGAAAGGATAAAAATCTTACTAATTGTCAAAGTATAAACTATCACATCCAATGTATTAGAGCAATTTAAGTGGAGAGTTAAAGGTAAGAGTAATGAGGATTTGGTTTTACTGTTATATTTTGTATTGTTATATTTGCAATGTCATATTTTAGTACTATTCTTAGTCTGGTAATCTTCCACTGCCACATTTGTCCCCTATTCCTTATGTCAGAGCCAAGGATACTACAGACGCGAATTAGCTCAGTAGACTAATCTGGCAGAAAACTATTATTTTAGTTTTTATCTACTAATTTTGCATCACATAAGGTTGCTAAGGTGCACAGTACACTTTACATGTGGATAAAGAAAAGGAAATGTATACCACTAGTCACCGTAACTCACCTCCTCTTATACTAAATGAAGTCTAATGTGTCTTATCATGTGAAGAATCACATTTCCTTGGGCTGAGCCTCAAGCTCATGTTCAGCTACTCCTCCCACTAAAAATATATAATTGCACATGTACAATATAACATGAGTTAATCTTGCTTTTCACTGGTGTTGTTATCTTATCACATTTCATCTTCACTCATTTATAAAAAGAGGACTAAGTGGACACAAAAGGAAGACTAATTCAGAACAAACCAAAAATATAGAACAAGAGAAGATACCTCGTTTTCCATAAGCCTTGTGCAATACCATCTTCCTAGAACTGTAACAGATGACAAGAAAGCATATTAGATTTCAGAGCTAGGTTCTTCCATCAGAAAACCTACACATACAGTTTACTTCAGTGGTAGTTATTACAGATTCTTGTAAGTTACACACAATTATTAAGTGAAACAGAACCAATATAGGGAGTATAACCATTACATTCCTGTTAAGGGTAATTTTTCTCATTCCTCAAAGTTGCAATACCTGCTTCTCAAGATATTTAACTAAATCCTTTAAGTACCATGAAGAAATGATATAATAAAATATTATTAGTTTACCTACTAAATAATTGCATCATGTAACTAGCCTGCCTCCCTTTAAAGAAGCTGTTTAAATAATCTCACTGTTAGCTCATGTAAAAGGACACACTTTTAAGGTGTGTCCCACCATTCTTCACAAGAATGGTCTTTAGTGGAGTTAGCATAGCTATGAAAAAAAACTTGATGCAGACCTGGCCATGGTAATATATCCATACAGTGTATATACCACCAATAAACAACATGTGCTACACTCAAGAACAAGAACAGTTAAAAAAAAAAAAAAGAAAAATCAATCCCTTTCTCGCAAGGGAAACTATTATTAATATGCTGGACAGGCAAGTACTACGGGTGAAAATTCCATGAGTTTTTACCAGATTCTTCTATCTAACAACTTGAACAAAGATGTCTTAACATGATCTTTAGCTTTAATCAGACCTATTTTTGTCCAGCTGCCTGGAAGCTCTTCATTAGCACCTACTAATGCCTTAAATGTGTGTATTTCCATGAAAACAAACTTGTTTAATTCCACTCAGAAACGTACTTGTTGCAGTATGGGCTATATTGAGATATATTAAAACTATTCCACTGATAATTATTAATTCCCTGTACTGTTAAATCCTTATTTTACTAAGCCTTCCTATCACTTACAGAAATTATAAACCCTATTTGTCCATGATACAGCGTTCTCTGTAGACAAAATAAACAAAATAGGAAAGTTACAATGTAGAGCAGTCTGACCATTAAATAACCAGTTCTAGTCTGTCCTGTACTGACCAGCCCTGGGTAATTACAAGGCATGTGTGAGGGGTTTGCTGGAGAATGGCTGCAGTAGGGTATTTAGTCTTTGTTAAGAGCTGTGAAGATGCAGAAAAAGCAAGATGAATAGAAAGGTCTCTAGTGCTGAATATGCTCAGGGGAACCCATATAGTAAACAAAAGGAGTAGTAAATAAAAGGAGTTTATACTGAACTCTTTAGTTATGTTTGAGAATTAAATTGTACTATAACAACTTCAAAAGACATTTTCTAAACAATTTGGGGAGCGTACCACAGCATGACAAACTCTGCAACTCAGCCATCAGTCTGTACGGAGATGCACGTAACAGGCAACAGAATCCCCCAGTAGCCTTAAAGGGGAAAAAAATGCCATGTTCTGAAGAAACATCTTTTCTGTTGCCTTCTGCAGAACCACAGGCAGTGATAGAACAGGCTCTTTGAATTACACTGTCAGATACAGCTAGTACATAGGTGATTGGTTTATAAAATACTGGAGATGATGGAAAAGTGTAAAAATTAAGTAGCTTTTAATAAGACCTTGAATACTCTATTTAAATCCACAGTAACTATTGGGAATTGATTCTAAATCAAAAAGATCTACTATATTGATAAAAATGTTAGAGTAGCCCATTTGAGTAATATTAAATGTATGTTTGAAAACTGAGACATAGTATTTAGTGGCAATATTACATTTTTTCTCTCTCTGTATAGATCATCTCCAGTACATTCAGGCCGGGAAGAAAACTCACTATCATAATATGAGACATAACTGGGTTTTATTCACATAGAGTAGTTGTGTCCTCATACATAAAATGTGAAAAAATGGAAGTACTAACCCAAGAAGTTCTGTATGATACCATTAGGATTATTTTATGAAAAGAAAACAAACATAAAAAGGCAGTAGGCTTCTTGTTTGCCAGCAACATTGAGAAATTACTGCTAGATGCAATGGTTAGATAACAGTTGCTAATAACTGCATCTTGTACTAGGTAAGTCTACAGATTGGTATTTTAAAAGCAAAGGGGAAAAAAAGAGAATTAATTATTAAGTAATTACCACGTATATTAGCTGCTTCATATATCCGCATTTGTTTTGTTTTGTTTTTCCTCTGTGAAAAGCCCCAAATCGAGAAAAAGGATGTATTCCTACTTACTGTTTTTCATCATCCTCTGAAGTAATCCTGTGCAATTTTTTTATACATGTTGTTTCTAGAAAACATGAAGGGGGCATGAATGCTCTTTTCTTACGGTTCTGTTAAAACCTGAAAGTAAAAAACCGACCGGGATAAGATAAACCTAGTTGTGATCTAGAATTACAGACTAAGTCGTCAAAATACAGAAAATTGTGTAACCAGAATTCAGCTAAATTAGTTAATTGTTTCAAAGAGGGAAAATGTTTGTAACAAAGTAACACATTGGAAAATATTTTCCTAAAAGGCATATTGATGTTTTGATTCATAACTAATGGGGGAGCCTGGCTTGGAATAAATTAAAATCACTGAAGAACTGTTCAGATTAAACCCATTATTCAGTTTATTTCTGGATTCATGTAAGTCCTTTTAATGAAGAAGGTGCCTTGACACAAGTAGACTCTATACTTTTAATGTGTCATTTAATAATGATATATCTCATCTAGCTCCAGTGCTTTAGGTTTTAAATTAGAGGTAGATATAGTAAGTAAAGTTAAACCATAGGTCTGCTGTGACCAGCGAGATAATCACCTCACTAACATATGCAACATGAAAACTTTTTAAATGATACGTGAGAAGCTGTCACTTTCCTCTTCCTATAAATAAGTACAGGTAAAATGTGTAAGTTGCCTTAAAATTGAAAAGTTAATAGCCTAATAAGTGAACTGTTGCACAGCCATCTCACAGCTGGTTAAAAACAAAATGTAGCTGTAGCCATAGAGAATTAACCTTGCTGAAGCCGTAATCTTATCCATTTATAGAAATGTTCGGAATTAACTGTGCTTTAAATTAATATTTGTGATACTGTTCATCACTGTAATACGAAATTTAATTTTGCTTTAATGGTTAATAAAGGATGTTTTAAAAAATAAATAAAAACATTCAAATCACTAACATTTTGCATAAATATGATATGAACTTTTTGCGACTTAATTTACAGAAACACTATAGAATGTACAATTATTGCCTCTAACAGACCAGGAAATTATTGTTTTAAATTAAATAAAGATTTAGCAAACAACTATTTCTTGGAATTATCTGACCAGTGAGTGGATTTTCTCTGGATTTAGGTTTGCAAATAAATCGTATTTATTAAGTAGTCAGAGTATTTTTTAGAAAGTTATTTTGTCAATAGGAAATGTCTACTCATATGCAAATAATGCTCTTAATTGATTATTATAGCTTAGTAGTTAATACTTGTCCTATTTTCATACCTATTAAGATAAGCCATATACCCTGTGATTTTCTTTTTTTTTTATTTACCACATTCTCATGTACTCAAAACAATCTTTGACTGCCTTCCTCTGAAGATAAATTTGGGTATTTTTTAAACTCCAAAATTAGATTCCAGCTAAAACTGCAAAAAGGAGGAAGAAGCAGGAGAGTAAAAACTGACTGCAGTGATGATACTGATCAGGGAGAGAAACAAGATGTTTTGAAGAAAGATTACAGCTCAAGAAGAGAGTGGAATGATTGTGGTATATTTTCTGTGGCAGAGTGGCTGTGCTAATGATACAGAATTTTAGGATGAAGAGCTGGGGAATGTACTACTGGGTGACTTAGCAGCCGCCTTCTTGTTTTTGGTTAAGTTAAATACTGCATGTTTTCTCTTGTGGTAGCACTCACCACAAATCCTTTTTTCTCCACACACTCCCCCTTTCCCCCCTCCTTAGGACAAAGACTTCAACATTGTTAACTTTCTTCTTCAACACTAGAAACCTGGAGAACAGAACATTTGTCATAGACTGAAATCTGAATAAGCTGGTTTGGTGATCAGTCACCTACAGCTGTTTTAGAACTGCTGTTATTAAGCAGAAGCCTATGCCTTCTCTATCAAATGCAAATTCTATTGCTGAATTTATAAAAAATGATAAACCAAGAACCCTTTTCTTTTTCATAGATACTTGTGTATATTCTGGAACCTTGCATGATTGTATTTTTTATAAGTTTAGAGAGTGCTAGAGCAATAAGTTCTCATATTGCTGGGTCAGCCAGTCATCTTCAAAGGCCTATTTCATTCAAATTCAGATATAAAATAGTACATGTTTTGGGAAGGCTCAAAATATCTTATGCTTATCAGTCTATGATAATTTTGTTGTAAGAAAATTGTGTGGGTTTTTTTTTTTTTCTTTACAGATGCACATGTGCAGTTTTCTGTCACTGCTAGCTGTTGTAGTTGTGTGACTGAATGTAACTGAGATTATATGCAAAACCACAAGGAGAAATGTTAGCATCTACAAGAGAAATGTTAGCATTTACATAGAAGTGGCCTTCTGTAGTTACATGTTTTTAACGTTGTGAGATGTTTTTTGTAAAATGCATAGTTTTAAAATACATTTTCTTCAGAGATGAAGCCAAGTTAAGAACAGTTTGTACAACTACCAGTTTCTACCCTCAGGACCTACTATGTTGTTCTCGGAGATGGGCCAAAACACTGCATTGCAAACTGCCAACATGATCTGAGGTTTGTCTGGTTGCCTTAAGCAGAGTTGTGGTTTTCTGGTTGTTTTTTTTTTTTTTTTGTTTGTTTGCTTGTTTTTTTGTTTCGTTGTGGAGGGGCTTTTCCATTTAAATTTTCCTGATTGGGATAGTTTGCATACTTTCAGATCGCTCCTTTTGCTTAGAATTGCCTGCAGAGTTAATATGCTTCTAGATCCTCAGTTCATACATGGAATACTTGTTTCTCAGTCCCGGAAACTGGGATGAAAAAAAAAAACAAAAACACTAAAATGCTGGATGGAGTATGACTAAAAACATTTTCAAAAAAGAATATTGCAGGCTTTAACTTCTGCTAAGAAGGCTATGAAATAGACTTAATGACACTTGATATATACTAACATATTCAAAAGCAGATCTCCAGAAAATCCTGTAGCAGTATTTTGTACAACTCATTAACTTTAAGTCACAGCTGAGCACTCTATATGGAAACTTGCAAAATATTTGTAAGATGGAGTTAAAAAAAAGTGACAATAACTGTGCCAACCAACCAGCCATTTGTCCCAGGAGAGTGGGCAAACGGCAGAAGGAAAAGAGGAAGTAAGAGTCCCTGTGGGGTAGCTCTTTCATCACATGATGTAGCTACAGCCTGATGGTTACATGTTTTCTCTATCACTTAGATAACTTATCACTTAGATTGTACAGTAACAATTGCATACTAAAAATAGTAAATATTTTGTGTTTTCTTTTCAGTGTAATGTGAATGGTTCCTAAACCTGACCTCTTTGTGTTTCAAGTGCTCTTTTTCCTGTTTTGCTGAAGATCACGAACGTGATTTGAGGTTTACTCCATCAAAAACTAAGAGAAATAAATGCCTGAATGTACATGTGCTCAATTTTCCTGATCTCTGCCACCTGCACTTGTTTGCACTTATACCACAAAGTATTTTTCTAATGTTCTGCCTGCTGCTCTTAAAACTTAGAGGTGGGTCCAATGTAAATGCTTTATGGAAGAAGACTTGGCTAAAGCAGTATGAGTATTGTGGAAAATGCAGAAAATTTGGATTAAAAAAGCTCTTAAAGCACTTAGGAGTTATGCAGAACAAATAGTGCTGTAGAGTTTGGATTTAAACATTAAATTTGTGCACAGAGATGTCAGTCAGTTGGAAATTATTCTCAGTTTTCTCTGACTCTGGAATGACTGACCTTTCTGCTCCAGTTATGTGTGCTGCTTAACACAGACAAATAAAAGCACAGAAAAACAAAACGGCCATTAGGGCCAACTGAAGAGAAGAAAAAACCAGATCTGAGCATTTCTTTTTAACTGAAACTGGCAAACTGTTAAACTGTGGCTGTAGAACAATGAACTGTGAAATATAAACTGATGTAGTTGGAAATAACATTACATTGCCTGTCGCTGCAAACAAGTGATTAAACCCATGATTGCTTGATTAATTTCACAATTCCGAAGTTATGTGTGCTTTAGAACGCATAAACTATGCCCAAATACTTATTTTTTATAAAATTTTAACAGTAAAAGGAACACTTGTACTCAAAAGAGAAGGTGCATCTCAAAGTATTAAGAACTGAGCAGCCCGATGGAGCTGGCCTATTTTATAACCTACTACCTTCTGCCATGAAGATTCGACTCCAATTTTAAGATGCCTGCAAGTTTCAGAGCTGTCATTTTATTTGAAAGCTGGTATTATTGGGTTTTATCAACAGGTTTTCACTGTTGGATTTTTTAAAAGAAATACCATTTCATCCAGTACTCAGGTATGCCTCAGCGTCAGAAGAAATGCAGACAGCTATATGAATTTTAGGCATGCTTTAACTACGTGTGTATTAGAGAGAGATGGGTAAAATTCACTGTACTGGTCTTGCTTGCCTTTTTAAAAGAACAGTCACACTGTGGAAACAGTGCTGAGCTGGAACCATTTTCCAAAGTGCAATCAAGTACCATGTTTGTATCTAAATCTGGACTCCAAAGATTTGTGGATTGTCCTCATCTCACTGTAACAGATCATGATTGTTTTCATGACTCTCTTCTCAGTATAACTTCATAAGCATAGACTCAGTTATACCAACACAAAATGGGTATTTTTCTCTTTTTAAAATAATTGTATTAATACAAGGACATCTGTTAATATGAGCCCTCTAAAAATCAGGCATATGATTCTGGTTTCCACTACCCACACCAATACGCCCATGGTGAGAGACCTTCAGTTTACATGGCGAGGCTCAGCCTGAGGGATTCTCTAATCCACAGAAAGTTAAGCAATTTTTCATTCTTGTGAACCATGAGCACATGTTGATGACTCAGGTATTGGGGACTGGATTTCTCAAATTTGATGAAAGTAAGTTTGTCTTTTGTTTGTCGTAACAACAGTTCTACTTTAGCCAAACCACCACACCAGTTATCCCTTGTGTCTCACCTGTTCCCAAGATAAAATTCAGGGAAACCTGCTGAAGTCAGAGCGTCACAAGGAAACCCCCGTGTGTGTGAAGTGTAAGGACACCCCATGGATGGGGCCCTGAAGAAAACGAGGTGGAGACAAGGCTTTTCTCCAGGGGCCGGCTCCTCGGCTGCCCGCACTGCCACAGCCGGCCCCGGCCGCCTCAGCTCCCGCCCGCCCGCGGAGCAGCCGGCCCGGCTGAGGGGAGACGGCCGAGCACGAGTCCCGGCCTTCCCGCCTCACGGCGGCCCCACCGAGGGCTCGGCCAGGAGCCCTCGGGACGGATCCCCCTACACACCCGCTCCGCGCTGCCAAAGCCCAGGCCGGTCACTTTTGTGCGTTTCCATTCAAAACGCCGGCGCTCCGCCATTTCCTAACACCAGCCCTGCCCCGCTCCCGCCCCGCCGCCGGCCGCCCGCTACCTCCGCTCCCCGCAGCGGGCCTGCGCGTGCCCATGCGCGGTAACGCCGGCCGGGCGGTGCGCGTGCGCCCAGGCGTCCGGCGTCTGTGAGGCGGCGGATTGGGAGGAGGCGGCGGCGAGGCAGCAGGACCAGGAACTGCTCCGGTTGCGGCTGGGAGGGGACGGGGAGGTGCCCGGTGGTGCTTGTCGGTCCTATGGGGCCTTGAGGGTACAGCCCCGGAGAGAGAGGGGGTCTGTGCTGGGGTGCGGAGCCGGTGGGAGGATGGAGGGGCAGGCGGCTCCGGGCGCGGGCGGCGGCGAGGAGGCGCTGAGCTCCGGCAGGATGAACCCCAAGCGGAGTGGGCGCGCCGCGGAAGAGGAGAGCCGGAACAAGCCCAAGCTGGTGAGCGGGCTGTGGGGCTGGCAGGGGGGCAGGGGAAGAGGAGGAAGGCGAGGGAGGGGGAGGAGGAGGAGGGAGGCTCCGGTGCCGTTTTCTTGTTTCCCAAGTAGAGAATCTGGGGTGGAGGGGCGTGCGGCCGGGCCTGGGGGGTGCCGGGCTTTCAGAAATTAAAGGCTGCTTTTTGAAAAATCCCGTGAGGGGTTTTGGGTGCCTTTTGGCGGAGGGAGGCGGCAGCTGGAGGAGGCGTGCGGTGGTACCGCGCCGAGGGCCGGGGGCGGCCGCTGGCAGGGGCCGGGAAATCCCGGGTTCTCCGTGAGGGCGATGCCGGCTGGATTCCCGGCGGGTGGTGCCCGGGCCGCCCCTTTGGGGTGAGGTGCGGTGACAGCGCTCTGCTGTAGGCAGGACCTGTTGGTGTAACCTCTGCTCCGCTCATTTTTCGAGTGGAACGTCACGGGTGGTTTGGTTTTTTCCTTCTGTATGGGTTGAACCATCCAGAATATTGGTGGTTGTGATGCAAACAATGTGAACTTCTGAGTTACTGTCAAAGCAACTCAAACATTTGGGTATTGTCCAGTGTTTTTGGAAATACCTGACGAACTTTTGACCAAAGCTTCTTTAGGACGGTAGAATTTGTTCATTACATGTGTTTTTTTTTATTTAAAATTAGACATTTCTACTTACAGACCTGATAACTTGAAATGTAGGTACATTCCAAAGCCAACAGCACTGGATTGCATCTCATTTTATAAACACACTAGCAGCAAACCCAGTGTTTACTTTTGATTGTTTACTTCTGTAACTTACAAGTAACTTATGCTCGAGTTAGATCAGTTTTCTGATGGGTTTTCCAAGAACAGCAGTGTAGCAGATACTTAAAACTTACCTGACTTTTCTTATGAAATAGAGTACTAGTTTCAAACTTTATATAATCAGTGCAGGGGTTTTCAGCGCTAGTGGTAGAACCAAGTCCACATGTAAGTGCTCCCACCTTGTGTTCCCTTCATGTCTGCCTTGGGCTGATGAGTCTGAGAACTGTGGGAGTGTTCTTGTCACCAAAAACTAAGTTAGAATGCGTGTGAGGAAGAAGTTAAATTTGTAATGTATGAGGCGTTGAAAAGTTACTGAAAGTTATAATGATTTAAAAGGTTGACAGAAAGCCAGAATACTGAATAACTTCAAGCGTGCTTGTATTGAAAGTGACCATGTTTATTTTAGCAAAAAGTAACCAAATGTGTGTCTCATTTTCTGTGTTATTGAAAACAAACTCATACTTCCTTGCATAGGATAAACATAAACAAACTTCTTCATATAAACGAGGTGCTTGTTTATGTTTATACTACCTTTACAGTTTCCTAGCTAAAGTGGCTGGGAAGGCTGCCTGAAGATGCCTGCAGGGAAGTGATTTAAAAATCACACAGGAAAGTACCTCTATTGGAAGCTGTGGGCACAAATTTGAATGCTTCTTTAGCAGGGAACACTTTGTTCTGAAAAAAATACATAATTTAAAAAATCTAAGAGCTCAAAATTAGATTGAACAGGACAACTGTTCACATTGCATATTCTTTTCAGTTATTCTAGTATCACTAGAGTAGGCTTTTACTGTTACATTTTAGTGGAAAATGTCCATGATGTTAATATTTGACTTCCTATGCAGTTATACGCTTTTGTTTCTTGAGGGGATGATTACAGTCCGTCAGCAACATGGGTCAGAGTAGTGGTATGTTGGTTGAACCAGATACCTTCTGAAAGGTAGTTTTGCCCTGAGATAAAGTGACTAGCCTCTGATGATGTAACGAGTGAGTGGGTTGAATGGAAAAGTAATTATTTTGATTCTGGACATGATGTGCACAAATGGTGTATGAAACTGACATGAAGAGGGATCTTCCTCTGAGGGAGAAAAGGGATGGGGTTCAGGTGTGTTTTAAGTTGAGGTGGTGTGAGTGGACAGGCAGATTTATCAATTCTTGCCATGGATTTGCGAGGGAAGAACAGGTCTGTTATCGGGGAAAGTCTGCATCCATTATGTGGGAGAATAATCCTACTAAATTTTGCTGGCTTTAATTTTGAATGGAGTATTGGCTCTGCTGAGGCTAGCAATATCTTTAGGTATTTGGAGGACAACCTTACTAGTACCTCATCCCTGTTCTTTTCACTGTGTAAATAAGATGAAGGTATATTTGGGACTTCTGTAAGAGAAGCCACACTATTTGTGCAAGTATTGTCACTGAGTTCGTATACAAAGCTTTTCAGAGTTTGATGCAGAGATTTTCTTGGTTCAGCTGCATAACTTAAAATTCATCAAGTTTCAGTACAGTTATAAGATGAATCAACCTGTACTCTGTCAGTTTGCTGTGTGTAATTCAAGGAACTCTACAGTGCGCTGAGAGGAGTGTGTCTCTTTTCCAGAACTTCTTTCACACATCAAGTGGAGTGCTGAATAAGGGCTTGGTGAGAAGTGGTGTGCAACTACACATAACAGAGGGTTTATTTTTAGTTCCTGGCATAGCAGCTGAAATCAGGCAAGTCATTGGGAAGAAGTCTAGGGGAATGATTTTTGTATGATGGACTAAAAATGGCTGTAGATGACGGGGAGCTGGGAAAGCTGAAATTATTATTTTGGGGGAAGGGAAACTTGAAGAAGGTGGAAGTTTTTTGTTGCCCCATGCTTCCCATCTGAAAGTAGAAGGTGGGCAATGGTGCTTGGCCTGCAGAAGCATAGTGGTTTGGTGGGTCTTTTTTAAGGACTGAAGCCTGATTGATAGCATTTATTCTTGACTGACAGGAAGTAAGACTAGGCTATCAAGAGAGGATCTGTGCTAGAAAAGACAATGATGGTTTAGAGTATTTTTCTGTAAGATAATTGATACATATGTATGCACACAAATAATTGAAGATGTATTATATTAGAACTACTAATTCAATTTTCTTTTGCTGTAGGTAATTGTAAGAATCATTCAAGTTTCATATAATTTCTAGAAAGTGACAGAGCTGCACAATGAGAATTTAGTTCCAGTTTTTATACTAGTACTGTGTAAACTGGAATATTTTTCTAAAATCTAATGTCTGTCTTACAGGCACCTTGACAGCTGCTGAAAGAGCTCTGCTTTCAATTTTTTTTTCCTTTCCCCCCCCTCCATTTTTTGCTGGCACAAGAACCAGAGGTGGGAATGAGTGCCTGGTGTTTTTGTCATTATTTTTGTTTATAATGAAATGGGCAGGAAAAAAAAATGTTTTGGCAAACAATCACCTGATCTCCTGCCAGCCCTGAGAATAGCCTGGCATGAGATGGCAATAAGCAGTTACATTCTTAACTGGGTTTGGCTATGTGCTTGTTTTGTTTGTTTAAAAGTATGCATGTTATACTAGGGAAACAGGCTAAATTAAGGTTGTCAGGGAGATTGCTGCGATTCCTGTATTTGTTAATGTCATTTGCTCTCCTTAACACTTGAGTAACACATGGGAAGTATATAATTCTGTTGGGTACCTAGGAAATTGGTAAGTGCTTGAAAGAGTAGGGTCTGATTTGGCATAGCTGTTAATGCTTAGCTGAACCCACAGTCTTATCAAGTTATTCATCAAAAGATGAAGTTGAAGCAGAGAAGTTGAAGCCAGACTTCCTACAGAACTTCATGGGAGAAGGGAAGACAGAGCTTGTAAGAAGGAGCAGGAGAGGTCGCTGGAGAGTGGGCTGAGTATAAGGGGGGGAAAAACATTTGAAGGATGATTAAGCATTGGTTGACCAGAGACACTGGAATCCCACTCCTTGTAGTTTTTCAATACTTGGAAACCTGGACAAAGCGTTTAGCAGGCTGGTTGGAGTTCAGTGCTGACCATGCTTTTTTGGGCAGGAGTTTAGGCTAAACTGAGAACTGAATGAGATCCTTTCAAACACCTGTGTTTCTGTGAATTAGTACTCAAAAAGAGGTGTTACAACAGGATTTGTGGTGCTTCCTGACTGTTAGGACACTGACTAACCAGAAGTTAATATGGCCAATGGTTTTCTGGTGCTTTTAAATTAGCGTTAATAATATATTGTGTCAGCTTAGTGTTAGCATATGTAGAAATACTTGTGTGCATGTAATGGGAAGTGCCACACTAAACATGCAGCATTACCCCCAGGTTCACTTCAGGTTTGTGTGATAGTTGTTCAGCGATAGATACTCCACTTAGCTACAAACAAAATTTCTGAAAGGGGTGTCTTCTGAGTGTGATGCTGTCTTTAAAAGTAGATAAGGAGACATATCTTGTATAACATGAAAAACAAATTTTTAGGGGTGAGGGAGAGCTTATTTGATTGGAGAACAAGTGGATTTGGTGATTCATCAAACAAGGAGCAAGTCATGCTTTGTTTTAAAAGCAGAAATTGTTTATGCTTAATAGTGAAGTTTTTTAAACCCCCTGAGCTTTGAGATGAATCAAAAGCTGTGAACAAAATGTTCTGACTAATGTGGCATAAACTGGTGTTGAACAGTGGAATGAAAGCTTTCATCAGCTTTAAAACAGAAGTAAACTGAGTGTGCTTGGGAGAATCGTTTTCCCAGCTGGGCTCCTCCACCCATATCACTACAGGAGTTAATGAGCACTTTAAATATTGAGTATCCGTTACTGTCAGACAGGCTGTGTTTTACAAGACCTACAATGTGCCATCAACTTTGACTCCTAAGGTTGTTTGATATTGTTCTCCTGTGGAGAAATAATGTGCTTTTTACATGTGACTTTTGATGTTTGTACACTTCATATGTGAACTATGAGTCAGGTTCAGCAGAGATTTTTGGCAAATGACTAAAATGTATTATGTTTGAGATCATAGTGTCTCCGAGTTGAGTCAGCCCATGCCTGCAGAGGATTCTTGCTTCAAGTGTATGCTTCCCAATAAAGTGAACAAAATGCTTGTGTTTTAGAAGACTTTTGGTCTTATTAGACCAAAGTCAAGGTATTCCAGCAAGTGAAGTTAGTTAGGGTACAGCTATTGCTGACAAGTAAAATTAATGTCTTGAAAAATTTGGTTCTGTTTCTGAAAAGTATACAGATTGGATACTACTTCTAATATGGTACAAGTAGGGCATGCTTGGTACTGATGTTTAGGTAAGCGCTTTAGCTTTTATGTGAATGTATACCGACACTGTTTAAATGGGGTGATATGTCAGGCGATAGGCCTATCTGCTTGTGGTACTTAAACTTCCTGAACTACTACTTGTAAGACAAAACTGTAGAGCAATTCTGTATGATACAGGAAGCTTTGCAAACAAAGCAGATTCCACCTAGGCAATGTGAAAGACAGTTACAGTGAGAACTAACAGTGTGCATATCAAGAGTGATGTTTTCAGAGATTTTAAGCAATATCGTTCTGAATATCCAAGTTGAGTGTGAACTTTTGCATTTGTATTACAAATAGCCTGTAAAGCATGCTAATGATACTGTGATTGCTGATGACTGGGTAGAAGGAAGAGATGGGCTTGAAAAGTTGGATGGGCTACAAGATGATGTCATGTTTTCTGCATCATTTGCAGTTCTTTAGAGCTAAGCAATAATGGCTACTAACTTTCCTCTCATTCTTTTCATCCCTGTCCAAATTTAGAGGTAAAGTAAAACAAGAGATGGCAGTTGCTGCTGAAGCAACTGGCAATTTCAGTTGTTACTCATCAGTTTACTTGTTCAACTTTAAAGCCACAAGAACTTAGGAAACTACTAGAATGAATATTTTTGTACAGTTCCTTACAGGTTGTATATCGTGGTCATTCTTTACTTTCAGTATTTTTGAAAATAATTTAATAACTTCATTTTGGAGCAAGTAAGTTTTTTGTTATGAAGGGCTATGGTGGTAGTGCAGATAATTTTGAGAGAAGATTGACAGTAGAAAGACTTCAGTGTTTGTGTAGCAATTCATAAAGTTGCAGGTAAGACAAAGGTAACTTGTCTTAAGCATGCATGTTATTTTTGTATCCAACTAATTGCTTATTCTAAGGTCTCATGCATCAGGTAGCTTTTTTGTACGGTATTGGAGTGAGCGCCTCTGTTTCCCACTCTCAGACACAACTTCCTAAAAGGTAGATAAGCGAAATCTTGCTTAACAAAAGTAGTGGTAACGCACTCTGCAAGGCAAATACAGTCTATGTGTTAACTATTAATTGATAGTATGGGAGGAAGGGGTGACTGTAGAGGAGTCAAGGCAGTGGGTTGATTAGCATTGATAATAGGCTGCCGCTGTGGCCCTGCTGCGAAGGCAGTGGGTTGATTGACATGGATGATGTGCAGCTGTAGCTCTTTCTGCTAAGTAGTTGAATAGCCCTGAGGGGTGGGGGAGAGGTGGCTGGATGGAGGAGCAGCAGTGTGGTCTGGCCTCTGGAGGAAGGAGAAACAGCATGGACAGTAGAATCTGACTGACAGCAAAAGCCTTGTTGCAGCCTGATAGCTTGCTTGTGCTGCAACAGGTGTCAATTAAAGAATTTTTTTTTTTTTTGAGGCAGTGGTGTAGGCTTAAGCAGTCTCCATGCCCACCCTGGTGCTCTACTGCCTTGAAGTTTTTGTGTGGCAGTGGGACAAACAAGATGATGAAACTGAACCAGTCAATGGTTCAGCTTTTTTATTTGTTCTTTGTTTATTTGCTAGAACTGATGTGCCTAATGTTATGGCACACTAGAAGTCCTCCCTTTGTATTTTCTACAGTTTTCTCCCTGTTTTTTCTACAGTTGATCTACCAGTAATATTAAATTATGATTGTGTCTGTTTTCCAGCCGTCTTCTTGTGATAGCTGTTTAGTTGGATGTGATGTGAAAGCAGCATGTTGTATGCACATGGGCAGATCTGAAAAAGATCTGCTATGGCAGTTAAATGATACTGTCACCTGCATTGTGATATAAACTATAAAATCAGCTGGTTTACAGAAATTGAGAAATACCTTGGAAGTTCAATGCTGGAACAAGGCCTCAGAGGGGAAACATGTTTTGATACAGCTACAGAAGGTCTTCGGTCCACCTGGGTGTGGTAATATTTGGTCTTAAGGTGTAGTGCATGCTGTAGTATCACCACACCTTCTGTTACGTAAAGCAAAAATGTTCTTAAGAGTTTCGAATAGATATGGGCTCTTCTTGTGTAATCGGAAAACTGTATTTTCATATTCATTTCAGGCTGTTTTGGGGAAGAGTGGGAGAAGAGGAAGTTCAAGATGATGCATATGATAGATAGCTTTCTTGTCAGGTTCCCTTCTTGATCCTTTTCGTGACCCTAAAACTTTGGAAATAAGATAGTATTGGAGAAAGTATTAGGTGTGCTGGATGTGTGACGTGTGTTTGCTGCTTTTAAATTTTCTTCGCACAGTGTTATCAGATATGGAAGACATCAAAGATAGGAAGAGTTTTCATTACTAAAACTATTCTCAATGTGTACTTCCCAACAGTCGAGTGTGTTTAAACTTGTCTTGAAAGTATAGAATGTAAAAGTCATCACCTGATTAAAAAAATGTAATTGGAATGAATCCTGCCTTCTATTTATTGGTGATTTGTGTGTGTGTATATATATTTTAACACACATACTCACATACTCCTACTGCTTTCCTAATTGCAGTTGAAATACTAAGTTATCTCTTTATAACATCCAAATTAACATACTTGTTACCTTTTTATATGAGAATAAATACAGGAGAACTTGCTTGAGGAATGTGAAATTTACAGAGAAGTGCTACTTTGTAGTTTAGAATAAACATCTAAATAAAAAAGTTAAGTTTGAGATAGTCAGGTAATAGCACTGTAGAATCCCAGCACTTGGAGCTACAGGACAGTAGCTGTACAGCAAATAAAGTAGCATCTGTAATTTTCGGTTATGTAGGCCAAGGGAATTGCAGAAAAGGTACTGGTGGATGCAGGTTGGCATGAAGGTACACAGGCCCATTCTCTCCGGTTTCTTTGCTCAGGGATTAGCTAGTCAAATGTTAGTAACTTCATCCCATATGGGATCACGTGAGCAAAACCACATCATAATGCATATTTAGGCATGAAGATGAGAGGAAATGATCACAGACCTTAAATGTTCTTGAGGATAACTTTTTGTCACAACTAGTTAGTTATGTGTTTGCAAGTGGCTCTGTATAAATTCATGTTGGTGTCTTAGGGATGGTTGAACAAGACAAAATAAGTACTTTGGTCAGGAAAAATGTTAGTTCTGCAGTCTGTTATTCTTTCTTAGTATGGCAAGAGCTAAAGATGGTTGTTAGAATATGACCTTTAAAAATGCCTGTGGTTTTTTTTTTGTTTGTTTGTTTTTCTTCTGTTTTGTTGTTGTTTTTTGTTTGTTTTTTTAAATGAGTAGCTTTCTGAGGATCAAATGCTAAGCCAACTTGAGAGTCATTAGATTCTGGACTCCTAATAAAAGATAAGCTAGTTAGTTCTTGTAAAATGCAGACTTTCCTGTCTAAATTTTCACTCTTCATATTCTCCTGCGGTGAATTATTTTTATACCTATAAAATTGAAGTAACTTCTAAAATACTGTGGCTTCATAATGGAACTATGCTGAATGTTTGCATTTATGATTGTGTGAGTGCTTGAGTAGATGAGAATTTGACAGTTATTAATAGTTGAGATGGTTACATGGTGTGTTCCAGTTGCATTAAAACAGGTAACTATTTGCATAAAGAAGAAAAAAGATGACAGCGTATCAGGCTAAGCATATATGCTGGTGTCGTATACTTTTTAATTTTTGTGCCAGCCATATTTAGAGGGTACCTTAAAAACAAAAGCTTTAAATAAAAAATCTGAAACAAAGGGTGAAGCGATATCAGCTGGCTAAGTTCAGAAGTTAGCACATGAACTCAGATTAACTTAGATGGTTCAGTGGGGTCTGTCCCTCTTTGTAAGCCATACAATAGCATTTCTGTCTAATTTTGTATACACTTTACATAAAATAAGAACTGTTTTCATAATCATTGCAAGTCTTTGCTTATAAGAGCCTTAGCCACTCAAATTGAGTGAACTGATGCGTATGACAGATAAATAGAAGGTAGTTTATAACTAGACTGGAGAGAGAAGTTGCAACCAAAGCTTCAGCACTGAAACATCTAGTAACTGATTTTATCCTGACTTTGGTGTCTATACAGGGATTTATTTGTGGTGCTGCTGCCAGTCTTAATTCCCAAATTCCCATAAAACCAGATTCTTTGTTTTGTTTTTTGTGGTCTTATATAATGGGACAGTAAGAATTGCTGTTCTCAGGCTATCCACTCTACTAGAACTTCTTCAGTTCCTCCTTTCCACTCCACTATGGCAAGTGGATCTTCCACTGCTTTATTCTCATCAACAGAAAAAAGTGAGGTGAGGAAACTTTAATTTAGCACATAATTTCTTGGCTAAGCTAGAAATACAGCAGGCAATGTCTGCTGCAGTCTCTCAAGCCTTTACAATCCTCCATTCTCCACTACTCTACTGTCTTCCAGCTGTGCAGTTTAATTTTTGTTCTGTAGCTTATTTACAGCTTGATGGAGACATTCCTGAACTGGGAAGGTGAAGAGTACAGCAGTAGGCTTTGGTAGAATTTCGATCTGTAAACTAGATACACAATTTTAATTTCCATATTTTACAAGTACACATCCACATTTGAGCTTCAGACAAAGTTTGGGTGGTTAAGACAGGCTTCCTAAATCCATTAAGGTTAGTAGACAGTATTCTGTGATTCTAACTAAATCCTGAATGACTTAGAAGATAAGCAGTAATCCCATCAGTTAACATTTTAGATTTCAAAGCAATTGTTTTGAAATTTTGATTTTGAAATTTTTGAAGGCCTTTATATATAAATTCATGTGGGTGTTCAGGGGTAACCTAAGCACATACCACATCGTAATATTATGATGAACTATCTTTTTTTTTTTTCCTCCTTACTTTATCCTTTAGCAGAAGATAACAGATTCTCTGAAACCTGTTAGAAGCATCTGTAATCCTCCTGAATTCATGTTACTTCTTAACAGGGAATCTCACTTGTTCTGAAGTTGAATTATACTGTTGGCTTTCTCATTATTATTTATAATATAATACCTCTCTGTTCACATGCTGCTTCATTTCCTACTTCCTTAAAGGACAAAGAATCTTGGGAATCTGTTATAAACAGGAAGGAATAGGAAAAGGAGCAGAGAGCCCTTGTGCTTACCACAGCAGATATAAATTCAGTTTAACCTGATTATGCTTTGACTGTTGAATTATATTATGGTCCATGCCTGCAGAAGTTACTTGATCTAGAATTTCTGTCCTTCAAGGAAAAGCCCAAGTTCTTTACTGTGGCAGCAGCATTGCTCATTTTTCCAAGTTTTAGTATCACGTTGTTCATTATTAGGGGAGAAAAAAGTAACTTTACTATCAACTTTTTTTTAATGTAGGGATCAAATACTTGCTCTTTTCTGGGAAGTTAGTGACTTGGAATAAAGACAACATTATTCTAAAAAGTTGTTGACATGATTCCTGTGACTGTACGTTCCAAGATTGCTGGGTACAGACAAAATGAACAATGTTCACTAGTAATTCCTGCTTCTTTGGCTCACCACATCCCTTCCACTGCCAGTTTTGTTAAAGGCTGTGTATCAGTTGATTGGATTTTGTGGGGTTTTTCTTACTATTAAAAAAAAAAAAAAAGCAAATACACATGTCTTCCCTTCTTCAAGGTCTATGAAAAGTAAAACATTCCATTTTCAAGGAGTTGCCCAGCATCCAACAAAGCTCTTCACAGAGTAGACTTCATATGTACTTATGAAACTTGCTGTGGGCCTTCTGCTTTATTTTTAAGTGTATCAATTCTCTCCTTGCCTATTTCTATTAGAAATTATTATTTCTAATTTATATTATTGTATATTATATTATTCTAATATAATAATATTAATTTCTTAGAAATTATTAGTATTGTATTAGAATATAATAGAATTTATATTATATTCTATTCTACCAGTTATATAGTCTCCTCAAATGGTAGCAGAGGAAAATGCAGATCGGCTGTGACACTGATTTCAGTGTTTGCTGGACCCCAAGAGCAAGATTTATTCTATGAAACCAAAAGCATACTCAGTAAAGAATCTTCCCCAAACTATCTCTGCACAGAACAGGAAGATAAGTATATAGAAATTAGCCCGTCACATATGAAGGGGTATTAGGCTGTACTTGCATCCACTGGGAAATATGAAGCAGGGAAGCAGGAATGAAAAAAAAATAATGGTGCAATAGTACTGAAGAATTTTCTCAAAGCAGTTTCTGCCTGATGTTTCAGAATGTTTTCAAAAGAAATCTCTAACTGTCGAGTTAACTGGTCATTGCTCATCTTGAAAGAGAAACCTAGGTTTCAACAAAAGATTAATGCCAGGTTCAAAGCATGTAGTTGTAGTTAAAAGGGCTGCATGTCTAGGAAAGAGTAAAAACAAACTAAAACTGCATTTCAGGGGTGTCTCTTTATGAAGTGAGGTATAAAAGGAGGAGGCCTATTCTCACTACTTTAATTGGCCAAACTCACTAGCTTTGTAATAGCTTTCACTCAGTCTGAGCAGCTCCACAATGTGTGTGAATGAAAAGATCAACCAATTGCACTCAGGAGAGCCCAGAACAAGGAAGGAAGATGAACGGCAATTTGTTGCACATGAAGTATTGCTCTCTAGCAAAACGGGCTTTGTTCTGCTGCCACATTGAAAGCAAAGAGCTCAAATCTATTGCTTGTATCTAAGTATAAGATTGAGATGAAGCCTGCACTTACTATGTCAATAATTGTGTTGACATAGGTTTTCCAGTTTAACTATTCCAGAATGTTTCAAAAGCAATTCACAATAATACACCAAAAAAGCAAAAGCCAAGTTCCCTAAAACCTCAGTGCTCACAAGTCAAACAAATGCATTTCTGAAATACAAGCAGCGGAGCTACGTGGCTGAGTATGGTACTGATGGGCACACTTGGCAGAAAAGCAGCAGGCATGCCACCAGTACACTAAGCATCTAAACCATCCTTTTATTGAACTAGGAGCTGTTCTGTGTTCATTTCTAATTAAGTCCTGGAAGTTTATCCAAGGACTATTGAAGTGACTAATTTAGCATGTGAACTCTGTCTAAACCCACTAATTTTCTTCCAAACCAAGTGATCTGCTTACTGTACATACAATACAGACAAATATGCTGATACTGACAAGCAATCCAGCCCAATACCAGTACCATATCAACTGCTTGGACAGATGGCTTCTTGTTTGGTAGAGTATACCTGGCACTCTTTATAGTCACCAAATATATATAGAGAAGACTACATGGGTGTGTCACAGGATTTTTGAAATTATTTCAGTGCACTTCTAATTTACTGAGAGGATGCAGCTTTTGAAATAAGCTTTCTTATCAAGCAAAGCATAAAATGTAATTGGCACTCAACAGTCTGAAACCTGTTCTTTTTAAAATGGTGTTCTTCAAGAAAGACCATTAAAGTATCCTTTACCAAGATAATTAGATTTGAAACTGAAGTTATTTAACCCCAAAATAAATGCAATGTTAGATAACCCAAAAAATAAAATGTATATGCTTAAACAGATGATTCAAGGACATGAAGAAGTAGAATACCTTTACTTATTTTCCCTATTTATGTTGCTGCCCGTTGGTGCAGCCCCATATGTTATCTTCATATTGCCAAATAGGACTGCCTTGTTTCCTTTATGCAAATACTTGTTGTAGTGCAACTGAGACATGGCATGTAACATGTGAGGTCTTCCTGGAGGTACCTGTGGTTCCTATGCAGAAACTTTGTATCAATTTATGTGGCTACACTTATTTTATTTGGATTTGCCAGACTGCCCAAAATCCTTGAAGTGGAAGATTGTTCTGGGCCTTAAGGATATTTAGCCGTAGAGTTTTGTACTTAATTATTTGTGGTGTTGTGGTTGGTGGTTCTTGGCTGTTGTTGTTTTTTTTTGGGGTTGGTTTTTTTTTTTTTTAGTGTGTTTTTTTTTTTCCCTTTCTTTCTCTTTGTTTGTTTTTTCCTTGTTATTTTTTTAAAGATGCGTTCTATAAAACTTTCTGTTGGTTAATGATTATGCAATGCCACATGCATTTCTAAATTAAGTACTAAAATCAGTGGGTAGAATTTCTGATTAAAAATGGAAGCTTCAAACTAAAATAAAAGGTGTTAAATCTTTGTTGTAAGGGCAGGGTTTGTCATGTCTCTTAACCTTTGTAAAGATCTCGGTTAGTTAAATAGCTTTTAGAACATTAAACCTGCATATTGAGGCTAGTATGCACTTCATAAAAGCAGTATTACAATGCTTGCTGCTTGTGAAATTTGTGAATGGAATTATGACTTGGCTCTTTCAAAAGTTTAGTTTGTAGAAGTTTTAACTAGCAAACTGTTGCTTGATAGTTTTAAGTGAGGAATTTAAAAGCTGTAGAGCATCCCGAAGAGAAACAGTTTATCTGTCCTGAAAGGCATGCTGTGCTGTCACAAGAATTTTTCCAAGATGCTCAAGGGAAAACAAAACCTCTTGCATGACCACTGGATATCAAAATAAGAAACAGATCCTGGCTGTGCGAAGTGCTGTATAAAGTAGTATAACTGTTACAAACTCTGCTATTCCTGGGTTGGTTGATGGAAGGTGTTTGGACTCTAGCTCTAGCAGTAGCTCTGGAAAATGCCAAAACTTAGTTAATTTGCCTCTGTGCTGGCCAATGTGAAAAATGCCTTTTCTAACATGCTTTCTGAAATCGCTTCTACAGTAGTCTAAGCTGCTCTGGCTGGCTGTCCTGGTGCAACCCTTGCCCTTTTTGTCTCACGGCCAGCAATTTTGTTGGCTTAGACTGATGTGGAACTGCAGCTTTTGGAAAAAGCTTTTAATTTTGCTCTGATTTTTAAAGATTACTTATCAATGCAGACCAGTGAATTATTGTCTGAAACAGACTTTTCAAAACAGTAATCACAGTTTGAGCTACAAATAATAATAATACTAATAAATTAGTTGAACTGTCTTCCTCAACTCTTGGTGACTTACAAAATTGTTGACAATAAGGATATCTAAATTTGTTTACAGGTATTTTTTTCAGCTTCTGAATTAATCTGGCTTCTTTGAAGTCATCTGGGAAAGTGCAGGTTTTTTGAGCAGTCCGTTTGGTTTTGGAGTGTGATAGTGGTCTGCCAATGAGACAAAAAATGAAGAAGCTGTTTCAGTTTCTCTCAGCCTCTATTTTTAGTTAGACCAGACTGATTCTTAGGGTCTCTCTATTCCCCTTGCACAGTGTGGAGGTGCCCCTTTCACTCAGGGGATCAGACAGTGGCATTTGTAACTTGCCTCCAGCCTCTTTTCCCCTCCCTCCAGTTCAGGATCAGCGCTGATTCTCCCAGCACCGTGATTAAAGAATTGGTGCCCTCTGCTGTTAATAATTACCAGCATGGGTGACCCTCTGGCTTTATTTAGCATGAAGAGTTGTATAACTTCTTTTCTGGGTGGCCAGTCTCCTGGGGGAAAAAAGTAGAGTAATTGAGGAAAACCAGACAGCTTCTTGGTTCTTGGTTCCTCCAGTCAAACAGCACTGACTCTGTGTTGTACACGTTAATAAGTTCTCAGCTTCCTTTTGTAAGGTGTTCATGTGCTTCTTGGTCTCACTTCGTAGTGCCCCAGGGAATGCTCACCTGCATGTTCAGGTTATAGATTAATCCTTAGTTTAATAATTTAAATAATGCATACCTGAGGAATTTGTGAAGCCAATGGCTGCAAAGCAAACAAGAATTTTCCATGTGGTGTCACAGACCAAGTGCAAATGTGCAACAACAGTAACAAAAGTATTAGTGTTGTTACCTTCAATTATCTTTGATGTACCAGATGGATTGCAACAATTCAAGTTCTTTTTGAAAGCATGGTGAATGCTCCTTGAAGTGCCAGAAACTTATCATGACAAACATTTTGTCAATTACTTTTTTTACTGGTTTTATTAGTAATGCCAGATATACTTTGTGACTTGTAAAGATCTTGAAAGTCCTAAATCAGTGTGTAGTTATAGTTTCTGCACATCAGCTAATGTGGCTGAGGTATCTTTTTGCAATATCCTAGATAGCTTTTCATATTTAATTACCAAACTGAATATGTTAACAGACAGTTAAATTGTCTAATGGGAACATTACTTGTTCTCTGTACTGAAGAACAGAAGTTGTAGGAGTGAATTCTGTTTTGTGGCTGTAAGACCTAGACTTGAGTTGCACACTTTTTAGACTTCAGATATTGATCAGTCTTGGGTTTTTGTCCCTTTAAATTCCCTTTGTTCAGGTATTCATACAGGATGTTACTCCTTTCCTGGTTTTATGCAAATTTATTTGCAGCTAGTTAAAAAAAAATTATCCTTGAGCAAAGTTTACAATGTCTTTTGGAGGTGTTGAAGTCCAGGTAAATTTTAGGAGAGTTGTATCATCCCAGTTTAGAACCAAGAAAGTTATGAGAAGGTCTCATTTCCATTTATTACTCTTAGAAAAGTAGGGTTGCTGGTAGCAGTTGGAGCTGTTACCTGAAGCTTAGTCTGTGTGCAGAAGTGGGGTGTTGCAGTGCACCGCGATTTGCCTGAGCAGTGTGCAGTGGGGTTAAAATTGCTGTTAAGTTTAGAAGTTAGCCAGCTGATCATTGTTTCATTATACATGCGGTAAACTGTGGGTTGCTTTTGATTTTGTTTTTGTGGTGGAAGCAAGTCTGGAGTAACAAGAAAGTGGCAAAGTAATACTTAAATATAATGGAAAGGTTATTAAACCCATGTAAATGCATCTTAATTTACAATTCATGGCCAGCTCAAGTGATCTGGAAGGTTTTATTAACACATAAATGAGAAAAAGATTTAAAGAAAAGACTTGCTGTGAGTTTTGTGATGAAAGTTAATGCAATAATCTCAAGTCTTTAAGTTCTTTGAATGTTGGAATTGTTATTGTAGGAGCCTGAACTGAGCTTGTATGAGGAAATAGTGATTTTGGTATCAATAAATACAGCAAATTACGGTGGAAATCTGTCTACTGTTCTTACATGCAAGATTTCAATTACACTGAATATTAACATGACTGAGACTGACCTTTTAAGACGAGTAGTGTGATGCAGTTGCATTAGTATATGCAATGATTTTTGTGTGCCTTATTTTCATGATCTGTCAGTACATACACAAGTAATGGGATACTTAGAGTAAACTAAAATTAGGAGGAGTAAACAAAGTGGTATTTAAAAGTAGTGATGGACTAGAAAGGCTACATTTGAGAGGGGGAAGCTCTGCCACTGAAGTCTTCTAAGTGAAGAATTAAGTAAATCAGTAGGAAATAGTTCTTTCATAGGGGAGTTGAAGAAGTTCCATCGTATGCGTTGATATTAAAACTTGGGAGAGCTGTCTTAAATTGTATGTGTGTGTTTACATATAAATACTAATTTGATTTCCCGTATTTGCAAATGCTTTATCATAGAGATTTTTGCAAAACCTTTGGCTTTGGTCTGCTTCTAAAATGAGGGAATGGTGTCTTTAACAAGCTAGGAAAGGGTTGGTTTCATCTTCTTGTGTTCTGACTGTCTTACAGATGGCATAGAGAATAATGCTAGAGGAGCTGACAACAAAAAGTGTGCTATCTTAAACTTCCTCCTGGGGAGGTAAACTACTTTTGGCTTACAGTCTTAAATCAGACTGGAAGTGTGATTTCTTTGTTAGTATAAGAGTCTGTCAAAATTGCATGTCAGTGAGAATCTGCAGGTACATAACTGCCTTGCCTCTGCCTCCAGCTGCCTGCAGTTTCTCTTCTACCTGTTAAATATGTTGCTTATCTTGAGTAGCTACTGGCAGCAATGTAGCTTGTGCACTATAAGGAGATCTGGGAAGTGCGCTTGAGATGTCTGAAAAAAATGCTGTGTGGAATCTTGCTTTAGTATTCTGTATTTTGCCCAGAGGTATTTGAGTGACAAATGCAATATAAATGTAGAGATAGAGTAGATTATCCTGTTCCAGGTTCTGGGAGAGATTGGCAGTGCTTAAATGAGAAGAAGTTGGAGGGGAGGGGGGGATGTTTCTAGTACAAGTGACTGCTAAAACGGATACAGAGTTTTCAGACTTCTTGCTTGCATAGGTCTCTGGCTTCCAGTCATGGTTAGGCTTTACTTCATTTGGACTTCTTTCTCGATAAGCTCCACTAAAAAGAAAAGGTTTGTTTACCAGAGTAATGACATATTAGACCTGATTTCAAGGCTGGAGTATTACTTTCTTTTTTAATTCCATAATAAGTCCAGGTAACAAAAATACAGGAGAGGTGTAGTTGTAAGGAAGACATTTTAGATACAGCAGTTAAGAAGCCGAAGGGTTGGTGTCAACATCTGGAATAGCAAGAGAAGATTTTATCTTAGATGTCTGCACTGGGTCAGGCTGAGATGGAGATAATTTTCTTCATAGCAGCCCATATGGTTCTGTGGTGTAGATTTATGGCCAAAACAGTGCTGATAAAACACCAGTGTTTTAGCTTTTGCTGAACAGTGCTTAGCCAGTCTTAAGGCTTACCATTTCTTGTGGCCAGCAGGACAAGGGCAGTGATCGTCCCCCTGTACTTAACATTGGTGAGGTTGCATCTCGAATACTGCATTCAGTTTTGGGCCCTTTGCTTTAAGAGGAACATAGAGGTGTGGAGTAGAGGTGTCCAGAGATGGGCAATGGAGGTGGTGGAGGGTCTGAAGCACAAATCTTATGAGCAGCAGCTGAGGGAATTGGAGTTCTTTAGCCTAAAGAAGAGGAGGCTCGGCGGGGGGACCTTATTGCTCTCTACAGCTGTACTCACATAACAAGTGAGAGGACCGGAGGAAAAGGCCTCGAGCTGCTCCAGGGGAGGGTTAGATTGGGTAACAGGAAAAATTTCTTCCCTGAAAGGGTGGTCAAACATTGGAACAGGCTGCCTAGGGAGGTGGTAGAATCACCTTCCCTGGAGGTGTTTAAAGAAATGCGTAGTTTTGGTGCTTAGGTTTAGTCATGGATTTGGCAATCCTTTGTTAATGGTGGACTTGATCTCAGAGGTCTCTTTCAACCTGAATGATTCCCTGTTTCTATTCTTCCAGTGCTCACCATGACCCAAGAGTAGGAGGGGGTGGGCCAGAGGTTGGGAAGGGACACAGCCAGGACAGGTGACCTAAACTGACCAAAGAGATACTCCATACCACAAAGACATGCTCATCAATAAAACAGGGGGTGGGATGGGAAGGAAGTGTTTTTTCTAAAGTAGCAGTTGCTCAGAGACTGTGTAGGTATTGATCTGATGGTGGTGAGTGATGGCTTCAGCATCATCTGTTTCTTTTTATCTTTTTTTCCCCTTCATTTGTTAAAATGTCTTTATCTCAACCCATGAGTTTTTCTTGCTTCTGCACTTCTGATTCTCTCCCTGATCCCCCTGCCAGGCAATGAGCGAGTGGCTGGGTGGGGACTGACCTACCAGCCAGGGTCAGTCAACTGCACTGTCCTGGATACCTCTCAATGCTTAAAGTATGAACACATTGCTCCTCCTTCCCACCTTGATATATCCTCCGTTATTTGTATAGACTTCCAAATTTATTGAGCAGTGTTTATTAATGAAATGATTCCTTGATATGATGGTTGATACTGGTACGTAATACAAATTGCCTTTTTGGCCATGAATAAAAGTGTAATGTTGGTCATCTTTGTCAGCAGGATTTTACTACTGTTAAGGAAAAAGTGAGAGTATGCTAGGAAGGGAGATACAGTAGGGTTTGGTTTGTGCATCATCAGTACACTGGCTTTAGGCAGTTCATGTAAGAAATCAAATTATTTGGTCTTAAGGAGAAATTGGCAGAAGACCTAAGAAGCTATAGGGCACAGGAAATTCTACTCAACTGAGTCTCAAAAACTGTCAAAAATGAGAGTGTCATATAGTTATCTGCTGACTGTTTGAAGTCCATAAGTCCATATTTGTGTTGGAAAGCTTTCTAAGAGATTCTGCTGTCTTTTTTTTTTTTTTTTTGTGTGTGTGAAATATTGGGGGTGCTAGAGCTATACAGGTTTTGCATTCATGAGTTAAATAGTCAAAAACCAAGGTGAAATAGGATGCAAGCATTTTTCACATGAAACACTGTAGATTTCATGCCCTATTAGCTGCAGTTTTGCTACAAGACTTCCTGAAATTTCAAGTGCCTTTTAGTATTAGAATACATGAAATACAGACTTCCTTATTCTGAAACAGTAGGTAACGCTGTCTTTTTTTCTTTGATTTGTGTGTGTGTTGTTTTTGTTTTTTTTTTTTTAATAGAATATTCAAATAAAAACTTTGGCAGATGATGTGGTAAGGTCTTTGTAACATCTTAATTTGCAATGGTAACTCCATGCTGCATGCTGTTTTACTCCAAATGTGGACTATGTAACACATTTTTATAAGGATATTAAGCATTAGATTTCAGAAAATTGAGTTACTGTTCCTAAAGAGCATAATTTGTAACTCAGTTGAAGAACAGTAATTTATGATATCTGTTTGAAGACGCTTTAACCACATTCTTTACACTTCAGTAATATTGTGGATGTGATGAAACTTACTCAACAGTTCAAGTGCTACTTTTCTTGACCTCTTTCAAGTAAAGGATCTGCAGTGGCTCTTGTGGAGTTGGTTGCCGCATGATTCAACTGGAACTTTTATGTGTAATAAGTATGTACTGTATGTCAAATAAGTTTTTATTCAGTAGCACTAACTTTATAATTCCAAATACTTTGAAAACTGTTGTATTTTTACAGAAACTTGTATCAAAATTGACTTAAGCAAAATTAGAAACTTCTGTTTTCTGTATATAATAGTTAAGCTGCACCAGCCACTTAGTTCATTATCACTTACATGTCTGAAATGAAGAAATTGTACCAAATAATCATGTAGAAGATTGATTTATGACTTGAAAGTGATCTCACCATTGCATTGGGATTAAATAAATTTGTTGTTAATAAGGTATATTTGAAACAGATCACAGTACAATGAAATTGATCTTAAATGACTTCTTTTTTTGGTGACTGCTGAATGCACATTTTAATGTACATGAACAGTAACACTGCATTCAGTATATTGGCTAATTTTGGGTACTGCCTTTCAGGCACTATGTCATACCTTTGGCCCTTTCAATAGGCTATGCCCTAATTTTAGTTTCAGAAAGTGTGATGTAAACTATTCTAATAAGGAAAAAATAGGATTAAAGTAGTAATCTTGTCAACTATGTTAACAGTATCCTTGTAAGCAATGTGTTTCTGTCCACAAAACTAAGATTTCTAAGGAAGAAGAAAACCCAGCCCCAATCCCCTCCTCTCAAAAACACAAACAGACCAAAAAAACTCCAAAGAAATTCAAAGGGCATGCAGCTTATGTAGGATTACTTTCCCTTCAAAACTTTAAGCTGGTCTTGTAGGATCTCAAAAAACAACAACAAAACAAGCCAATAAAAAGAAACAAAACAATTGAAAAAAGGAAGAGTATTTCTTCTCCATGTTCTGCAACAGTCAGAAGTCTCCACTCCTGGCAACAGTCAGAAGTCTCCACTCCTGACTGGACTGAATGAACACTAAATGAATCCAGATTTCCTATAAAAGAAATACTCCATTAAAGTCTTCACAACTTCACAGAGGTTGTGTAATTAAAGGAAATAAAATTTTGATTGACATGCCTTCATAAAGATTGCAATAACTGCTATGAATGAGACTGGTAAACCTACATAAGCTGCTGTTACATGAAAGCACATCTTCATAAGGCTGTTCAGTGCCTGAAACAAATACGTTAGTATTTGTTGATGCAAACAGTTAATTTAGAAAAAATTGTTACAGACATAATGTTACAAAAATGAGTATAAAATATATATCTTGTTAAAGACAATATTATTAAAAATTTCTGCCTTTATTCAGAATAGTTATATATTAATAATACAGTAATAAATGGCCTTATAAGGAAGGTGCTCTTGTTGTTTTTTTCCAATATTAACAAATTAACTGAGTAAGCATGCTTTAAGAAAAAAAAAAAAAGGTGGGGGGTTTGGTGTAAGGCATAAAACAAGTCAGCCTTAACCAGTGAAGCGTCATTGCAGACTGTATGATATGCTTTCACTAATGTCTGTTATGTGTGTTTAACTATGGATGGCTGCCTCTATGTGAGTAACCATTACCTGGCTTTTTAAAATTATGCACTAATTTCAGGAGTCCGTACTCAAAAACACTTCAAGGAATTGTGAAACTAAACTTGGAGCATTAATTCCTCTACAAACTTTATTTTACTTTAGCAGGATTTTTTTATAAGCCTGATGAACTTGTGAGTACCTCCTTCCCAACGCTGGCTTTTTCAGTTGTCCTCCAAAGACTTATAGCTCTTCAGGTGAAGGAACGCTTGGACATTACCTTTGTGGTACCATATTTATTCACTATCAGGATAATTAGGGAGTAATGTGAGAAGATGAACTCAAGATTTTGAAATGCTTAGAGTTTAACATAGATGGCATAGTTAAGAAACTGTGAGAAATAGTTATATCCCTTTTGCTTGTGACCTGTCATGTATTTACCTTAAATGTTTTTGTCTTTCTATTAAAAGCAATCTCTGAATATTAGAGTATTTTTACTTACAGTTCAGTTTGAGTTTTAACTCTGCTGCTTGGATTAACTAAAAAATGTGTGTATTACTGCCATGTAATTGGCTGCTTTCCTATTTCTGCTGATTTTTAAATGGATGTCTTTGCAGCGTGACAGAATAACAAGCTTCAGAAAATCAGCAGTGAAAAAAGAGAAACCTCTCATTCAGCATCCTATTGACTCTCAGCCTTCTATAAGTGAAATCCCACTTGCCCAGGCACTTGTTGATGAGCGTTGCATGAACTTATCAGAAAAAGAAGTTATGGATCTGTTTGAAAAAATGATGGTAAGATGATGTGCTACATTATTTTACAGTGTTTTAATTTGTTTTCATGTTGGCATTTATTATATAATAGTTATTTTCAAACATAATTTTGGAAGTATGAACTACTTGGGAGGGCATAGCATAGGCCTGACAAATCTGTCTAAATTGGCACTTAAAAAATGGAGTAACTCATAGAACGCTAGTATTACGTAAGTTTAAATTACTTGGTATACTTCTACAAACAATAAAAAGCAGAAAATAAAAATATTAAACTGTGGACTGCTTCTTTAAGATAAACTCTGTTGACCTTAGTTGCAGTAGTTAGATACTGCTGATGGACAGGTTTTAATAAACTTAAGTAAATACCTTTGGAAAATAATAATTTTCATTAGAAAAATCTTAATGTATAGAAAGCTGATTTTTTTTTTTTTTTTGTATGGTCTTGAATATTTTCTGTCTTAGGATCACTTGTCAAGGTTTGCGATTCTACTTGCAAGCAATTTTTTCTATTAGCAATAAAGAAACAAACTTTTGAAGTAGCTGTGTATTAATCCTGCTGTGCACATTGTTGGTAGGTGAAGTATCAGGAAATGCAGCTGAGTATTGTTAGAAATACTGTTTTCTGTGTCATTCCTTAAAATTCCATGCAGTCAGTATGGCCTAAGAACCGTCCTGTTTCATTGTGTAGCTTTAGTCTGCTCCCTGAAGTTGTGAATCTCTTTTGAAAGATAGGACAAGTGTTAATCTAAGTTTGCTTGATTTGCTTGTTAGGTGAAGGGATTAATTTTTAACTTTTTGAAGTGTAATATTTGAAACAGATGATAGGTCTGTCTTCCAGAGAGGAGTAATTTTTTTGAAAAAGCTGTTAGTAAATGTTACTGTAATAACTTAGTGGTTTTAGTAGCTACTGTGAATTTACTTTGACTTCTAATGGCAAGAGTAGTCATGATTTGTAATGACTACATGTTGCATTTAGTCAGTTATTAAGTTGAAACAGGCATTTATATTTTTTTTTTGTTTTTTTTTTTAATCTAGCATAATATTTGGAATTTTAGGTTTGTTTTCAAATCCATCAGAACGCATTCACATCTACGCCTGCCCCAAGCTAATAATGTCTGTAATAACAGGCTTCTGATTGAATAGTGCAAGAATAGTGTCCGTTCTGATTTTTACAAAGAACACAGGAAGTTCACAAGAATTTTTGGCTTTATCCTCTAGTTTTATTTCTTGAGCCAGATTTCACTAATGGTAACTACTCGATGCATATATGATTTTGGCTAAGTCTTGAAAACAGGAAACACTTGCAGTGACAGAATTAAATGAGAAAATTGGGTAGCTCAGAATCAAACAAAAGCTGATAAGCTGGAGAAAATCACCTCTGTTAGTTTAAAAATGAGCCGTTTGTTTAAGAAAAGGAGTATAAAAATAGCAAAGACTAATAAAACCCATGAAATAGAATCTTGATGTTGTGTGGTCTGTTTCTTTACAGGAGGACATGAATCTAAATGAAGAACGTAAAGCTCCTTTAAGAGATAAAGACTTGACCACAAAACGTGAAATGGTTGTCCAGTACATTTCTGCAACTGCCAAATCTGTAAGTAATCACTTCTCCAAGACAGATGAAAGTAAGAAGCTTAGCTTTGTGAGCATCAAGCTTGAAATTTAGAAAATTTTTTTGTCTGGATTCATCTTCTAGGAGTAGCAGGAAAAAAAGTAATAATTATGTACTAAATAATACACTTCTAAATGCTTGCAGCTTCATCTGAAGGGTTAATATGTATTTCAGCTGTCAGGCAATGTGAAAACTTGATGCTTTCTTCTAAACTGTAAAAAATTGCAAATCCAATGATGTAGAGTAATGGGTGGAACCTGAGCATATTTCTGTGCAATTAATCTAGACATTTTTGGTACCTACCAAAAGTTATTGGAAAAGACAGCATGACTATATGGTTTCATTAATGACATGCATACTAGATGTACAATTTGCAGTGTTAGAAGCGGGGAATCAAAATACTGAAAGTACTTAAAATTGAAGTAAAGTCAGGATTTTAGCTTAATTTGGGTGTGTTGAGTACTGTAGCTGGCTTGAAGACTGGGTTAAGTAGTCTGCTAAGAAATGTTCTGAAGGCAGATAAAATGATTCCTTTAGTGAAAAAATGGTCTTAAAATGAGTTTAAAATTATATTTTGAGTAGAAATATAGAGGCCTTTCATTCATGTTGATCATTCCCTGCACTTACATTGATTGATTACCCTTAGTTGCTGGATCCTTCAAGCAGAATTGTTGAAGTCTGTCTGTTCTGGGGTGCCAGAAGTATAGGAGAATGACTGGATGCCCCAGCTTTTGTTGGGATGGAGAAATACAGTTTCAAATAGTGAAAAGGTGCCACTTATTTCCTGCATTGCAACTATTAGTAGTAATTAGTTATAAAATACAACAGTAATGTTTGTGTTAGAACTTGGCTATAGCCAATATAGTTCTCATGTAAAAGGAGAATATGCCACAAAAACTCGTGAATGTTGGATTGGATTAAACATTACGTGTGTGTGTATATATATAAAAATACAGTGTTAAGATTTCACTAGAAATGGGTTTTGTCTTGCTCTGTGCCACTGTTGTATAAAGAATTTTAAAGAAGCTAGTAGCGAATTCTGAGGAATTGAATGTATTGCAGTTTTGGGGAGAAATGGTGGTAGGGCTAGCTTTGTGTATCCAAGGGGCAGTAGTATGCTTCAAGTGATAAAATTTGCTATCAGCATAGTTCTTCAATAAAATGCGTATAATTTTATTTGGAAATTAGGTTGAATGTCATTTTTCCCCCCACACTTATTGTGTGCACTATAAGGTTACTGCAAATGAAGACTATGTGTGGAAAAATTGTTCAAGTACATAATGGCAGCACTGCTAGAAGTTCTGCAGAGCTGAGTCTGAGTGCTGAATACAGATAGTGTTAAATAATAATCTCTTTCTTAGTGAAATAAACCAGCAAATAAGATTATGTTGGTGTCTGCCTAATGAGACGATAAGCATGGACTTGTGCATCTGACTTGTCTTTCTTTTATCCTTCAGTATCAGCTCTGCAGAGTTAGATTTCAAAAAATTAAAATTAGTGACATGCAATTATTAAATGCAAATGCTTTGCATTAAACATTATAAACTTTAGTGGAAGGAATAAGTTGCATTATGATGTGATTTACATTTCTGAGAGAAGTGATGTTCCTGCATGAGTTCATCTTAAACAAAATCCACGGTTGTTTAGTCTGTCCTGGAAAGAATCCAGTGCTTAAAGCATAGTGTAGCTAAACATCACCTTATTGGAGAATTATTCAAAGCTTAGGCAGTGAATATTATGAAATTTCCTGTTAATATACTTTGCCTAGACTATCATTGGGAACGATTGATAATGTGTTGTAAGTTTTTTTTATCTTCACTTGATGATCCGTGTTAAATGTCTGATTTCTCTTAGTAAGCAAAAATAATTTATTGAAGTAGTAGAAACTTTCACAGTGGAAGTAGTTGCAGTTCTTTCCCAAAAAGTAATTGGACAACAGTGATGTCTCATGTATGCTGGTATGGAAATGTAGCTGCCTAAGGTAGCATAATTTTGCAGCTGAGTAAGGAAAGCATGGCTACCATTGCATGTCTAACTGCTAAAAAATTTAACAGATTGCGTTACTGCCACCATATGCGCTGTAGCATGGGCAACTTAACAGAACTGGGGATATGTTTGCCAAAACGTACTAAAGTATAAAGATAAATAAAAATATCCTGAAATGTCCTCATACATGGATGTGTGCTTTAAACTTCAGTTGACACCAGCATGGATGTTTTATACATATGCAAAATATTTTTCCTAATGGAAAAAGGGCTCATATCAAAGCTTGTGTGCTTCAGTAAGTCCTTCTTGCAATTGAATCACAGCATTTGAATGGAATAATTTCAGGTTGTTCAGAAATAAATGTTGCTTCTGTAGCGTGTTACCCTAAATTAGCTTTTAAATAGATAGCATCCTAAGCAATTTAAAAAATATAATGTGGTCAATTTTAAAATGTTGATTGGGACTTAACAATGAAAATGAGGCTTTGCTTTATTGGTAAATTTTGTCTTCTGTTTGGTTAAACTACTATTCTGTGTAGTTGAATTCAAGCCTTAACCAATTCTTACTGCATCATGAATTGTCAGGCTTTCTTTTCTTCAGGCCATCTTCAGGATTGTCTTCCATGAAAATGCTGATGGCATTCAAAATGATTTTTCTTAAAATTTATTACCTTCTTCTTTAGTCACAGATAATTGTTCGTATGTTTTCCTCTTTTATACTGGAAATCCTTGGGCCTTTTCTTCTGCTCAGAGCTCACGAAACACACTTAACAGTTGATTTCACTTTTCTTCTGGTTCATTTAATGCTTGTTTTAGTTAGACTTGAGCTCTCTCCTCTCATTTAAAAACACTGCTCTTGTTTGCCGATCCTGTCTTAACCAAATTATTTTTAAATTTGGTGCTTCATTTTCTCTGCCTTGTATGCCATCTGCAGTGTGTTGACCATGCTTTTCTGAAACACTGTACTGTCTTCAGAGTTCTGAGAAAGAAACCTTGATTTTCAATGGGTGAAAAGCAGCTTTCCTTTTCCTTGGGGGATGGAGGAAGTACAGAAGCCAACAGAATGCATGTTTTTATGTAAAGTGATTAATTGTGCTTCCGATTCCTTCTCTCACTCGAAGAGAAAGATTGACCATGGAAAATGGGGAAATGGTGAAGGCTCAGAATTCCGTTTCAGAACGGAACTTACTGACAATATGAACTCATGCCATATTGTACAAGTCGATCATTGGCGAGAGAAGGCGGCAGTAAATTAGGAAAAGAGATTGTCTGGTGGTGACGGTCCCATCTTGTACTTCTAGAGGAAGCTTGATCAGGAAGAGGGGAGAAGGGATGGCTGTGAAAGACTTGCAGGGACTTCTGTCTTCTGAAAGGCTTCCTGGAAAAGTAGTGGAAGAGATAAGGGTAGAAAATGAAGAAGGTGCAGGCTGAACATATACAACCAAATTCAGATCATGGAACAAAATCATACTGTCTCAAGCTCTTAATCAGATGAAAGTAGTTATTAAAGAAACTCGCAGCTATCAGATTGCAGCAAAGAGCTGACGATGAAAGGCCTACAAATATTCAAGCCAAAGTCCATAGTCCTGGTGTTCGCAGGAACATGGTCATTTGTGCAAAGTGGTACAACAGGGCAGAGGGTGCTGCCTTGCTGCAGAGTTTCTTCTGTCTAAAGTCAAATTCTGGGTCATGAATATGCAGAGATGCTGTTCTATGGTAAAGAAGACAAGATGTCACTCTGAAAATCACTGTTTAATTATCCATGTAATTAAAAGCATCCATACTGAGCAGTTGAAGAAAAATGCCGCATGAGATTTTCTGAAATGCAAGTCAGATTTATAACTGTAGGCTATGTTTTTTATTACAAAAACTTTATTAAATTCAGTGATGACATCATCTAGATAGATGAAAAGCTTCATAACAAATGAAGTTGTTACATGTACAAGGAAATCAGTATGCCATTAGTTTTTAATGTAGCTTTCTCGGTGTCATTTATAAAATAACTGACCTGATAATTTTAACAAAATGGCATATCTTAATCTTTCAAGATGCCAAGCCAGGTATTTAGTTATTTTTTTGTAGTTGTGTAAAATACTGATGGTTCAGCAGTGGAATATAAGAATTGAAAGTTATTTCTCCTACAGTAGAAATGCTTTCCTGTTGAGAAGCTGTAACTCTTAAACAGTTTGATAAAGTAATAAAATAATGTAACTACTACTAATGAATAAACACTGAAAAATTTGTGTGATGCTACATCCTACTAAGTACTTTGCTGTGTTTATTTATGTATTATTATTATTATCTTTTTTACACAATAACCTCTCTTGGCTGACAACTGCATGCAGATAGTCGGAAGTAAAGTTCCGGTGAGTATGAACATGATAGTTTTGTTTTTTCTTATGAATACACTTCCAGTTTTAAAATTAGGCTGGACTATTCTTATTTTTTGTTTTGGATTTAAAAGGTCAGCGTCCATAACTGAATCCTTGTTTTATCAAAATAATTATCAACTACCTCAGTCATAGTTATTTTACAGTATAAGATCATTGATTGCATTTTTGAGGGATCTGTTTTCAAGTTTCCAGGAATCTATGTCCGTATACTTCAGACTCGCTGAGAATTCATCTGTTCATTGTGAGCAACAAATAGAATATGGGGTTGTCTTGCTTTTTATTGAAGGCAATCACTCAAATCTTTAAATTTACAGTGTTTGTCTTCATTCTGTTTAGACATGGATTTTTTTCATGTCTTAATTGTTAGTATTTATAGTTGTGGATATGTCAGCTGCTGGGTATCAGTGTGTGAATGAGATTAATGTAGAGGATTCAGAAGGTCAGTAAACATAAGATGAGATCACTCACAGCATAACATGTCTAATTAATTGCTCAACTACATTTTATGTTGTCATGATTGAAATTTGCCATTTTTTATAAAAAAAATGTTTGAGACTTAGGTTGTATTCAGTACTTATATTTTGTCATAAAAATAATAAAGAACAACCTATGTCTTAAAACTGTAATCACTACTTCAAGATGTACTTAGGTATAGAAGGATATAGTGCATAGGGATAAAGAAATTGCTTTTGGCTTTGTTTTATTTAGTGGTCTTTAAACAGACTTCTGCCTGTATTCACCAGTACTTTTAAATTTTGTACGCAGCACTGGTTCTTAAAGCTATTTGAGAAAATACGTAAGCACAGGGAAGGTATTTAAATAAAGTATTTGTTTTCTGAGGGGAGAGATCATGAATTCTCCAGTTTGGTGCATTAAAACCAGTTTCAAATAATTCCTGCTGCCATCTAATTTCTTTATGATACGAATTAGCCTGAACAGCTGCATTGTGCAGAGATGATTTTATAAAGGAAGCTGGTATATGCACTATGGGTAGTGGAGAAACTCTGTAATAACTGTTTTCTTCCCCATGCATTTTAATTCAGGGTCTGATGGAGATCAAGCATAGTTATGCATCACAGGCATGTTTTTGCACAGATAACTTGCAAAATAGTAAAATAAGAAATGCTGCTCTTACAGTATGGCTTCTGTGTATTACTGCTTGAAGAATGCATGCATCTTGGTGTGCTGCTTCTCAGTGTATGTTTCCATAGGATTTATCCTTTGGGAGTTGATTGGATTTGGCGGCATCTGTGGTTACTTTCCTGAAGATCTGTAGATGTACTGTGGTTAGGGAGGAGAAGAATTATGGTACTGTTGGCTTGTAGTGACTCTTGCAGAGAAGAGGCTTGCCTGTTAATGGGGAGTTTAGAGCTTTAACTTACTTGAGTTTTACTTGTGATATGTACTGGTGCCCACTTCTCTATTTTAGCTGCCTGCAAAGTAACCTTTCCTTGCCTTTATAGATAGTGATAATTGCATTGAAATGGCAGCTACACATCTTGTTTTTATCTGTAAAGCATTAATGTAGCTGTCTAAAGTAGGATTAGCTTTTTAGTTCTGTTTTTAATGGGTTGAATTAGTGAGTTTGGCTAATATCTACAGGGTGAAGTGGATACAAATTGTTTAGACTTGCAATTTGTAGTCCAGGAGCTGATAGTGTTTCCTCATAGGCTGAAGAAGGATACTGCTTTTCCAAGTCACGTGTGCAACAACTAGAGTATAAGTAGTTTAAAAAAATCATTGAAAATGCTTTTATTGCTTTCCTAAAAACAAAGCAAAAAACCACCACATCATCCAAACAACTTGTCTTATCTAACTTTGTTATTATACTCTAATTAAAATATACCGGTTTCTTTCCTTATGATAGAAACAGAATTGTATTAATAGAGTGTGCAAAAACTCTTCAGTTAGTCATTAGTGAGGGAAAAAGTACCTGCTAATGAGGTCTGAGTAGTCTGGTGCCTCAAAGAGCAGCAGTTTGTGCAGGTTTCCTGATCTTGTGTTTTAACTGTTACAGCCAATCCATTTGGTTCAGGTGTGCTCCACAGTTCTTTACCAAGTAGATATTCTATCTGCTTATTTCCCCATGGAGGGTAAAATGCCTTTGCTTGCCTATTTTCTTAGATACTGGTTCTCGAGGTCGTTTACACACCTCTCTCTGGTGGTGCATCTGAGTAGTATAAAGCTGGACATTTGCTGAGTAAGTTACTGGGCGAGGAATTTCTTTGTCCAGCTAACAACTTTCAAATCACCTGGAGTCAAAGTGGAGTAAGATAAACTGAAATCTCTAAAATATTTAATTGTTGCTTGGTTTTCTGAATATTTTTTTTTTAAAAAGAAGTTGGGTAGAGAGAAAACTGTGCTTAAGTTTGTTTTTCACTGTATCTTGTGTTGTAGGGTGTCTGTCCTGTCTCTCTGTCACTGTTGTTCTTAAACCCTGAAATGTGTCCTACACACAGATTTGAATTGATTGGATTTACCTCCTTCATGGGAAAGCAAACTGGGTTTTCTTTTATATACTTGGGTTTTTTTGCAGAGATTTTTAGGATTTCCCTTAAGCTTAGATTTTCACTAAAAGGTCATTGCTTCTAACTTCATCAGAGAAGGATTTTTAAATGTGTGGTCCAGGCTCTCATTTGAGTTGTAGTGAGTAAATAATTCTATGCCTTAATTGTTATACTGTGAAGGTGAGCGATCATAAATTAATTTCTAAGATTTTTGATCCTAAGCATTTATTTGATCTCTGAAAGTTCTGGTGTGGGATCTAACCCTCAGTTTCTTTGTACTTGGCTTTTACCTTAGTCTTATTAGATGCTCTCACATAAAGCGTATCTTTCACTGAGACCTTGTATCTCAAAGTAAATAATAAACGTATATATTAAAATCTTATCCATGCAAAGGCATAGCATGGTATTCCAAACAATCTGTCTTTGTACAGGGAAAGAAAGAGCACCTGGTTGTAGCACTCCAGTTAGCATGGCTGTATGTAAGAGTGAGTTAAGACTGAGCAGTTGATTGTAGAAGAGAACAGAAAGTGATCCTGTTAAACTGAGAACTCTCTGGCCTGAACTGGAGTATTTGGGTGAAAGTTTTTGAGAACAGATTTTTATGAGACGTCTTTAGTGACCGTGTGTTTTGAAGAGGCAGAGGAAGAAAGGAAGGGGAGATGATTCTTTATTGCTATGCAGTTAAAGGTGCTTAGTCATAGAAACAATGAAGTATACCTGTCCTATAAGGCATGGTAGGGAGTCTTAGGATATCATGCTGTGAATTACTCTAACTTTTCATCTATTTTAACTGTTATTGAGGGAGTCGTAGATCTTCTGAAAACAAGGGGCTAGACAGAGGAGAGGGTCCTCACTAATGTCCTTGATGTATAGGAAAAGGACACAGCAAGAGCACACCTTGGTTTAAATGTGAAAGAAATTGTAGCAAAGACCTTAAATGTTTCATCTTTTCTGGAGCTTGCAGCAGACTACAGCGGAAGGGCTAACCCACAGGAAATAATCTTTTTGGAAAACCAAATATATTTTGTATTCTAGAGTGCATTTCAGGGTCTAGTTTAACATGTAATGACAATGTAATGAAGTTGCCATTATCTCCACAGATTTTATGGCTTCCAGGAGTGATTCTGTTCTCTGCTTTTACTTTTAGGGATTGGGGAAAGATTGTTGTCTGAAATGACAAAAACTCTATCCAATATTGTGTAGATGGTGTACATTAGTTACACATAAAATTTTTTTTTTGCTTCCATTCAATGCAATAAATGGCATAAAGCTGTTCCTGTTTTCCAGTTTTTTACCTTATGGTCTTTCAGAGTGATGATCTTTCTGAACTATGGTGATTTTTAATATATATGCTAATACACATACCTCATTTGAAGTCAGTTCATACTCTTATAAAGATAACCTCACCTATTTTTAATTCTTTTTCCTTTGGTGGAAGAGCATCTCTTAGTTTAGGAAGTTGATCATGACAAATTGTAGTTCCTTCAGTATCCTATTTACTTTGTCTGTCTTGGTCCTTTGATGTGTAACTGGCATGTGTGGTCCAGCCAAAGGTGCTATGCGTGTCAGCAAGAATCATCTTCACAGTTGACATGGTCCAGAGGACACTGTTGTCTTAATGAATTCACAATCTGTGTCAGGTTTTTGTTTTGTTGAGGTGAGGACAACCAATCTGAAGGTATATTGTGAACATTTACTTAGTTCTGTTATGTGCATTAATATGGAATGTACATAGGTCAAATTCGTTAACTTAAATGTAGACAAGTCATTTTGTCACAGTCATACTTAGTGTCATGTTTGGAAGATGAACGGTAAGAATTTGAAAAGAACAAACCAGAAACTTCATAAGAAGGGTAGCTTTTTTAAAGTGAGGCAAATAGAAGATTACAGTAGTCAGAGAAGTTCCTGATATAATTAAAACCAAATACTTAAAAATCCTGTTCTAGGTCAGGCACTTCTTCATAGTGCTTTTACACCCATGACATCTTTATCAGGTTCCCTTCAACAGACCGTTTAGAGCTAAGGAGTTTTAGGAACTGCATATTAATCATAACCATTCTTCTGAGATAAGCCTCCTGTTCTGCAACTTGTCAGAGCTGTACAAAAGATTAGTTGCACCCTTCGGCAAAATGTTTTGTGTATTGTTTACAGATTTGAATACTACAGCTCTAAAAACTGACTATTGGATATTATAATACTGAAATACCTTGTAGTTAGTTCTTCATTATAAACTTTTATAGTTAGTTATATAGTCAGGTGTTCTTAGTTATACAGGGAAAACAGTGATTTTTAAAACTCACATGGAAATACTGGTGTTAAGTGTTGTCATTGAAATGCTACTATGATCAGTATAACGTTAGGCAGCATTTTGTCTTCTGTGATAGGGTGGACTGAAAAACAGCAAACATGAATGCACACTGTCCTCGCAAGAATATATTCATGAATTGCGATCTGGCATTTCAGAAGAAAAGCTTCTTAATTGTCTAGAATCTTTGAGAGTGTCTCTAACCAGTAATCCAGTCAGGTAAGTAATAATTTCTGCTGTACTTTTTAAGCATGCTGTTTTTGTGAAGCAATAGAGAGTTGTGTGAGTGTTGTCGTGTGTGTCCGCCCTGCCCCCCCAAACCAGGGTCATTAGAGTAATGCTTGTTGGTTTGGTAAAGTAGTTCTCAGCATTGGAAAAGGATGAGTGAAATGTTTGCAGCTGTCTGCACTGTCTTCTGCCTTTCACACAGGTTTTCAACAACTTGAGACTTAAAGCAGTGTCTATAGAGATGTACAAGCAGTATTCGAGACATAACTTTGCAAGTTTTATGTTTGATTTAGTAAATAATGAAAAGCATTTTTCTTCCTTTTTCCAGCTGGGTTAACAATTTTGGGCACGAAGGCCTTGGACTTCTGTTGGATGTATTGGAAAAGCTTCTGGACAAGAAACAGTAAGGACTCGGATCATTTGAAGGGAGGGCTGGGGGACCTTGTGAAGATCGTTTGTACTTATGTTATTTTCCTCTCCCTTTGAAGGCAAGAAAGTATTGATAAGAAGAATCAACATAAACTTATTCAGTGCCTCAAAGCATTTATGAACAATAAAGTAAGAAATATTTTCAATTCAAATACTTCTAGCCTGACTGTTTATTGTTGACTTCGAGATCTGTGTAGCATGTTGAATCTCAGAAAAAGAAAGAAAGCTGGTATATCCAGTGTCTGCTGACTCTGGAAATGTAGGTCTTAAATGTAGCGTAACTTGTTGTTGAGAGTCTTGTTCATAAGCCTTTCTGAATATGCATTTTGTTTTAGTTTTGCTTCCAAAAGATCAGTAATAGTTAACAAAATAATTTGCAGACAGGGTGATACTGTGAATTAAACGTAAGTGAATTTGGAATTATTTGCTTTTGAAATTGAAAGGAAATTATTTCTTGCTAAAATTAAATTTCAATACATAATTGTTTTTGTTAATATAATGTATTCTTCACCTTATTTTAAATTCAGTATGACTTAGTATCTTTAGCTAATAGCTACAGTTTTTAAGTTGGTAGGCAGCAGGTAAAAGATAAAACTTCAGTCTAGTTTAAGCTGTATTAAACTTGTTTCTGATATGGGTTCTTCCAGTTCACAAAGTGGAAGTATTCTTTCTAGAAGTTGATCTGTTAAACTTGTAATTTTTCTTTATTCATAGCAAAATCTAAAGTGTTATAGTGATTAATTCTTCCCCCCACTGTAGTGGGAAAAGTAAACTTAAATGGTTGCATGCTTCCCCCCTGCTATTGCTACAGTTAGATCATAACTTGAAACAAATACCTGATTTACCAACTATCCTGTAGTTAATGAAAATGGAAAATAATGCTACTTTAAAATAAATGTTAATGTATACAAGTTTATGTGTACAGAAGGTAAAATAGAATAGACAATAAAAGAAGATAGTTGTTTAAAAAAGAATTTCAACCTCTGTTAGCCAGTGTGTGGAAAATATTGACTTAACCAGCACTTGTTACAATTATGGGGGGAAAAAAATGAATTAATTTTTTATGCTGTTGAGGTGTTTCAGATATAGATAGCAAATAAAAATGGATTTGTCTTCTGGTGGATACCTGATTTTAGAAGTTTATGATATCTTGCTTAGGAACTGACTTTTCCTTAGGTGAAAGCCTCAAATGTAAGGTTGGAAAGACTGACTTGTGTCCCCCAGTGGTAATAGCCAGAAGGTTTTAGTAGAGTATTGCTAGACTTCATATGGGGGGGAGTCGTGTGAGGATTCCTGAGGATCTGAAGCCCAAAGGTGACTATGAGTATTCAAAGCAAATACTATCTTTTCACTGTAAACTTTTTATTTCTTTAAGTACGGATTGCAAAGGATTCTAGGAGATGAAAGAAGTCTCTTGTTGTTATCAAGAGCAATTGATCCAAAGCAACCACACATGATGACCGAAACAGTGAAAATACTTTCTGCTATCTGCATTGTTGGAGAGGAAAATATGTAAGTAAGATACCGAAACAGATTATTTTGTTTTCATGTTCATGAATTGTCAGTTTGGACACAGGTGAGAACTTGTCAATGAAACAACATAACCTGTGAAGTCTTTACTTTCTTAATGTTAAAATGAAAAGAGACTTTCACCTTTTTTGATACATTAATCCAATATTAATCTGCTACTGAGCCTATGGGGGGGGTTGAGGTAGGGACATGTCCCCAGAGGAGGGGAGGTGAATTTCATTAAATTTGAAAAGTACTAATTTGACACCACATGTTAAGATCTTTCATTAGTTTTGAAGATAATAGTATAGCAATAAATACATGTATGGATTTATGAAAAATATCACCTTTCTGCCTAAACATAACAGATTAGACAGGGCAAAAAGCTTACGTTTATAGCTGAAGTTTTGAGTAGTTCAAATGATAGAGTTACGTAACACATGCTCGTGGGCTTTTTTAAAACAAAGATATTTGGCACGCGTTTACTTTGAGTTATTGAGGGTCTTAGTTTACTGAAGATTAAAAATGGCAAACTTCATGTCTTCTATGCAAGAAATAGATAAAACCATTATGATTTCTGAAAAGACAATTTATTAGAACTCCTAAATGTTAAAACATTAGCTAGTACCAAGTGCACAGTCTTGCAAAGGTAGTGATTTCACACACCCCCACACACCCCACCCCTTCTGACTGGTTGTTTCTTAGCTGAATGTCACAATAACATAGAAATTCATTCACCTTTTTTTTTAAATTCAACATTAATCTTGTAGATATTTTTTACACTTGGTTCTTGGTTTGTTTTCGATTTCATATAGGTAAGTGTAGATAAATGCATTCAGTTTCTCTTCAGCGCACTGAAGTCTGGAGTTGTGTAAATAGTGGGCTCTATCTTTATAAGGAAAAAGTTGGCTGTGGTGTGTTTTTTGACAGTTTATCTTTCTCTTAGTCTGGACAAGCTTTTAGGTGCTATAACAACTGCTGCTGAAAGGCACAATAGGGAACGTTTTTCTCAGATCGTTGAAGGACTGGAAAACCATGAGTTCTTACAGCTGCAGGTGGGTTTACTACTTTTTTTTGATGCTAAATAATAATTAAGAAATGATCTAAGATACTGGAAAACTGTGTATCAGTTTATGATCTTGAAATTACTTACCAGCAAAATATTTTAGTGGTATTACTCCAGTGTTCAGTAAAAGAAGAAAAATAAATAGAAGTAGCTTGCTGATACTAGATTTTCTAATTTTTCATGGTATGAAAGCAAGAAACTCACTTAATTGTCCCAAACATAGAAAAAAAGTCTTGGCCTTAATAAAAAGAGGATAAACAGTCATATTCCTTTTCTTGGATGCCAGATGTAGCACTCAAGGCATAAGCCTGTGAAAGCATTTTATTATCTTTGTCACTACTTTATCTTCTTGACCGGGAGTTTTATGTGGTTTAATGGACCAATAAAATTTGAGCTCTCAGTCTGTCCCCCAAAATGTTTTAGTTATTGTTACTGGAGCCCTGAGGAAGCTGGAGTTTAAGGAGTTGGGAGGCAGTGCTCCCTGTATGTACCCTGGCTTTAGGAAACGAGCCTGAAAAAGTATTATTAAATTGCATCGCTTGTTTAAACACCCTCTTTCTTCCCAATCTTGCCTCACCCAAAGTAAGCAAAAACTCCTGTACCTGTGGCTTTGAACTGATTCCATCGAAGTAATGCATTTGTAAAAAGACAAAACAAAATTGTGTTGTGCTCTTGAAGTATTTCAGTTTAATTAGAACTACAACTGGAATGCCTTAAGTGAGCACACACTTCAAGTATCTTGCTGTTTAAAGTACCTGTGGCAGGCATATACTTCCAGTGTAGTTCACTTTTTTTGTAATATTACTGAATGACGAAATAGATAAGCATAGATCGTATTAAAATACAGAAGAACTGTGCATTCCTTGATGTGTCTGACACCTGCCCGTCATCAGCCACTAGTGCATCTCTAGGGATAATCTAGCAAGTTTTTAAAAGGATTAGGATTTTTATAGAATAATAAACAGTATCCTGTGCCAGTAATCTTTACTGAGTCACAGCCCCCATCACCTGTTAATTGCTGCTTGTGTGTCAGTAGACAGTTTTTTTTATTCTCTTTATACACCTGAATAGCCAAAGATTTTTGGTTGCTATTAGAATGCAAGCCTTTTTAATTGTTTGTTTGGTTTTTTTGGTGGGGTGGTTTTTTTTGGTAATTACAAGTGTTTGCACAGATACCAAGTGGCTGAATATTTTGCTGAAGGACAACTTCGACTTATTTCCTTCTCATAATACAGTACTGATACATAATCTGTATTGTTAAAATTTGTATTTCAGGTACCATGGCTGAAAGATATGGAAAATAGAATGCAAGCAGGGCAGGTGTAGCTGCATGGAAGGGATAACTTCTTCCATTATTAGATCATATGTATGTCTCCTATAGTTATCTTAATGCTATGGTTACCATCAGTAGTTATTGTTTCAGAGCTGATGTGTTAATGATGTTCAAGAAGTTTCAATAAATGACATGTAATCTTAATTATGCTATCACAAAAGAATCAATTTTGAAGTTGTCTCCTACTTTTATGACCTTGTTGATTGAAAGCAAACAAAACCGACCACAGAACCTACCTGCCCCCCACCCCTGAAACCTCACTTACACGTCAGTAAAGGTACAATTGCAAGACTCATTAACTTGTTTCTGACAAAATCATTCTTTACTTGTAATGTATTAGCACAAGCCATTAAGCCAGTCTCTTCCGGCAAAAGCAATCAGGGCAGATGGCACCTCTTCTCTCTATTAATTTCAAATTGGACATGTACTTTGGCTTGTTAAGGCATGTCATAGTAGTAAAATAACAAGAATCATTCAAGCGAGCATGATGATACTACATTATCTGAAGTTGCAGCTATATAAAGGGAGTGCCTTTGAAAGAGTCTTCTAATAGAAATTTAAGACTCCATAAGGTGTTTCATTAAAACTAAATAGTGAATGTAATTAAAACAGGAAGGGCGCTTTTATCTGACTATTTTTCTCTGCAGCTATTGATTTCTGTTTGTTTAATTTATTTTTTTTCCTCTAATGCTACATCTATTTGCAGTTTACATCTTTTTCCAAACTTGGTATTTCCCTGGAGTCCCATTTCAGTCTTTTAACGTGGATCAGCACTTTTGGCATTATGATATTGTCTACCTGTTTTAAAGTAAATCAATTAAAGCGCACAGCTGTTCAATTAAAGCATTAGCCAGTATCCTGAGACTTTAGGCGTTTTGCGAAAGTGCTGTGCAGGAGTAGAAAAGAAACCTGGTGATGTGAATTATTTTGTGTATGGGTGTTTTTGTGGGGTGGTTTTGTTGTTTTTGGTTTTTTTTTAAAGTTTCAATTACTGTATAAACAGTTCAGGGTTTTTTTCGAATTGGTGAATATTGTGGAGGAACAGAAGGAGCTGTAGTATGGAAATAACTTTCTGAAATAAAGTATAACCCTTTATGTGATACAGTTTTGACGTGGCAGAAGCATTCATGATATGAAAACAAAGCAGTGTTTGATATTGCCTAAATTAACCAAAATGTTGCATGTGTGCTGCATAATAAATAACACCATCTCTTGATATTTGGTTTTATAATTAAACTGAAATAGTCAAAGGCAGTATTTATTTTCATTCTATACATACTAAAAGTTTTTGCCTATGTTTCTGATAACAGGTAGCATGTATGCAGCTCATCAATGCCCTTGTTACGTCTCCAGAAGAACTTGATTTCAGGATACACTTGAGAAATGAGTTTTTACGATGTGGCCTGAAGAAAATACTGCCTGTAAGTAATTTGTATATAGGAACTGATGATCTCAGTCAACTGTTTGTGAATGTTGACGATAACAAAATTGGTTCACTGAGAGCAGCAGATGTGAAAGATGGAGGTGGGGAAGGTCAGACCTGGAAAGGGCTATCAATCTAAACCTGCTTTCATTCTGCATAGCTGCAAATGTAGGCTCTCATGAGCTATGTAACCCAGAATAGTAGCTGAAATAAGTCAATATATTAGAATTTAGATTGGGGTAGTCAAATTTAGCATAATGAGCTCAAAGCACAGGCAGTGAATGTGAATCTGGCTGTGGAACCAATTTTGGATTAACTTTCTTTGTATATGCCATTCCTGTTGTTTTCTGTGAAATCTGTTTTTATGTAATCTGCCTTCTGAAAATGCATTTTGAGTTTTTAAGGAAAAACCAAATTGACTCTATTGTATTTGAGACTGCATGTCTTCTTGCAGCTGCATGGAAGTATGTCTTTATGGGTGCTTGTGTATGAATGATTTGTGGCTTACAGGTAGATTTATAACCAAGAAACCCTTCTGATGCTGACATCAATATATATTAAGCTACTAAGCAGTTTCTCGCAAAAGATGACAGAAATTAAAGAGTACCTGCTTATATTTGTCCAAAGCAGAATTTATACTGCTGTAAGTTGTAAGGTACAAAGTTTTGAATCATTAACATGAGTCAGAAATAAAAACTTTCAGTATTTATTACGTTCAGCTTTGAAATTGTTCCTGATGAGTGTATGTTAATTATTCTTAGGGTATGTATTTAGGTTTTGTGTCACATAGATACATAGTTGTGATCTACTGTGTATTTGCTGTGGCACATATGAAAGCCTGAAGGCTTAGGTTTTTTTAATGTATTAAAAGTCAGTTTACATCATAAATGTGTAAAATGTTTTAGGAATTGGGTGTGAGTTAGGTGGCAAACAAACTGAATAGTAATAATCTTGACAGAAAACTCTATGAAGGGTGTACTGACATGCTGATATTATGAGTTTAAAAGCAATTAATATTTAGTGATAACATTTTCTAAAATGCTGAACAGCTATTGTGTTGCAGTTTTGTCGCTAGTAGGTTTAACTAATGTTAATATAAGCTATAGTATCAACTTAGTCAATACCATCCTGCTGTTTGTTTATTTGTAAGATAATAATTAAATACACATTGAACGCAGATCATTATTCTGCAGGGAATGGATCTCCAAGGTAAAGGGTTTGTTTTCTTTTTTGCATTAGAAAGCAAATTTCTTATTGATAAAGCATCTTAAAAATACTTAATGCTCATATCTGTGCTTAAGGGTAAATTTTCAAGGCATTTATAAATGAGTTTATTGAACAAAAAAAGAGTCAGGAGAAGGATTAATAATCTTAATAATCTGTCCACATTCACAGTAGCCTTCCCCGGTTTTCAAACATGAGAATTGGTAAGACTTCCTATATTTTTTGGGAACATACATGGTTGCCGTTCAGTTTGTCCATGTGCAGTTATGACATTTCCAGGCCAGTTTTCATTGAAAGTATGGGGTGTATTTCCACTAATGGCTTTTGAATTGGTTTCCTTTTTTATGATTTGCCCAGTAGGAAGCTAAACTTGGTTATTAAGCATATTGGAGAAGTTGCTTTTATTTCTTGGAAGAAAAACAAATTTTTCCCTGCTCCAAGTACTAGTGTTGGGGTATTTTTTTAATACTCAATATTACTGTGTACTGTGGATGTTTTTATGCTATGATCTAGATAGATAACAGAAACTGTAACATAACTTCTGTACACTTCTTTAGGCTTTTCAGTTAACTTTAATTAATGGTTTGAAATACCTTTATGCTATTTTTTAAAGAAACTCTGACATTAACAAGCATAAGCTGACTGTCCCATTAAGAGAACTCAACTCAATTAGAAGGCTTTATGTTTGTTCTGCAGCCCATACCTGCTATATTTGCTGATATTTTGCCTTAATTTTTCTTAGCTGTGCAATTATAATAAAAAAAACCCAGGCACTGAGTTACGGCTTATTCCTGTTCCAAAGGTTAATGTCTTCTATTTTGTCATGATATAATCTTTGAAAAGGGGAATTCTTGCTTTAAAAAAGGGAAAATTAAGATATACTATGCCTTGAAAAATAGGGCTTGAAAGATAAGGATAATGAAGAGCTTGATATTCAGCTGAGAGTGTTTGATGAGAACAAAGAAGAAGACTTAATTGAACTGTCACATCGTCTCAATGATATCAGAGCTGAAATGGAATATCCTTTTATAGAAATGCCTTTATAGAAATGGTGCTGTAACTTGTTGCACCATTTAATAACTTTACTAAACATAAGCTAGAATGGTCTTGTGTAGTTTGTCACAGTTGTGTATCTTACAAAGGACTTTCTCAAGCAGATTTCTTTTAATTTCTTTTTTATTAAAAACTTATTTAGAAACTTATTGCTGAAGTTTGCCTGTCAAATGCAAATGATTGGGAACTGAATTAATTTTTCATAAATAAAATTACTAAGTTAAACTCTAGCTTGCATGACATGAAGGTATAAAATTATACCTATGGCAGATTATAAATTAGAAGAAAAATGAGGTTTGATAACTAGGTTGGAACAAAACTTCTGTTATGTTCTTAAGCACTTAAGATGCATGCCTTCTCTAGTTGTGGTGAAGCAGTAAATTTTAAATTACCAAAGTTCAGAATGGTTGCTTGCAGTTTTTAAGGGTACTGTTGGTACTTAAGAAGCAAAATAAGATAGATGCAATCAATGAGAGGAATATAAAATCACTAATAAGCAATGCTGTTGCATTACAGAACAGGTAATTACAGGTAATTTGCTTCTTTAAGAAATTAAAATGGTTTACTAGTGTGGATTTGCCAATAGCCTGGCTCACTTCAGAATGAAAATGAAACCATTGTGTAAAATATGTTTAGAGGACTCTGTGCAAAGTACCTTTTTTCTGAGTAGTAATTAAATGTGTCTTAATTGTTAAAAAGGGGTCAGAGTTTCTGTGGATAATCATAGTGGAAAAGGACTATTTAGTAACAGGGGTAGTAGTTCAGAGTGTTGAAAGGTTTTACTTGAACAATATGAACAGCTAGGTAACTGGATGTGGGGTGGGTGTTTCGTTGTGTAGTGGGGATTTTTGTCTTGTTTTTAATTTTTGTTTTATAAGTCCTTTTATTTCCTTAACAATATTTGCACTGATGTGAATGAAGTATTTCATCTGCTGTATAATATGTTGAAAGATACTTCTTCTGAAAATTACTTCTTGTCAATTCTCCAACATTTCCTTCTCATCAGGAGTGATTACTATGTCCGGTAAGTGTTGGCTGTCAGGTTTGAATTTTCGAGGGGGCAGGGGGAAGGATAGAAATCAAGACCCTGGTAAACAGAGTAGCTCATAATTACACATGAATAGTTGCTCTGTTACTGATGTGTTTTTTGTCTTCCTGCTCAAAGTTAATATTGAAAAGATCTTGTTAAATAAAATAATGCTTATTTCAAAGACTTCAACCTCATTCTAAAACCCTCACCCTGAAATATCTTAACTCGTTGAGCCCCTTTTCCTTTTTACAAGTTTAACTTCATGACTTCAAAGAATATGAAAGTCAGTTACATAAGTAATAATTGAAAAGACTTCCACAGTGCCTTGTATCTTGTCTTTTCAATGTAAGCTTCCTATGTGCATCTCAGAGTGTCTTAGCAGTGTCAAAGTACCACATAAAACCCCCTTGTTCTAAGAAGTATTTTTTTAATTGTAAAAAGATAATAAAAACAATTCATATGCAAGATGATAAAATTAAGAAGTAAATTATAACCTGAGAAAATCTTAATTTTTTATAATTTCTGTAATTTGGAAGATGATGAGTTTAGCTTTGAGGGTTTGCTACTTTAAGAGCTCACTGATATGTGAAATTGAGATGTAATACCTTGCGCTGGTAAGAACTAATAACTTTGAGCACAGAATTTCCTAATCTTAAATGCTCCTGATGTTATGCAGAGATTTACATCAAGAAATTAAGTGAATAATTAACTCATTTTCTAAGTAATAGAGTACTGGTACTGTTGCCTGATGGAATTCACTGTGTTCAGAATGTGCTAAATAATTCTTGCAGCATATATTGAAAATAATAAAGACGTATTGATTATTGTCTGGCAAAGGATAAATGAAAAGTGTATTTTGTGGAGTCCTGAATTTCAGATAGCCTTCTGAGAAACTGAAAACAGTGCTTTATTAAGTGCAAAGATGGCTCTTAACTTGATCCTTTTACCAGCAATTGTACAATTCATATATTAGGGGTTAAAGTTGCACTTTTTTTTTCCTCTCCACATTGCATAAGTGATTTTTCATGTTCTTATTAACTTGTAAAATGTTTTCTTTGTTAGACCTCAGTATTACAAGATAATAGAAGAATGTGTATCACAGATAGTATTGCACTGTAGTGGCATGGACCCAGATTTTAAATGCAGAGGAAGAATGGATGTGGATTTCACTCATCTTATTGGTTTGTATACTATAAGCAATTTTTCCTTGTTTTACTGAAGTGTGTATTTTTCTTCGTATTCTTCTGTCTAGACTTAAACTGATTGTGGAATTTTTTCAGTTTTCTGGAAATATGCATGTAAGGTACAGGTGTACTTGTGGGAAGACCACATCAAAGGCTGCACGCTTTAATATAATGACACTGACAAAGATTGCTTGTCCAAGTTTGTATTCAGATATAAGTCAAGACAATAGTCTTAATAACCATATATTTGCTTGTTCATAAACCCCATGATTTTCAGGTCTGTTAAAAATAGCAAAATTTACATAAGCATTAATTGTTAGTGGATTTATAATTGTTACATGGTTCATTCTAAGAATATTTTCTGTAATACTTTCTAAGTATTTGAGGTTTGTTGAAGGTGAACTGATCGGTTAAAGCACTGAGGGACTATGGATGTTCAGGTTGTGGGAACAAAGCAGCTGAATAAATACTATATCACTTAAATGGTAGTTATCAGCATTTAGAAGTTTTTATGCTTTTCTTAAGATTGGGGTAGATGGTATTGAAATACAAGGGCATCTCTGGAGTAAGTATTTCATAGGGGAAATAATTATTGGAGAAGGCGTTCATTTGGGAAAATGTGTTTTCGGTGATGTGACAAAAGGAATGAAGAAAGGATGTTGTACATGTTTACTTTGGGGGTGGGTACAGGGAATTGATTTCTAAAAGTTATCTTGCATATCTAAGAAATTTTTCTGCATTTTCTGTTCACTTATGACTCTAGGAACATGATTACTTATTCTTACAGTAAGATCTTGCTTTCTGTTTCCACTGACCTACTAGTTTTAGGAATAACTGGTTTGCCTTTCCATGCCAGTTCCTACCTATGATATATAGTTACTTCTGTTTATCTCACCTATAAAATGTTTTACACTGCATGAAAAGTCAATAGAAGTGCTTTGTACCATTGAGTGAAAAAGCTTGTGCTTTACCATGTGTCCAAATCCTCCTTGCCTACAGAATAATTTTACTGAAATAATGAAATGTTTGACTTTTTGATTCCTAATCTGGAAAGGAGGCTTTCTGATTTGAAATCTCAGAAGTAACTATTTCTTCATACTAACTGAAGAATTCTTTGTTGTTATTTAGTAGTAGATTAATATAGAAGAGAAGGGCATGCAAACTGGCATGTGTCAGAGGCAAACAACTATGATGATTCATCCTCAACTTTCTTGGTCATGTGCCTTTAACACTTCTTTTAAATTTACAGGTTTTGTACATCAAAATAATTTACCAAATATTTTTTCAGATTGACTTAGTTATTAATTGTATTTTTTTTTTTGTCTGGTGCTTTTGTGTCATGGGGTAATAGGGTAATTATGGTTGGAAGGCACTTGATGACTGTGATACGTTTTATCTGACTTCTGTGTGGTATTTTATTTAATTTCTAGATGCCTGTGTGGACAAAGCTAAAGTAGAAGAGAGTGAAAAGAAAGCAGCAGAGTTTTCCAGAAAGGTAAGTCCTAATCATCACTCTTTTTAAGGTATGGAACAGAAGCCTGACAGGAGCATAGTAGGCTTGTTTCACAGCAGAAACTTAGTGGAAATGTGTAGATAGTGCATCTTACAGGCAGGATGTTCTTTCACATTTAATAGCTCTTTAAGTTTTGGGCTTTCCGATGTGTGTGTGTGCAAGGCTCAGATTCAGTTTACTCTGAATTCGAAAGCAGATGAGTAGTATTAGCTGTACATATCTTCAGATATATTCCTCTGATGTAGATAACTGATGACAATAATTTTGGTTGTTTTTTTTTCCTGAAATACTTAGTCATAGTTAAATACCTACAGTGCATGTATATGCTTTCAAACAAAAAAAAACCCCAAGGTGGGGGAAGTGGTCATTGCTCTTCATCTAGCTTTGTTTTAGAACCTGAAAAAAGTTACTGAAAAGCAGTGTCATTCAGTGTTTGAAAAAGCATCAACTATTTAGGCACAGAGATGCTAATGTTAAAATACTGCTTTATTTCCTAATAATGCCCATGGTAAAGTATTCCATTATGACGGAGCGTAATCTTATTTCCTTATTACTCACATTTAGGAATCTTACAGTGCATTTTGGAACCTCTTTTGCTAACAACTTGATCCCTCTGCTCCGGTTCTCTTCTAAGAGAAACTTGATAACTGAGTCCTATTTTGGTCATGGGCAGATATAATTTATGACTGGATACAGAAGAGATTAAACATTTAAAATTATTCCTGTAGGAAGAGTTGCAGCTCAGTGTATTTCTTGTAATAATTTTTTTTGGGGGATATTTCTAAAGAAATTGATGCTTGTGCTTCTACTTCATCACTGTTCGTGTTTGTGCTGAAAATACCTTTATACAACGTGTTTTCTCAAGTTACTTGAATTTTTATTTCCTAGATTATGTCAATGGATAATTTGTTAATCTCAGTTTATCACACCCTGTCTAAGGATATGAAATGCTGAATGTACTGTGTTAGCTGCAGTAGTACTAAAGTTCATATACCTTGTTATTGTGTATTCAAAGCTTTGAAAATTTTGATTTTTGCTGGTGTGGTGTAAGAAGCCTCTCGCAGGCCAGAAGAGAGTACATGTTCTTGAACATTATGATTACAAATTTCAAATGAAGGTTTGAATGAAGTCATTACTTTTTCTGTCTTCAGTGTTATATGTGGATATATTTTCAATAGGAGCTATGGTGTCTAGGCTTTATAGAAAGCCATTTGTTGTGATGCTTCCTTGACAGTTATTTATCATGATGTATTTTGTCAGTAGAAGTCAACACATGTTCATCCTAGCGATAACTTGTCTTGTGGAAGAGTGAGTAACAGCAGCTCTTAAAGCTGCTAATAATCTTTAAGGCTTAGCAAATAGTAGTGGGATTATAATACACAGTAGATATCTCACAAACATGTTGTAAACTGGACTTAAGTTTTATATGGCGACATGTAGACTAAAGTGATCACTAGCTTATTTGTATACCTGTTTTCTTGCGTTACTTCATGGATGATGATGCTGAAGCTACATACATCTCTTCAGATTTAAGATTGCTGCGTGAGATGTGTGTTTGAGTTTACTTTGAGAAGTTTGCAGAGTTCTGTTGAGGGAAGAAAACCTGTTGAACTTCAGCTATACTAAGTAGCTGGATGTGAGAGGTTCAGAGTCCTTGCTAAACTGATGAAAGAAATTATGTGATAATTGAAGAACACGTAATGGAAAAATAGTACTTTTTTTTTCCTAAAGTGAAAAGTGCGTCTGTGTTGTACTAATTATGATATTGTTCAAAGAATTCCTGAAAATAAAGTTTCTACTGTGGACATAAATGGGCAAACACTTCTGTATTGCTTAATCATTACAGTTTGATGAAGAGTTCACTGCTCGACAAGAGGCACAAGCAGAGCTTCAGAAAAGAGAAGAGAAAATTAAAGAACTTGAAACAGAAATCAAGCAGCTACGAACACAGGTAATAAAACAATATCACAGTAAGTTCCACAGTTGAGTTCGTTTATTTATTTATTTTAAGAATTGAAAAGAAATGGCCCTGGAGTATATTGTCTCTGTAGAGTCTGGAAATGTATACCATAGGTGTATTGATTGGTTTTTAAGGCAGCATAAACTACTAAGGATAGTTAACAGAGGTAATATTTTTCAATAGTTATCTATTCAACACCTGTTAGAGAGAACCTGCTTTATTGAGGAAAACAGTTCCGTAGGATATGAAAAGTTTGCATACAGTTGGACATTTTTTTTTCCTCCAAGTATTTGTTTATGCCTTAACGTTATTACTTCTGTATGTTTTGCAAAGTGTTTGTTTCATAAGGCTTTATACTTGAATTGCAAAGGTGGACAATCTTAATAGCCATGTGTGCACAATATACATACCTTTCAGCCAGCATGTGGATGCAACTGGTAACATCAATATTTGTTTGAGCTCTGGGTATCAGACTGTAGCCATTTCTAAAATGAATATCACATTAGTTTTATACAGTTTCATCAGTAAATGTAAGAAAAAATGCAAGACCTTATGGAAGGGGAAGGTGATACTTAGCTTCAGCAAAGCTGCTTTTACCTGCATTCGTTTCCTCATAAATTTTGCTCACAAGCCCTAAAAATGTGTCTCAAAGTGATCTGTCACTTCAGGAGTATTGCCTGCTGAGCCCTTGCCACATCTCTTGGGTTCTTTTTGTACAATGGCAGTGAATTGGGTTTTAGACAGGTCATCTGTACCCTTTAGGAACCAACAGATACTATGGTTTGATATTTTGACACAACCTGGCTTATTTCCTATTCTTTCAATGCTAGGCAAGGTCTGCCTGTTGCTTTTTTTCTTTATAGTGGATATCTTAATGCCTGTGATCTCACTGCCTGTTTGGAAGAACAGGAAGAGGAAGAACAGTGTGTGATGTACTATATAACCTGGTTGCTATCATCCTGCTTTCAGGATGCTGGTCTGCAGCTGGGAAGTTGTCTATGCCATCTCATGTTAATGTAAGCGTGTTATATCGCATTTAACAGTTGGGTTACTGTTCCTTGTCACTGTGTCCTTTGCTAGCAATACAGGTCATTGTTGCAACCTGTGGTGGTTTATGATTTCTTCCTCTGTTTTCCAACACAGACACTTCTGTTCAGACTTCATTCATAGCAATTTTAATGTTTCTTATAAATATCTACAAGACAATGTTATGCTGAAACTTGTCAGTCTGTTTTAATGAGTTCTTCACCAATTGTTGCATTATAATGTGTAATAGTTCATGAGCCAAGAAACCACATGCTTTCTGCAAAGCCAAACACTTATTTTTAGTCTAATAAATTATTAATTCTGTTATTGATTCTAACACAGGTCAGGTTAACCAGATATTACAACTCATCCATAATAATGGTACAGTTACAAGTGATACATTTTAAATATGTAGTATCTATGCTTTTTTTTTTCTCTTGTGTTATGTTATGCATACAATATATTACAGCATTTGTTTTTAAATGCCGTCAGATTTTTCTCAGCTTGATTTTTTTTTTTTTTTTTTTTAAAATCTGGCTTTTCTTTTTAGAAAAATAATCTTGCTTCCTTTAAACTAGAAACAGTAAATAATTGAGTAGGGACACAGTATACAAATCAGATAAAATGAACAGCCTATATTAGGTAATTTTGTAATTTTTTTTTTTTTTATAATCATAACAAAAAAAAGTTAGTAGAGGAAATAGAATATGAGCTTGCTGGCAGTTTGTGCGTAGCTCCTGATGCTGCTTTTTAACAGACAGTCTTGAGAAACAAAAATCTGTGAGGAGTTTGTACTAGGCTAGGATCATGTTATCGCTACAGAAACGTCTCTGATGATTTAACACACTGCAGTTTCTCTTCATTGTTCATTTCACAACTTACTAGAATGGATATTACAACTGCTTTTTCTTCCTATCACCACAGAAACAACTGCAGACAGATTTAAAAGAAACCATAACTGGTGTCTGTTTTCCACCCCTTGCCCCCGAATAAGATGTCAGCATAGTTATGAACAGCTGCAATCCCATAACCTCTTGCACTGCAATAGCAGCTTCAGTGATTTCTGTGGAAAATTTTCCACCAATAGATTAGTGATAAAATTCAGTGTGGTTATTGCCATGTCTGCCCCAGCTTGCCAGAATATCCTGAGTGGGTTAAATGTTTTGTGTATTGGTAAGAAATAAAGTGTTGTTCTGTTTACTTAAATGTTACTGCTACTGTTAAACTTTCTTTAGAACAGGAACAATTTGTTTTTATAAAAATGCCAGGTTATTCAGTTTATTTGGCAGTTTTATGGTATGTGGTAAAATCTATTGTTATTGCTTCTCATTTAAATAGGACAATGGTTGCATTTCTCACTTTCTTGAGGTACAGTTGACTGCAAAACATGCTGGTTGGTTCAACGTTGTATTAAACCTCCTCCTCAATGAAAGTAATTCCTTTTTTATGTTTCAGGGTCCAGGCCTGACAGAAGCAGCACCATTACCTCCCACCCTACCAAGTGAGAATGCTCCACCATCTCCAGCGCCTCAACTACCTGGTGGAGCAATACCTCCTCCTCCTCCACTGCCTCCGCTACCTGGTGAAGCAATACCTCCTGCACCACCTCTGCTACCTGGTGGAGCAGCACCTCCTCCTCCACCACCTCCACTGCCTGGTGGAGCAATACCTCCTCCACCTCCGCCGCCGCCTCCGCTGCCTGGTGCAGCCATGCCTGCAGCCATGCCTCCGCCACCGCCTCCGCTGCCTGGTGCAGCAATGCCTCCGCCGCCGCCACCGCTGCCTGGTGGAGTGATGCCTCCGCCGCCGCCACCGCTGCCTGGTGGAGTGATGCCTCCACCGCCACCACCGCTGCCTGGTGGAATGATGCCTCCGCCGCCGCCTCCGCTACCTGGTGGAATGATGCCTCCACCACCACCACCACTACCTGGTGGAGCAGTACCACCTCCACCACCTCCGCTACCTGGTGGAGCAGTCCCTCCTCCACCACCACCTTTTGGTGGACCTCCAATGCCACCAGGTCTTGGGGGTGTTCCTTTTGCTCCCTTTCCGGTGATACCAGCATTACCACATGGGATGAAGGAGAAGAAGAAGTATAAGCTGGAAGTCGCAATGAAGAGAATCAACTGGTCGAAGGTATAGCAGTGTTTGTTTTTATTCTCATTGGTAGAAAATGGCTTTTGATAAAGAATGATGTGATGTGCTAGAGTTGATGTTATTTTATTAATAGTACTCATAGAGTCTGGGGAATTAATTTCATTCTTTATCCAAAACATTTTTAAGGCTGTGGTTATGATTAAGATGGATTTGGTTTTCAGAGGCAATTTACGCTATGGGGTAATCTCAACTGTTTAATGCTGCTAAGAGCCTGTAAATCCCCATATTCTGGGGATGCCTGTAGCTAACAGCTCTCAAAATTTTTGGCTGAAACTCTTTTGAGTTGTTCTACGTGTTTTTATCTCTAATTGGTATTTGACTTGCCACGTGAGCACTTCAAAGGTAAAATGTCTTGTTTAAAGAATTACCAAGAAATTAAAATGTTTACTTTGGAAATCGTGTTACTCCTTTGTTCAGCAAAAAGTTGAGTTAAAGGATTGCTGGGTTTTAAGGCCTGGGAAAACAAATCTTGAAGTAGAAAATTAGATGGAAGACGGCTGGGAAGACTGCCATTTAGGAACTTTGACAATCTGGCAGTTGACAGAAAGAAGGGTCTGGAGTCAAGGGATAACTACAGCTGTTGGTTTAGTAGCTGTGTTTGAGTAATAAAAAAGGGTGCTGAGAAGGTGCTTTGATTATGCCTTCTATAAATTTCTAATTTTTCCTAATAAAATGAATAACTATACTTACCATGATAGTAAGCATACACACTTAAACTACTAAAATGTTCTGTTTCAGGGCTGATGTCTTAACATGAGGTTAAGAATTGTTTTGTCAGTCCTCTGAATAAATAGGGTAATTTACTATAAATCAAAGGATCTAATTAAGAAATGAAGCCAATAATTTTGTGTCCAAATTTCTGTTGTTCTTGTGATATGTTCTGCAAGTTTGAAAGGAAATTTGACTTTCATTGCCCTACCTGTCTGTCAAAGATAGTTGTATTAGAAAATACACTTAACAGTGTTTTTTCTTTCCAAGAAAGGCAGGCATTTACCTTGTTAACAGTTGCAAAGCTTACCAGAAGGTTCTAAAGGCAATGGTGTTACTAAACATGAGGTTTTGTTGTAAACATTGAAGAAATTCTTACTAGACTGATTTTTGAGCTATCTAGTTTTGTATAAAATTACTACTGCATTTGGTTTAGTATTAGGTGGTTTAATGTTAAATTCTAGTTAAAAGTCATGGCTGTAGTAGAGTTGCGAAGCTGATGTTCCTCCTCCCTCCTTTACTTTACAAATGTAGTTGATACTGTATACTGAAATTAATTTTTAAATGAGATTCATCTTGACAGAAATTTGTATTTAACGTTTGACAGATGAGTATCCCAAGAAGCTAATACAGTTCCGATACAAAATTTCTAAAATATCTGGGTTGCACATTGCTGAGTGAGAGAGTTTGTTTTTTTTTCCCCGTGAGAGCTTTTAGGGAATGTCTGCTAAGCTCAGTAGGTTTATGTAATGACAGCAGGAGATGGCAGTAGGTGACTGCTGTGTTTTCTTTCTCTTCTGGCCCTGTCATGAGGGTGGTTCTGAGAGGACATCTGTGACTCCTCTGAGGTATGTGGAGTATAATCAGTGGGTGAACGTTCAGTGGGTTTTATAGTTCTGCAGAGTTAATTGTATTGTTGGTCTCTATCAAATCAGAGTGGAAAAGCTGTGGCGACTGAAATGAAAAGATGGGGCAATGTTCTGCAGGTGCAGTGGGCATGAGTAGTTGTGGCTTCGCGTTCAGTTGCATACATGTATCTGAACCATTAGGAATAGTTTTCAAGCAGTTTTCAAACATTGATAACTGCATGCCGTGTCATGTAAAGACCTTTGAAGTTTATGGTGTCTCTTGTAGTTGTAAATTCAGAGAATGCTGATATCTGTGGTATAATGATAATTGTAGGTTTTTAACCTGAGATATTTCTTGTTTGTTTCAAGTTCGTAGTGTGTGAGGGCAGGGCTATAGCTTCTGGCAGGAGCTACGGGGTTGAAATGCTTGGGCACCATTAACTTCAAAGAATGTCGGCTTATGCAGAGTCTAAACAGGGTTACATTTAATAAAAACTAATTTTTTAAAACATCATAAAAGATGAAGACTTGAGCAATAAAAAAATAAAAAATAAATAAAAAAAACCACAAACAAAAAACCTCCACAAAGCACAGTCTCTGATTTGTAACCTAACCTGTAGGAGCAGTTACTAGTTAAGTGCCTCTCAATATAGTTGGTCACTTAGTGATGTGAGAAGTAGTGCTGGTATTCAGGTGTGTGTTTGTGTATGTGTTGCTTTAAAATCCCTCTTTCATCAGTATAGTCTCTGTTCCTTCCACATAAATGAAATATATATGAGGAACTCGGTAATTGCATCTATCATGAAGACTAAACCATCACATCTTAAAGGCAGTCTGTGATTGGCAGTTTTTTAGTGGTATAAAAGGTGATAGCTATATTGAGGTTTGCTGTAGGAAAAAACCACATAGATCACCAAATCATCAAGGCATATCAAAACAGGATGTTGATATTTTGCATGCTATCTGGTTTGTGCTCTAGCTCGGACTTCAGTGTAGTTTGACGGGATATCTGCTGCTTATTTGTCAAGGTACTGAAATCTTTGTACTATGAGTAGTGTCTGACACTTTTCTTGAAAATCATATTCCATCTCAATAGTGTGTTGGTACCAAGAACTTAGTAAGATCAAATTGCTGATAAAAGTGAAGTGGCCACAGACTGAAGTTGCTGACCATAAGTTGCAATTTAACATTAAACAACTGTTGAACCTGCAATTTAAATTGTACCCTGAAGTAGTGCAAGTTTTTTTCATGATGTTTCACAGCTGGTAGAAATGTAAGGAAATTCATATGGATGTAGATATACATCTTTCTATAAAGTTGAGTGCTATCATGTTGTCCTGGATGGAGCTGGATGACATGGGATGCCAGGTGCTGCTTATGGCTAAGGATGCTGCATCGTTTCAATATAAACCCTCTGAAATGAATGACGTGCTGGCACAGAAATGACGGTCTGTTGTAGGCTGTTCTCACAGTAGTGCTAGGCACAAGGCTCATATGTCCATTGAGGTTGTTACGTAGCTGATCTACCCTGTCAGACACAATGGGATTTCAGTTCTAAGAGTGTACGTAGCGATGGATGGTCTTAGGGCAGCAGCACTGAACTGTGTTTGGAAATCATTCCAGTTTTTTCCACGGGGTTTTTGAGATGATTTAAGCTAAGTAGCTTTGTATAATTTCTGAATATGTACCATCACCATTTCAAGCAAAACCTTTCAAGAACTAGTACCGACAGGTGTTTGCTGTTGAAGGAGGAACTAGGCTGTCCTCTGATATATTTGAGTAAGTGATCTTAATCGCCTTTCGAACTAAAAAATAAAGTTAGGTTTTGTGTTCCTTTGAATTCTGAACTGTTGCATACTGAAATGGCTTTCTTCGGAGTAACAAGTAAGAGCAGTATCACCAATGATTAATCCTTCTAACTTTGGAAGGAGGAATATAGAATGTTGAGGTAAAATCTGTGTGGAAATGCATGACGTATCAATTGATGTTTTTTTTTACCAGCAGAACTAATGTTCATAACTGATCTTTAGTATTTTGCCATTGGATTTCAAAATATTTGGAGATATGCCAATATAATCTGAAAGTGTATCTAGCAGTAGTAGCTTAAAAACAAGATTTTCAGAATGATTAGAAGGATACTCAAAATAGTTGACCATGTTTTAATAAATCAATTACAGGAAATGTTAAAATAAGTTTAAAACTCCCTACTTTTTCTGTCTGTAATTCTTATAATCTGCATGTAAGCATAAATGATAACTTTCCCTCTTTATTGTGGGAGGAGGAATTGAAAGTATCTGGGGGGAAAAGAGACCTGAAATCTTTGGCTTTGGTTAACACACATCAGTGTGTGTTCTTAGTGCTATAGCATACAGTATGACAGTGCTGGGAATTTCAGGCCCATTATACAGAACTGTAGATGAGGCTGATGTTAAAAGTAACTGTAGAGTGCAGCAAAATGGAGGGGTATATTTTGTTTGTTTACATATGATTCTTAGTGTATTTCCAGAAAATTGAACATTTTATTAAAACCAAATATTAACTTTAAAGCTTCTGAATTTTAAAGGAATTATATAGTCCTGCTGTTCATCTGTACAAAACATCTTTAAACTCCTGTCAGCCACACGAATATATGATTTTTTTGGAGGAAAAAACCAGACTGTTTTAAATAGTCTAGTTGTGTTATTAAAAAGAAACAAGAATGTATCAGTTGTCATACTAAAATAGATGCTCATGTGTGACTGAATCTGGCATTACCCAGTCTTGGAATCCAGAGATTTGGGGGTTGGTGGTGTTTTTGGGTGTTTGGTTTTGTTTTTTTTTTTTCTTTGAAATTAATCTAGCCATATAAAAGTCCTTTTAGTTCGTGTACGCTTAGGATATTTGAATTATACAGTATGGTAACCTTTAAAATGCTTATAAAAAAGAAAAGTTCTCTTTCCCTTCTATGAACTGTTTGTTGTCTGTTGGAGGTACTTTACCATTGAATGTCCTTGTCTTTCTGTTAAGAAGATTTTTCTTTTCAAACCATCTATCATACAATTTTCTGGATTATTTTACAACCTGTTTTTTCTCTTTTTGAAATGTAGCTCTAATGTTTTAGAAATGCATTGCCACCTCCCCCTAGGCTTTTAAGAAAATGTTGTGTGGCTGTTATTTCAATTAGCTTCTGTTACTATCTTTAACTTTTAGAGTTTAATTTTAACCTTTTGTGTCTGTTTGGGTATTTCCATCTGGATTTGTTTCCTTACGGAATATAGGTTTCATCAGATACATATTTTGCCGATTTCTTTGGCGTGGGGTGTGGGTGATAAGATCTGTATGCCACTGACAATATAATATTCTCTTGAAGTTGCTGCTTGTCTTAGAATCTTTATGCTTTGTCTGGTTAGGATAGTTTCTCTCCTACAGTTCATTTCTCTTTTTCATTTATTTAGGCATCTCCCATAAGTAGAGAGGAACTCCTGCCATACAAATAATCTGTGCTTTTTACACCCAGCTGTCCTTTTAAGTAATATCTGATTCTAGAGTTGTTTGCACTAGTTCTGTAACTGCAACACACTCGATTACTGTCCTGTAAACATGTAGAAAAATAAGCTTTTTAGGTTATAGCATGTATTTGTCACTGCAGCCAATTTCATTGTAATCAATTATGTTCATGTGTTTATAGAAATAATTTATAAAGTGTACATCTGAACACTCTGTATGATAATGGAAAGTAACTGCAGATGGACACTTTTGCATAAGTGCTCTGGGAATGGTACCAAAATCTCCTGCATACTGAAAAATAAAAGTCTATTTGATCATCACTTTTAAGGAACCATCATTTGGGAAATTAAATTCTTACTGTTTACTTTACTGCCTTTTGTTGTAACTGTCTTCAGCATTGGTGTTGGATTAAGGTAGTTTTAAAAAAAGTCTTACCTGCTGCTGGTGGTAAAGCAGCTACACATTAACAGATTGATAATATGGTAAAAGGTGGAGGACCAATGTGATGTAGTGAAATCCTAGTGAGGTTAACAAATACAGTATTGATAAATTACCTGCGTATCATCTTGAAGTCAAATAGCCCTTGAAAATTAATTGACATTTCAACAAACTTGTAAACAAAAATTGATAACACTTTAAGAACTGCAGGAAGAATGTATTTTGAAAACAAAATAGCTGTTGGGAATCTTACATGAAAAGTCAAATTGACTTTCAGCCTCTGTATTGCAGACTACTTTCTTCTTTTAATATAGCCAACATCAAGTAAAGTACTGTAATGAAATCTGTGTTTGCATTTGAAAAATGGAAGCTACGTTTTAAAAAAAGTGATATTAAGTATTAAATTTTCATGTATTTAAAAAGATATTTTTTTCCTACAGTCTTGATATTGAGACACTGAAAGGTCCACATTGACATGTAATTTATAAATAAGGTATTCGATACTTTGGCGGTGTAAGAAAACTATCTACAGTTGTAGCAAGGATGCATACCAGTGGTGAAGATTTTGGGAACTCTCTAGAAATCGAGAGAGGTGGAACATTTTCAAACCTAGGTGTCAGCATGTTATCAAGGCTGTTTGGAAAACTTGTTGAAAGGGGGAAATAAAATAAAAATTGTTGAGTAGATAGAGGGCAGTTGATCTGATGGCGTTTTGTTTGGGAAGCGTCCTTAAGGGAGCATCGTATCTGGAACATTAACAATTCAGTGCAATTATCACAAAAGTCTAGTAGCATTTACTTTAATTTGACTATTGAAAATAGTAGTTATTAACTATGGAGATGCCATTTTTGTTTCAGATTGAGCCTCAAGAGATAGCAGAAAACAGCTTTTGGGTAAAAGCTGAAGAAGATAAATATGAAAACCCAGAACTGTTTGCAAAATTGGCGCTCACCTTTGGAACACAAATGAAAGGTACATTCTTCTTTTACTTTGTATTATGCTTTTATTAAGTTTAAAACTGTGCAATGACATCAGTCTGATTTCTGCAATAACATGGAATGCATGTAACGGTTTTATAGCAGGAAGATCATATAAAACTTGTGTTTTTACTAAGCATAGAAGTCTATTAGAAGAATTGCTCCTCCTTCACTTTATAGCACAATGTGAGGAACTTGAAGAGGTAATAATACCTCTTGAAAATGCAGGGTATGTTGCAGGCAGATGTGAATTTTCTTCAAAGTATAATTAAATTGAAATTTTAATCCTAAAATCATGCTCACGTGCATTAATATTCCTAGTTGCGGGAGCTCTTAAGTTGTCAGGTTCCTTCAGATATTCTACACGTGGAGGTTTTGTTGTGTAACAAAAATTTACTTCTATCGCTCAGCTAAGTCATAGTCCTCTAGAAGTACAACTAAGACCTAGAGTGTAGCAATTAAAATAAGCAGTTGAATCACAAAATCACAACACTGTAATATGTCCTCTGTTACAATTCAAGAACAAGTTGTTTGAAACGATCATTCTTTTCAAAGTTCTTGTGTTTGTGTCCTTAGTCTTTGCTCAATTATTTTTTTATACTGTATGCGGCTCTTTAAAGAAAAAAAGTCTTTAAATATACTCCTTCAATTACTATTGAAATTTGTTGTGTGATCTAAGAAGCATTCCCCCCCCACCCCCCCACCCCCAGATATATACAGTTAAACTGTGTTGTTACTGTTGTTAGTGAATGATATAAGTTAGTTTTCAAAGGGTTGAATGTGTGAATATGCACTTCTTATACTGTTTGGGTAATACCATGGGAAAGAAGTCAGTCTACCAATTTTTTGTTGCAACGCAGTGTGAAATGGGTCGGTTTGAGTACTAGAGAGAACAATACAGTGAGAATAAAAGGTATGCTGCAGCTTTTTGACAAGTGTAACTGCGGCTGCACAGCGTATCGTGTAAACAGCTCTTCTGCTGTTGGTTTTAGATGAAAAATAATCATCAACTTCTCAAATACTTAATTCCTTCAATAGGTGATACGATGATAATATTTGTATCTTGAGTGGGGAAAGCAGCTTCTAACAACTGAATATTGGTTATGATTTTGATACTATCCTCAGCTCTTCATTGCTTTCAAATGGTCTTTGAGTACCTCTGAAGCTACACACAGCCTCTGCAAGTCTTTTCATTATTATCAATGTTTAATCGTCAATTGATCGGTATTTCATATTTGGCCATTTACTGGTAATTTGTTTCAGGCACTGAAAATAAGAAGTACTGTTGAAGTATGGTTCAATAATAACTTAAGAGCTAGTGAGGAAGCCCAAAAAATTAGAGTCTGAGAAGAGGTAGATACTGAAAGAATGAATTCTTGATCTAGCTATAAATCTTTAGTTCATTGATCAACCAGTTAGAATATGAAATACTTTTTGGATGTGCAGTTCTTGAAGGTAGGTGGAGTCAGATGTATCAAACGTTCAAAGGCCAAATCTGAGTATGCAAGCACAGCATTTCGAAATGAATGTGTGTACTGACTGGAAGAATTTTTGTGCTGCTGTTTTTTTGTTTGTTTTTTTTTTTTTTTTGTTGTTGTTGTTTGTTTTTTTACTTTAACATTTTGGCGTTGGGAGTTAGCGATGCATGTGATGCTTTGTATTTTAAACATAGGGAGTCTTTTGTTTTAATTTGAACCACTAGAATGCTGTCACTTCTGTCAATTAATTTGAGGATTTTGTTACTTGATAATTAAGTTGCATGTAGAGGTTTGTTTGATTGTGATGTCCTGGCTGTTGTCTGACTTTCAAGAATAAGAACTTCATTTTATACCAATACAGTGTTTGAAAAGTTAACTTAAGGAAGGTCTCTCAGAGGAGCATAACTTTCCTGAAGCATTTATTCAGTAGATTTGAGTTATTTCTGAATGTGTCTTTTTCTGTGCTCTTTTAAAAATACTTTGAAGAGTTAGTCATAGCTGTGTTTTTCGTAAGATAGGACTGTTCTTTCACCTAGAGCTCATGCTCTTTTCAGTAGTCACTGCATTTGAGCCATTAGTATTCTGCTTTTACAATGCTTCCCACGTACTGCTCTAAATGTACAGATATTACACACAGTAATACCATCGACGGTAATTTAACACTTTTTTTCAAACAGAAGTTTGATAGATTCTTGGTTCATAGCATTTCAGCGAGGTTAAAATGATGTGGAGTTTGTCACTGATGTTAGTGTGACAGCAAGACAGGAAAACCTTTAAGGGAAAGAACCCCTAGCAGCAGATTAACACATACAACAGAATGAAACTCTTCATAATGATAATGACAAGCTTCTGCCTTGAGCTGAAGACTTTAATCAGAAATCTAAAGAAATGTTTCTGAATTCCTGAAAAGCTTCTTCATTAAAAATGCTGAAAAAAACTCTCTTGAAATATTGACATAGCTGCCGGTTTCATGCGAGAAGAAATTATTGTTGACATAGTTGCACAGCTCAAACTGTGAACAACAGAGATACTCCAAATAGCTCACTGTGGTGATAGCCTTGCAGGTATTTTTCCTGTTCTTCCTTATGTTGTTCTTGGTTAACTGTTGTAGAAAACAATATGCCATAATGAAGGATAGGAAGAGTGTTAAAAATGCTAATGCATTTTATCCAGGATATTAAAATCTTATTTGGCTGACTAGTAGAGCAGGTCAGCACTGTCTTGCTTTGAGTTAAAGTTTTTCTTAAGAATTGAAAGCCTACTAGAAGTCAAGAAGAGTCTCAGAGCATTTAGTTGCAGCACAGATTCTAATCGCATCCTACAAGCAACTTTTTTCCTGCAATTTCTATCTGCAAAGGGAATCATTAAATGGTATTCACCATTCTTAATCCCCTTTGTTTTAACAGCCACAGGCAGATAGATCATTAATCCCCAAAGTACTTATTTAAAGCGTAATCTAAGATCAAATTTATTTTCTGCTTTAGTCCCGTTTCTTGGTGTGGTCTCCCAGTGTATTACAGCAGAATGATAGAAAGATAAATAGAAACACATTTTATATTCTTTCAAGAACAGAGTCAACATGTGAAAAACATAAATGGATGAGTGGAAGAAAACTGACAATTACCAAAAATAATTGTGATGACTTGCTGTTTACTATTTTGTATTTCATGGCATTTTGGAATGCCAGTGGCAATAGTAAGTGAAGTAAAACAAATAATAGTATAAACAGTTATTAAAAAATAGTAATTCTATATAGGATGCAGCACTCAAATTTGATTAAACTTCTGAATTCTATTCATGATTCTCTGGCACAGAAAGAATGAAACTTAAGGGGTTTTCCTCATTTAACAAAATACTGTTTTAAGATACTCCAAGAATAACATAATGTTGTTTGTCACTGAACTGTGTGCTGCCTTGCTGAGTGCCGCCTGTTTTCAGGGAAGGCAGCCAAGGAGGTGGTCCTTTGGGATACCAAAAGCTGGGCAGGGGGGAAGTCGAACACCTCTGAAGCACGCTTTTCATTAGTTAACAAATTATTGCAATCATCGATTAGCTGCTTGTAAAAGATAAGAACATTTAATCACAGAGTACCAGAAACAAAAAGGAATGATCCCTGACCAGTAAAATAATTTTACTTCAGATATTCTTAGATCCAAATTTTCTTTTAAAAAGCATGCATAAGGTTAAATCTTTACTTGCTACTTTAACATCAGATATATAATACTGATGACCTGTGAATATGTGGAATGTATTTAGTTAGGTTCAGATCATTACTAACAGTCACTGCAGCATTTGATCTGTAAAATCAGTTACTGAGCAGTTACGAAAACATCTGTTGTACAGGGAGCAGTGGAAACAAAAAAATATTCCATTTCAGACTTTACAGGGTTTTGACATGTCAGGGTTTAAACTAAGTTAACAGAGACCTATTTATGTTCTCAGTACAGACTGGAAGGATTTTCTCCATTTTTCTTCAAGATAAATAGAGATGATCTGAATGCCTTTTAAGGGCCTCTGAAAAATGGACTTGAGTGCTTCAGATTTTTATTAAGGGTTGTAGATGAGTGTTTTAAGCTTGCAATTACGCTTTCAGATGAGAGGTGGAAACAATGATTATATTCTCATAGTTAATTTTGGCAAGTAAATGGTATTCCAGATCAGGCATAATTGAAAGTGAATGGGCAACTGTGGTGGTCATCGATGAGTTGGGTGGTATTAAGACATGGGACGGTTACTGCATTGTGGGTGACAATGAAACACAGAGATGCACATTTCCTCGTGCAGCTGCACAGAGGAAAAGAGTAAAGATGGTGCTAATTTCCAGTCAGTTACTTGTTTTGACCTGGTCTAAGAGAGAATCTGATATAATCCAGTTTTATTTTGTGAATTATGTATTGCTGTAACGTTAAAGCAGTGATTTTGCAGGACAGAACATGCATCATTCTTTTACAGTTGGAGTCAGAACTCGAAAAATTTGGCTCAGTACTATTTGATTTGCAAAATAATCTTATTGTGGAGGATTGATTTGTGTTGATATTTAAACAGCAGGAGGAAAAAAACCAACAACTATTGAGGGATTGTTAACTTAACCTTATCTTCTTGTTTTTAAATCTTTAAATCTTACCTGCAAGCAACAGCCTTATCAGACAGGTTTTGTTGTGGTTTTTTTTTTTTTTTTTTTTTTTTTTTTTTTTTTTAAACAAGTAGGGTAACCTTTCCATAGAGAAAGTTTTCATTTTTAAAACTAGTGGTCAGTTTTAAGCTTTGTGTGACCACAGAAATATTTTTGTAATTAAAAGTAAAATAATCCTTTCTAGTTTATGGAGTATAAAGAAAATGTGAAATAAACTCAACAAACAATCCTCCTTACCTGGCTGGTGTGGTATGAACCCTGCAGTATTTCTTAATAACTGAAGAGATCCAACTGATCAGAGAAAATGCCTCTTGTCCTTGTGAGACTACTTATGTGATCTTAAGTCATTATTTTCTGTTAATATGCAGTAAAATCATGAGGTACATTGTCAACTAAGAATGCATTGTTGATGTCTTTAGATGATCCCACTATCAAAATTCTAGAAATAAAAAAAAAAGTATGCATTATTGATCAAATACATAATAGTAATTTTTTAGTGAGGGAAATATTGTAACAAAGTCGAACAACAATTTCTGTTTAGCATATTAATCTCTGGAATTAATTTAGTATATAAATCTCCAGAAGCTTGGTCTACTGTTTTTTGACCAGGCTGGGGGTGTGTACCTTTGTATTTCTGTAGAATGCCTTTAAAAAAAAAAAACAAACCAAACAAACAACCATCAACTAAAATCAAGTGTTTAAAACATTACTGTTCTTGGCAAGAACTTCCTAAGTAGTAAATATTTGAAATCATTTAAGCAGATCATATTATTTTGTGTAAGTAGAGCATTCTTTTCCTCAGTTTTGCTTCTGTCCCATAACTGACAGCAAATTTTATCTTGTCTACCAGTGTAAGGGAAAAAACCACCATCAGCAGCAGTGTGATGTCTGCTGTGAATTGTGGATTATGTTTTCAAAAACTCCCTATGTTGGCATTTAATGTTTTCAATATTAAATACACATGTAATTGTATGATGAAGTGTCTTCTAGCAGGTGAAAGTAAAGGATTAAAATGTTATGGCTCTATAGGCGAGTTGTGATACATCATGTGCTTGGGGCTTCAGATACATTGAGTATTGTCACAGTATTGCAAAGTTATCAGGCCTGCTGCTATCAAAATCACTCTTTGCAGTTTGATTGATGGTCTAATTGCTAAACACTACCAAGCAAGTTAATGCCTTCTCCCTAAAGGATCATGTTAATTTCTGTCTCTTGTAATTTAGGTTGTGTATTTTGCCAGTCAAGAATGATAGTGGTGCTCTGAAGAAATTAATTATGTGTACAGTAGATCTGTAAAGGTAGTAATTAGTACATAATAGTCTGTAACTACTGGGATTGTTCCAGTACAGAATTCATTATCCATCCAACTTACCTCAAGAGAAAGCTTCTCGATCAGGTTCTGTTGATTCTTTATGATTAGACTTTTAAACTACAATTCAACAATCATTTTGATATGCTTTCAAAACTGAAGCAAGGTTTTAATACCTGAAGTGTGTTTTTCACTTTATGGGAGTCGGAGTGAAAAAGGACAAGAGAAAATAACAAACTTGCATGTAGGCTATAATTGAACAAAATAGTCAGATTTTTGTTTTCTATGTATAATGTAGTAATATGTGCATACTATAAAATATATTAAATCGTTTATTTCATTACGATTTTGTTTTAGTAATGACAATATGAAAACTTAGGAGGTTTTCCAGTCTTACCTTTGATATCTTTCTTTCTGAACAACTTTTAGGACTCAGCACTCAGCTTAGTTTTAAAATATTAGTAATCATGAAAAAATAGTAGAATGTTTAATTTGTTCATGTTTTGGGTCAGTGCCAGGATTTTGGTATCTAAACTTGTTTTGTTGGTTGAGGAGGAAGAGGGTTGAAACAGGCAATTTAAAGTAGTAGGAAAATGTTGTTGGAAAAATCTAAGAGCATACCAAACCTACAAAAAAACCCTGAAGAGCAGTGCAGGGAGACAGCATGACTTCTGAGGAAGACAGAACATATGACGTGATAAGGCTAAGAAAAAGGTGGTGTTTAAACAACACTGCAGTGATGATACCAACAGCCTCTTTTGTCAACATTCTTAATAATGCTTTTTTTGAAGATGATAAATAGTTTCTTTTTTAGGCTGTAAAGGCTGGACTGTGCAGTTCAGAAAACTGTACTTACGCACAAGTGTAAGCAGGTAAGTGTTTACCCAAATGAGTTTATTGTAAACATTATAAGGTAAATGTTCTTTTTAAATTCGCTGGAAATAGTGAAGGGACTGGCTCTAAAAATAGGTGAAGGTGGAATACTAGCTGGTACTATACATAGGCAGTATGATAGATGTATGCAGGTGTTGCACTCAATGTTTTCATGAACAAAAAGTATACAAACGATATATGGAGGCTTCAACAATTATTTGTACTTTGTTAATGTGTTAAGTCTAATAAAAATACAACACTATTACTCCAGTTATGTTGAAACTTACATTCAGACATAGACTTCTTATCATGCACCCCTGTTTTTTTCTGATGGTATGCTCACCCATCCTATGTCCTTATGAAAAGTGAAGGTCAAATGGTCTTGTAACAAGTCATCAGCATCTTGAGTTCTTCATCACAAGTTGTATGAGTTGTATGAGATTTTTCTCCTTTTAAGTATGCTTGGGGTTTTTCTAGCTTGCTGGTAAAATACTATTTAAAAGATACTGGCAATTTTTTTTCTGCTAGTATATTATTGACTAGTGTCTTCCGTTTGCATTTGTTGATTGGTGTAGTTTATCAAGACTTCTTTCAGTTCTCATAAAATTTCTGTACATTATTTTTCTCTACCTTAAAGTGTTTTGATGATTATCTATTAATTCAAGTGAATTATTAAATCTTGAGCTGTGATAGTATTTTGATTGCCACTAACTCCCTGTGAATACATGGCAATTGAGGTCTAAACGTCAGCTTTCTTGGAGTAGTGAATTAAAGGCCAGAATGTAGGTGGGCTGCTGTTCCCACCCACTTTAGCTTTTATTTTCCCTTGGTTGCAGCATCAACAAGAACTCCTTACTATACCTTCAATTAATATTTTCCATAATTAGAAAGGATGCCAGAAAATTTGCACAACTAGACTACTTTCAGTATTTGAAATTATTCTTCCACAAAATATGAACTTCTGTAGTTCAGCAGTATGAAAGACATGACTCTGTTTTTTGATTTGTGTGTTGAACAAATTGGATATTATAAACTAGGAAGGTGCGATTTCCTGAGTATATTTTTTTTATTGGGCTTTAATTAAAACAACCCTTCACTTCTGAACACATTTTGTTGACGTAATTATCATGTTAGTTCTGTAATACCTATGTGCAAGTAAATTGTGCAGTCTTACTTGTTAACATCATGCAGATGATGTTCTTACGTTCATCTGTGGGATACCCACGTGCAGTCTTTAGGAAGTTTTCTTTGAGGCCCTATTGCTGCAATTTGTTGAGCCATTAAATGTTCGCAGTAGTTTCTGTCATTTGAACCTTAACTGTACCTGCTAATTTCAATTGTGCAAGGTACCTTTATGCAAGAAGGGAACATAGAACTGACTACCAAATTACTTAGTTAGGAAGAGTGTATTAAAGCTATGTCTGTTGTGTTCTATTTTTGATATAAAGCAGGCTGATTTTTTTATCTTCTGAAGAAAATAGTGTGTAATTTTTTTTTCCTTTGTGAAACCACCATTTCCTGCAGGATAGTGTGTTATTTTGCAGGGTTTTTTTGAATTTCTAGACTAACTTAGATTCCTTCTATTTACACCTCTGCCCAGATATTGAGAGAGACAGACAGACAGGCTAGTTTCAGTGTAGTAGATGTCAGTAGATATTGTTGATTCACTTGATTTTATTTTTTTTCTCCTTCCCCTTGCTCCCCTATTTAACAGGCATATCTTTCTGATGTGAATTTTAATGTTTTTTTTAAATCCCCTCTGTGACCAGTGAGTCTATGATAAGAATGAATGCTTTAGCTTCAACCATTCTCACTGAAGGAATTGTTTGCATTCCTTAAGTGCAGTTTTCAAGTTCTTATTCTTCTATCAGTCATATAATATTTTAAGATTGATTCTACTTCTGTGCAGTGTTCCTCTGTGAATATTACAAAGCTTATATTCACTGTTATTGTTGACTGACAAACGACAATATGAAATATGCATCATTCTTTATCAGCCTTTTTTACTGGGGAGAAAAAAAGTTCTGTTTATCTCTTCAGCTGTTTCTTAAAGAGATAAGTATCAGCTAAAGAATAAGGTTGGTGCATCATCAAACTTGAAGGAAAACTGTTTACATTCATTTACATTTCATATTATAAAGAAGAGGAAAAGAGATTAGTACTTTTAAAAAATGGATCTGAATTTGATGTGCTAAGAAGCCCAGACCACATTCAGCAAAGAGCTTAAACTTTTACAAACTTTTAATGGACTCAGTTTTGGCCAACGTTCCTTTAACACAGCTGTATTTGTCGGTGAGAGACCACATGCTTCAGTTTTATACAGGAATCTCTAGCATTAAGCACAGTCATGTTGTACTGGCTCAACTATATGCGTTGCTTTGTTGAAATAAAAAGAAAAAATCCCACAGACTCATAATGTATTTGTTTCTGGATTGCAAACTGCAGGTGGCTCCCTTGGTCTTCTGATTAATTCAGGATGTGTATGTTTGCTTTCCCTCCTTGCCCTCTCCTTTTCAGAAGTATATGAATCTAAACCCAAGGAAGGTACTGCTTCACAGTGTGGGGTCACCAAATGTTTCTGTGTCTTACAGGAATTTCATTTAGTTAGATTGCATGCTTAGATAATCTGTCTTTGTATCTGTTTCAGATAGAAGTGAAGCAGGCTCATTTGTTTTCATCTTTCATTGAATTTGAAATATTTCTTTTTCAACAACAGAATAAATGCAAGTACCATAAAGAAGAAAGAGTTACTAGTTTGCCATTTTTCATCTTTTTCTTTTCTTCTCTACCAGACTTGTCCAGTAGTGAAACTGTCAAACCTTGGAATGGAAAAAGCTTTAGATTGTTTAAATAAGCTTATGCCTGAAATTATTAACACTTAGCATAGATTTACATTTTTGCGTCTCTGTATTTTTATATGCATCTTTTTTGTTTCTTAAATAATCTTGGAATTATTTACCAACAATCATAGTTAATGTATAAGAATATATTTCTGGAGGGGAAAAAAGATTTGTATAGAAAGAGCAATGAAATAGAAGCTTTTCTGCCGAGAAGTGTCAGGGGTAATTTGTACCAGATAACTAGACCCAGTCTTGCTATGTTTGAAGTATCAAGAGAAAAAAGGAGGGAAAAAGGTGCATGTGTTCTCTATAGTTGGTTTTGCATCAGGTACTAAAGCTTATCTGCAGAAGTTGACTTCTTAATAGTTATGCTTGGTAAATAAACTTTCAGTAGTTACACAGAGAAGCATGGTTTCCAAACTGAGCTTAGGAATGATGCATGTAGTTTTGCCGCAGCTGGGATACTGTTCAGGAGGATCACAAATGAAGCCTCTCAAGAATTACTTGTACGTATGTTCCTGTGTAAGTTTTGTTCTGTGAAGAAGCCACTGTGCAAGTGGTAGCTGTTAGATAGCACTTGCTCCTGTTGAACAGGGTGTGTGTCTTACTTCAAGAGCATCGGTACCCATTTCATTCATCCTAGCACAAAAAAACTAAAATGAGCATAGCATTCTGAAGGGGCCAAAACAAACAAAAGCTTCCAATTAGGAGGCAATAACTGTAAATTTTGGTTCTTTGTGTTTTATTTCAAATAGAGTTTTAACACACCTTTCAGTAAGTTAGAAGATTCATTGTCTTTGTGGAATTTGCAACATAGATTCACAAAATATGTATTTTATTTTGAAAAAAACATACTATGTAAAACAGATGTTATGTTGGTATGACCTACTAGTAATTATACTAATTTGCTAGAAGTAGATCAGAAGATGAATATTCACCCCAAAATTTGTATTTAAAAAACACTGTAACAGTGTTTTACTGGCTTGACATGGGAGTGCCTGACAGTTCTGTGTTGATTGTAATTAACATTAATTCGTATGAGAAAACACAATGCTGTATGATGAAATGTACAGGTAAGCATTGTCGTAAATATTGCTCCGAACAAGTGAAGTTTTTCTTTTCATAAATGACTTCACTAATACTAATATTTTGACCACAGGTTTTGTTTGTGGTGGACTGAGGTGAGGGAAACACTGATATTTTGTGAAGACTTTCTCTTGAAACATACAGGAAATTTGAAATATACATTTAGGTTATTTTCAGTTTGGGACTATAAATTTTTTTTCATCGTGTGATAGTGAATGAAGACTGTTCCAGATAAAAAGTATCTGTTTAGGCTTTCTTAGAAGTTAGGCTCAGTCTCAGTTGTGTTATGTTTTGTGTATTGTCTTGCTTTCCTGCAGAAACTAATATAAATAATGCTTTCAGAATGATCATGCCATAGGGTTGAACAGATAGAGGAACTTAGCTGGAGATCCCGGGCTGTAATACACTTATGTCTCTTTTATGACTGTGCTTTTAAAGGCTTTGTAGTATATTCATAAGGGGAAAAATTAATGAGGGACAGGTGAGAGAGATTCAGTTTTCTTAGATCTCCTATTTGTTATTCCTGGAGCTTGCTTTCTTAACATGTGCAGTAGTTAAATATAGTATTTTTTCAGAGCATTGGTGTTGTATCAGAAGGATTTGGATTGAGTAGTTCTGGTCTTGGTTAGCATTACATAAAGAACGGCAATAATTGCAGCTTCAGAAAATCAAGTACAAGTAGTCTGTATGTGAATGAAATTGTATTCAGATTAAGACACAGATGGGAAATAGCTCAAGGTCTGGGATATTTAGAAGTTGCTAGCTTTTGCATTGGTTGCTTTAATGTATATCACCATGTATTCCACACAGTTCCTATAAACATCATGTTCATGTTCAAAATCAGCATCTTGCCTTTTCAGAATCCAGGTCAGTTGCTCAGAGGTGGAGGTGATTCCTTCCATTTTAGTTTAATTAGCACTTCTTAACCCTTTTGAAATGTCACTAGGACAGGTTAGTCTTCCCCACTGGAGACCTGAGGAGGAAGGACACAAAATAAGAAACCCTGCTAGTTACTTCCTGACTGTATTACCTCTACAGAGAGATGGTGATTATCTGTCTTTATTTAGTGCCAAGCATGAAACTGAGATTGTAGAGTATGTCACGTATGTATACACTAGCTGTAAGACCACCATTTGATAAAGAAATGAGTGGAACTGGAAGAATTAATACAGAAACCCCCGCTGCTCAGCTTTACCACAAGTTTAAATTTGTTTGTTTTTTGTCAAAAAGCTTCAGCAGTAGCATTTAAGGCAGGCTATTTCCTTTTTTTTTTTTTTTTTCCTGAAGTGTGATATATTTACTACCATAGTTATTCCATTTAAGTGAAGCATGATAGTTCTGCTGCTGGAGTAATTTTAGGTATTCATCGGTATTCCTTCAGTAAATTTTGGGAACTGTTTGCTAATATAAAATTAATAAATTAAACCTCTTATTATTTCATTCATAAAAATCTGATTGTGGAAATTATAAGGACTGGTTTGCAGACAGTGTAGTTGGTGTTGGGGTTGTGGAGAACTTGTAGAGCAGTGTTTTGTGTTAGAGGCCTGGAAGGAAAAATACTGGAGTGTGAAACAGCTATGTATTGCCTTAAAAGGTCTCTTGTATGTGTTTTTAATGATGTTGGGACTGAGCTGTCTTAGTTATAATGTCTTAAATTTTAGGTGGTTGCTTACAGAATTCATGTATGTATTTGTTAGACCCAATTTCTCAGAATTTAAAAATTAAGATCTTGCAGAGAAGAGGTGGAATTGTCAGTTCTGGCTATAAAAAGAAGTAAAGGGGAGGTAAACTCAAACTCATGCTTTAGTGTTTTTCCTACATCGGTTGTTTCAGAGGTCCCCGTTGGGAAAGGGTACAGATCACTGCTTGTCACACGTGGACAAATGTGTACATACGTATATTCAAGAAGTTTGGAATTCCAGCCTAGTGTGATAACTCTGTTATTAGGTAGTAGATTCTGTACCTACGATATGGCTTGTTTTTCTAAGGGAAATAGAACTTTTGTTTGTTAGCAGCTCTATAAAATACAGCAGAGGAAGAGAAGCAGTTTTGTATTCTGAAATGTCTATTTCAGTCTCAGTGATGCAGTGCTCAAATAAACTATAGCACATATAACGAGCAGTGGAGGACAGAGACACATGTAGTAGGTACACCAGGGAAAGTGTTTCTGTACAAAGACTAATTAGCATGAAATATGAATACATTCATGAAGTAGTCTTGATCTATAATGCTTTTACAGAGAGTATTTTTTCTATGAATTTGACGCAAAAGAAATTCAGAAGTTGAACTGAAAAAAGAATCTGTGTTGAACTGAAAAGAAGTGGGTTTTGTTTGTTTTTAAACAAATATAAATATGTATTCCTAGAATAAAACACGTTCTGTATGAATAAGTAAAAAGATCAAGACTAAACAGAAAGCTTTCTCTAATGTCAAAACAAAAAAAAAAATCCTCCTTTATTCTTCTTCAAGTATTTTTTTCCATCTTTGTTTTTAGCAAGGGAATTTTAGTCAGATACTGGAAAAATCTATTTAATTTGGAGTTAGTTACTCAGAACATGATTAAATAGACCATTCCACAGATTTGACAGTCATTTTTTTGTTAAATGAACTGTTAAGATTATCTGTTGTGGAAATTTTTGTCAAGTATGGCTTATCTTTCTTGTGTATAACTTCATGTATGTACATAATACACTGATAATGAGTTGGAGGTCAATCACTTGTCAGTTCTTGGTCTGTGTTCTCTAATTTTGTGCATGGTGGTTTTTAAATAATGTCTTAAGCTTTCTGATGTGTTATTTGCAGCTGTAGCTATATTTTTGGGAAACTTTCTCAATACTGGTAAAGGAAGCTCTTTATCTAGCTACTAGTAGAAGGCTGAGCATTGTAATGCAGGTTCTTCAGCTGAAGTAAAGCATAAATTTGTGACCCAAGGGAAGGTGGGAGAAAAAAAAAATGTGTCTAGAGGAAAGGATCAAAAACAGATCAGCTACTTAGCAGGGAAGTTTGTGCTGACTTAAATACACTCTGCACTGATATTTTAACATCCTGAAAGCTTCCAGCAGAGTTTCAGAAATAACAGTGCATTTGTTTAAATAAACAAAACCCCACTGTAAACAAAGCTGTAGTTATAAGCTAAATTTATAGTCTTACTTGTAAAATAATTATTTTAAGTCTGTATTAGAGATGTTTCCTCTATCTTTTGTCAGACCCATAGCTAGTTCATGCTACATCCTAAATATACTTTTGCACAAATTTCTCTGAGATGAAACACAATGTGGCTTTTTTTCTGTGCAAGGGTAGATTGAGAAAATGCTCCCCTTTCCATGCCTGTTGGTTTTATGTGCAAAGCTGATATTTCTTCCATTATTGCGGACAAAAAAAAAATAAAAATTCCTCATCTGCTTTTGAGATTACAACTTTTATCTGATGGATAGTAGTTTCAACTGTAATGCTATTAGGAGATGCTTTGAACAGAATATCTGTCATTGCAAGACTTTCTGCCATATATACATAGAGTAAGGATAGATATGTTATCTAAATGAATAAAGGTTCTTTGGAGGAAGATATATTAAAAAGCTATCTAAAGGATTAAAAGTTAACAATCATGCTATTAAGTTTCTGAATTCATTGAGAAATTGAAAATACTAGGTACATAGACATTAACACAGATAAAAAAACTGGTAATTTCGTTGAGTTGTTGAATTACTTGTTAGCGTTCTCTAAAGGATGTAAATGTGAAAATAGCATTTCGTATGTTCTGTAGGTGTTGTGTCTTGTGCAGTTGTAAGAAGCTGAAACTTCTCTGAAACTTCATTCTTTCAGAAAAACATAATTTCTTTTTCTGTTCTGTAAGGTGGAATATAATTATTTTAGAATACTATTACAGAATACTTTCCCCAATATGAAGAGGCAGATGAGTAAGAAACTTACTGTCTAAAGCCTTTCTGAAAGCAAAAAGTCCACATGGTAAACTGGCTGATTTTTGTAAGTCAGCGTGGAATTATATCTAAGTTGCATATTCGGAAAGGCAGTAGATATGAAATAAGTTTTGAGGTTTTCCCTTTGACATTTTTTGTTCTTGCGGTTAAGACATTTGGATCATTGGCACTTAGATGCTGCCTTCTTAATGAATCATTTTTTGCCAGATTTTGCTTACATTGGTAGTATAACAGTAAGCAGAGCATAGGTTACATGTGCTAAATTGAGAATATACTGTGGATTCTGTATGTGTAGATACTTAAAGTGTGCTGAGGCAAATAGTGAAACCTGATGATGTTTATAAAGGTGAGAGACTGGTAGCTGTGTGTTTCTGGACTATTTTTAGTCTGCTACAATGTAAGCTGCTTAATTTAGTACTCTGATAGGTCTCCTAAGACTAATCCTGTAATGTGGAAGTAATTTATCTTTTACCTCTTGAAGACAGATAATCATTGCGCAGGTATTCAGTGAGCACCTGGGTGTTTTGAACACATTCTGACATACTTGGACCCTAAGAAAGCTTTTTCAAGGGAAATCTGTTAGAAGGTAGTAATAATGGATACAGCCATATGGGGTTACCTTAAAGCTGGTTGAGCCCTGTATTTTGTCTTCAGAAGGTGACTGAGAGCAGATGATTAGGAAAAAGAGTAAATACATGTTAATTAATATATATTAAATGTCTGTCTCTTTATATACGTAGACAGAATAAACTAAATAGTGATACTTCCCAGCCTTCAACACTTGACAGTTTTTTCTGAGCCAGAGGTCACATCTTCATGCATAGTGAGGTCTTCATTGTGTTTTGTCTTCAGCGAACTCAGATTCTGTAGCGTTCATAACCTGTGACATTGACATTCTCTGTATCTGAAACAAATGTGTAGTTTACCAGTATTTCAATCCTACTGTTTGCTGGTCTTTCTTGTTTGTTGCCTTCTCTTTCTGTCATTGCAAGTCTCAGAAGTACCTAATTTCTATTTACTTTCTCTGTGTTTTCAAAGACTGCAGAGGGGAAGACCAAAATACTATGTGATAAACAAAAGACAAACAGTAATGCATCATTGAATGATGGCCACTATCTAATAAGTATCAGTTGTTCTATCCCAGTTACTGGGAGGGGAACCTCATGGTTTTGGTTGTGTTAGTATGGAATCATCAAATATCTCAGTTACTGTTTGTTTTTCAGAGAGTTACATCAGTATGCCAGAAATGTTTCACTGTTACAGTATGTTGAAACTCTATTGGGATGACCTTAGTTAGAATGATGATTAGTCACAGTGATTGTGATGTGGAAAGTTGCAATATGTCTTCCCTGTGACAACGTATGGTGTGACAGTTCCTGTTCTCAACAAGTCACTGCCCTTTAATGTGTCTGGTTGCAACTTGTAAGTAATTCTAATTTGAAGTTTGCAATAGCCCGTATTGTTGCCACTGGCATGTAGTATTATTTTTGCCCGCATATGATCAGGTTGAAATGTATGCTTGTTATAGATTACATGCAACTAATTACATTTCTTTGATACCACCCACCACAAGGCCACAATTTCAAACATTTGTTTATGGGAGACTGATTTCTCAACATGTGATAAATAAGGATAAAAGTTGCTATTTGTATTTATTAGCTATCAAAGCTGTGATTAGCAGTCAACTTCACAGTGCAGTGCTTACTGGCTATAGAAATAAATGAAGTCTCTTAAGTCAGATAATTTCCCAATTGTTTTTAATATGATCTTTTCCCCCTGTAAAGTTATGCTTTGGACCTGATGAGTATGAAAGCATTCCTTTGAGTTCTGCTGGCTAAATAAAACAATAAAGCTGATGACCAATATTTTTTTTTTTTAATTCTGAGTTAATAGGTGGATAGAATTTTCTTTAATAAACATTACATTAAATTTCTTAAGTACTGAGTCAATGGACATGTAACTGTCTATTTCACTCTGTAGGTCAGTGTATAACCATGTTTAACACTTGACACTTAAAAACCTACAGTGTATCTTGAAATGGTAAACAAATTGAGGGGTTTGGGATTGAGAGGTGTACAAGTGAAACAATGTTTCATGCATGTTTGTTTAAAACCTTGATGGTAGAGAAACACTTCAAAAAGGGGGAGGGTCCTGGAATGTGCATTTGGAGATGTTTATTTTACATAATGTGTAAATATTTAGGCAGGTGCTTTTGATGTCAATTATCACAGTGAAAGAAGAAAATAAATAAATTTAGCACATCAGTTTTACTAAAATTTTAGTTTGCATTAAATGCCAGTATCTACTTGACTGTATAAAGGGATTTTTGGATCTTGGGATCTTTTTTTAGCTTTATTATTGCTAAAATTCCTTTGGAAAATGTCATTCCCCTAAGTGTCTCTGTTGGGAAACATGTGCTTTTTACAAGTCTAATTAAAAGGAACAAGAGCTGAACTATTCATTTAAAAGATTTTTATTTACTAGACTTTTCATAGTAATAACAGAAAATGAGTTTATTAGAATCTTGATAAAATGGGATAGCAATTTTTGGTGTTTTGTTTTACTTGGAGTTTTTTTTTTTATCTGGATGTTGGTACTTCCACTTTTGGAAGTTGTGTCGATATGAGGCGTGTCAGAATCTGGAAGATAATTATAGCTATCCTATCTCGTAATTCTGTGGTGACGATGGCCTGATATCAGAGCAAAAAATATAACTGGGACATTTGACTGTCTAAATTGGAAATACTATTATAAGCAGCATTTTTTTTTTACAGGCAAATGTCTTCTCTGACCCACATAAAAACTTCCTATATAACTTCTAAAATGAATTGACTGATCTCTTCAGTCCTTATCCAAGCACTAATATATAAGCAACAAAGACACCTAATGTTGCAGTGCCAGCAAAGCCCACCTAGGATAAGTATATCTTTGGAGAAAAACCCAGTGTGTTTGCGTTACGCGTTGCAGATGTTGAAGCAATAGCAATGGCAAAAGGAGAAACGGGGTGCACAATCCTGAGGTTTTCTTCCATATATTCATGGAGAGAATGTGAGAGAAGAGTTTGTGGAAAAGGCTAGTAGCTTTTATTCCAGCTTCTTACAGCACAGTTAAGTAGGCCTATTGAGGATATTATTTGTATAATCATTGTTTGGCTGCTGTTGTTTGTTTTTCTAACGTTCAGAAGGAACACTTGCATGGATTTCTGTGACCATCCATACGTGGTGAATTATTATTTTCTTACCATCTTTCAGCAAAAGTAACTTTTCTTTGTATGATCTTTAGCAGGCTAGATAGGGGGCAAAATCAGTTGTGGGGGAGGGAGGGGGGCTGGATGGATTTTTTTGTTTATTTAGTTTTTCTTTATGGCCCAGACATCTACTTGAAATCAAAGCTGTTGGTGGAAAGCTGAAAGCAACTGCAACAACTCTGCAACTTCATTGCACAAGTTCTTGATGCAGGTTTTCAAATTGTACTTGAAAATTAGGCTAATTAAAACCATTTCAGGGCAGTTTTTATGGAACAAGAACTATTTCATATAGGCATTAAATGTGGTGTATTTTAATTGTATTTTAAAAACAAATAATAGGAATATAGATCCCCTGCTATTTTTTTCAAAACTAATTTGTAAAACTAAGTTGAGATATTTATTTTTTTTCTTCCACAGAGCATAATCTGTTGGGTTGATGTCACTTCCTTCAGCTTGATTACATTAATTAGGCAAAAGACATACCAGATTGCAAGAGGTTCCATGTGGTTTTTTTTCTCCAGTCAGTTTTATTTTTTTTATCTTGAGAGCTGAAACTAAGATCCACTTTCGAATCAATTACTTGCTTCCTTTGTAATACATTTTTCTTTCTTTCTTTCTTTTTTTTTTTTTTTTTTTTTAAATGCTGTACCAGGTATTTAGCTCTTCTGATTGCAGAAAGGACAAAGTGACAGCAGGAGTGCTTAATTAATTTTACTTCAGGAACTGATGACTGAGTGATTTTAGGTGAACTGAAAAATGCCAGGTGGCATTGGGAATAAACATGAGATCACACAGCTGCTGACTTAATTGACAAGAGGGTGTGGTTAGCATCTGTTGCTGCTCTTGCATTTATCTCTAGATATTTGGGCAAATGGTTTGCTATTTGTCAAGGTTTAAGACTACATGACAGTGTGGAGGCTGTAAATGAATTTGGATACCAAATTATTTTAATCTTGGTTTATGCATTTCACAAATTGCATGACATGCATGTTCTGCAGGAGAGATGATGTGGTCCAGGAGAGAAAATGTACCTTTAGCTGTGTGAACTGTGGCATCTCCCAGTCTCCTGTCTGGGATCCTGTACTGGGCTTGCATGGCAAGGTTTTGGTAGCTGGGGGAGCTATAGGGGTGGCTTCTGTGAGAAGCTGCCAGAAGCTTCCCCCATGCCCGATGCAGCCCGTGGCAGCTGGCTCCGAGGTGGACACACCGCTGGCCAAGGCTGAGCCTTTTGTTGTGTTTTCTCTGCCCTGCGCAGCTGAAGGCAGAGACGGAGCAGCTTTGGGGGGCACCTGGCACCCAGCTGTGGTCAGCCCATCACAGATCCATTAGATATTCTATAGTTTAATTTGCTGTAGGACTGGATAGAAAATACCTCCTTGGTCACTAGTACATTTAGCTTGCACTGTTTTTTTCTGACGTTGCCATTGTCAGGGCCCTGCTCACTCAGGGTGATTTTGGACACATTTGCACTTCTTGATGACTAGCGGGTAATTTGTGCAGTTTGGCTGTCTTAATCCCTCAGGATGCAACACTTGCCAGAGTTCATTCTGCTGTCTGGAACTACAGGCAGCATCATTTCTGGGGTGCATCGGGAGGAGGGTGGCCAGCAGGTCGAGGGAGGTGACCCTGCCCTCTGCTCTGCCCTGGTGAGGCACATCTGGGGTGCTGGGTCCAGTGCTGGGCTCCCCAGTTCAGGAGAGACAGGGAGCTGCTGGGGAGGGGCCAGCGCGGGGCTATGAAGATGATGGGGGGACTGGAGCATCTCCCTGGTGAGGGAGGGCTGGGAGAGCTGGGTCTGTCCAGCCTGGAGAGGAGGCGGCTGAGGGGGGATCCCATCGTGTCTGCAAGTATCTTCAGGGCCAGTGCCAGGAGGACGGGGCCAGGCTCCTGTCAGTGGTGCCCAGCGACAGGACAAGGGGCAAAGGGCACAAACTGCAGCACAAGAAGTTCCTTCTGAAGATGAGGAAGAACTTCTTTACCTTGAAGGTGGCAGATCCTGGGACAGGCTGCCCAGAGAGGCTGTGCAGTCTCCTTCTCTGGGGACATTCACACCTGCCTGGACGTGACTCTGTGCAGCCTGCCCCAGGTGACCCTGCTTTAGCAGGGGGGGACTAGGTGATCTCCAGGGATCCCCCCCAACCCCAGCCATTCTGTCATTCTGTGATTTCATTTTTCTACCAAATTTTGTCAATGGGGTTTATTTTGAACTACTCAGTGTAATTAATAGTTTAAGCTGTTCAAGCATAGTGTTGTATGTATAGTTCACATCCCTTGCAACTATATGTACACTTAACTTTTTTTTCCCTGTACTCCTGTAATAGGAATAGATGTCCTTTCAGGTAAAGGAAATAGTAAAGCAATTACTACTTTTTGTAAATTTACTTTTGCTGCCAAATACTAGTAAATACAATTGGTAAGCCACATGCCAGATGGGAATAAGATGAAATTACTCGTTCTTTTTTCCATGACAATATAAGGGTGTTTGTGCACTGTGGGTAGACTTGATAGAAATTGGAGATTAAAGCTCAGGTTTCGGTAGGCTAACATTCACCTGAATCTCTGCTTTCTCCCCACTGGAATTCTATATACTCCTTTTTATCTCACATTAATTTTCATTCTCACCATATTCATGACTGACAGGTTTTAATGTTAGTTCTTTATTAAAATTAGTTGCTCTTTATTTAAAAAAAGGAAAGGAGGAATTTAATACAAACTGGATATTTTAGCTTGAAGTAAAGTGATTTAACAGCTCAGATACCACGAAATTATATAGTATGTATTTCTAAAAATTTTTCATGATGGCTTTTAATGCCATTCAGTAGCTAAACTAATGAACAGGTGTAGAATGGTACTTTTTGAGAGGCATGTCTGTTTACTTTTTTTGCTACAGAGGTACAAAAGTACCGATGGTAGAATTTTGTTCTTAATTATGTCTCTGAAGTATTTCACCATGTTTGTGTATGTTCTTTACCATAATTATTACTAGTGTTGTTTAATGTATCATTAAACTTACATAACATTTTCTTTAGTGTTGTCAGTCTTTCTTTAGACCCTAAATGGGTTTCAAGAGGTGCACTTTCAGTGGGATTAAATTTCCCAGCTGAAGGTAACACTGAAGGTACACACTTGAGCTGCACATGCGTCTCATAATGTTAGATGAACAGAAAACAATCCCTTGCAGCATGTTGCATCAGCTTTTTTCTTCCAACCCAGATAAACAAATTTCTTGTTACTAGCAAAATAGAACTCTAAATTAAAAGGGGCAAAAAAAAAAGAGAAGAGAAAAAGAAAAAATAGCTTACATCATGTTGGTGTTGTGATCTGTAGTTTATGGTCTTCAAAAAGACATCTGTGTATGCTAAAACCCTTTTCCCCTTTTGCTTTATCATACTGTGTCTCCTCTTTCTCTCTCCTGTTTGCTTGAGGTAAATTGTGAAGAAACATAAACCCAACCAGAATGTTCTATACATGTAACCAGTGTGAGATAATTATGCATTAGTGGCTATATTGTCATTTCAATTAATGTTAATTGTGTTTTTTTAAAAAAAATGTTTGCTGCTTACTTCTTCCCCACTGAATTGGGACATTTTTAAACAACCAAGAATATGATTTTCTTCATTTCTTTAAAACAGTGAAGAAACATGTATGTGTGCCTGAGTGTTTATGTGTATGTATATACGTATTCCAGACAATCCCTTTTTACACAAATTTATGTAGATTAGTATTTGGACATAGCTTTCTAGAAGAAAAAATATGTAAGGTGGAGGTTTAAAAATGGTTTGCATGAACACAGTAGATGTGCTTCACCATGGGTGTGATAATAGGCAATGCTAATCTGAAGTGCAAGGGGACAACCTGGCAGGTCCTTTTGGGTCTGAACTTTGCTGGTACAGCTTTCATGTGGTGACAAAATACTTGGGCTTCTCACTGAGAACGTGCGAAGGAGTTACTCATCACTTTGGTGAAGGGTGACTTGCTAGAGCACCTGGGCAGGATTCTGCCATTGTTCCAGGGCTGTTTATGCAGTGGAGGACTGACATAAACTTAATTAGTGAGTATGTTCTGGCAAGTAAAACGGGTGAGCCGTGATTTTGGAAGGCTGAATTTGGACTTGGCTATTTAAAGTGGGGAAAACTCTGATAATGTGTTCTGAAAGGAGAGAGGCAAATTTAAGCAGGGTACTTGAGGTGGATGGCTAACTCATGGAGTTGGGTAGGAGGTGGACCCTGTGGAATAAAGCTTCAGACTTAGAGAGCTGACCTGTTTGTTTTAGTGTTGTATTGTTTAACCAGCTGTTGTGGTCAGAACATGAGGAATTTTCTCTTCTGATACGCCTTTTTTCCTAAAATATGGCCATCTTTGTTACAGAAACCTGGGTATGACCGTCACTAGTTCTAGGTACTGTCTGTAAACTTGCCAGTTTGCAAAAAAGCTCGTTTTGAATGAAGATGTAAGCCAGTGCCATTATCAAAGTGCTCTAATGAATAATCAGAGTATTAAACTCCAAGATCTGTATGAAGTAATACAGACGCTTTAGCTTCCAGATTGATTTTTCATCTTGCTTTCTTTGAGCTACCCTATGTTGACTGCTATGAAATCCATTTTTTTTTCATTTCTTCCTCTGGTTCTGTGGCATCAAACAAAAAATGTGTCTCATCTTCAAACAGGCACTTATGAAGGGAGTACCTGAAAAGGACAAGGAGGTTGGTCAGCAGTAGCATATTGATTCTGAAATGTTTTAAGTAGCTTTTTGTTGATTTAATTATTTTCTTAAATTCTCTAATCCATGGTCCCTATCACTGTTGAGTCATTGTGAAGATGGACTAAGTGATCAGAGGGAGAGCACCACTAACAGAGGAGGGGGAAGAGCATGCCTTTTGATAGCTCACTGATGCTTAATGTAATCTCAAGCATGAGTCGAACTGTTGGAGAATGCTGGTGCTTTAATGTCTTTTCCTGCCTACAGGTCTTAGGTTGGTAAGATTGGTGTTGATGCTGTGTTGTGTGCAGTCACATAAGCATCAGGTTCTAGTACTTCTCCGTGTTTTCTGTGAAGTGGCGTAAAGCTAACTTAAGTCTTTGAAGTCTTTTAAGTTAGTGAAATACATGTTTTAAGTTGGGTTCATGTAATAACTTTGTCCTTTAACTCCTGCTCACAAAGGTTTCTCTCTCACTTGCTGTGTCTGATCAGGTGTACCTGAATTACCGATGCAGGACAAGTGTTACCTTTGTGAGGGTGACATCTGGTAAAAAAACCTTTTCTGATTCTCCTGTGTTCTTTTAGTATTTAATATTTTTGTTACCTCTGCAGTTTTGCAGGCCATGGGACTGAAAGGATTGCACACAGAAATGTGTGTGTATTCTCTTAGCTGGCTACAGGACAGGTTTGTCCTCAGTGTGCAACCATCATAACTGTGGTACCTGGCGTAGATTATGAGGGTGTGTGTGGTGTTCAGCACTTCAAACACCCATTCATAAATGGAAATACGGAGGGTTTAATTCTTAAGCAGTTGAAGTTTGGGATACGTCAGTCATCTTCTTGAATCATTTCTCTCACTTGTCTCAAAAGACACAAATCTAGGCTTTTCAGTAGTTTCTGTTCATATAACAGAAATCTTAATGTTTATTGTCATTTTGTGGGACAACTATTTTTTAACTCTTGGGTGTGGGTTTTTTTTTTTTTGTTTGTTTGTTTTGTTGAGCTTCTGGTTTAATTTCCTTGTTTAATTGAGAACAGTTAGTGCTAAGGGTGCAATAATATCATGGAGTGACACTTCAGGATTATAAATAGTAGTTTGTTAGTAGGTCGGTGTTGGTAGGAACTTTTACTGGTATCTGTGTGTTATCAAGCTGATATGTAGCTCTGTCCTTTTACAAATATAAAGCAAACTGGTCATGAAGTAGTTAGGCTTGTAGAATAATGGTAGGGAAAGGGGAGCCCAAGTGTTGCTTTGTTGTTGAATTATCTTTTCTGTTTAGCTTATTCTGCTTTAGGCTTTTTAGAGGTAGCTGGGGATGAGGGAACTATCTTGTACTAGCTTAGTTAACACTGGTATGAGAATGCCCAAGGTAAACTAATTATTCAAGTGGTATAAACCTAGTAGAATTATTTTACGCCAGGTGTTTTCCTAGTCGTAATGTGTATAAGGAGAAAAATAACTTATCTTTGTTTGGGTTGCTGGTTTGTTTTAGTTTGGGTTTTTTGTTTTGTTTTGTGTGGGTTTTTTTTTTAAGAGGATGATACTGAGGTATTGTTCTGTACACTGAGAATTAATATCACTTTTTAGGAAATACCTGTAATTAAACCTATGCTGATTAGTACGGCAAAAAGCAATGCTCAGACAAGAAAGGCATTCTTAGTCTGCTTAAAACTTCCTCCTTATTTGTCTTTTAAGATTTTCAGTCACTTTTGAATGACTTTAATTAAACTTAATGAACATTTGAAGTTAAGCATGTTAACTTTCTACTCTTTCAGTGCCAAATATCATATTTAAAAGGACATAAATCCTTGTTAATGGGTTTACTTAAATTAAACAGGAAAATTCTGTGGAAATTAAGTATGTTAATTTATGCAAAAATGTGCATATATTTTAAATATTTCAATACCATGTTCCTTTCTATATAATATTTAGCATTGAATATAAGGCTGGTGATCCTTGATAATAAAAAAACCATTCAGTTTTAAATATATGATATTTTCTTATTTGTTTTCACTCTTTACCAGTGACAATATAAATAATTACTAAAAACCTACCTTTGTGTAACGTGATAAATCTCATTTGATTTGTCTTACTGGTTTTGGATGAAGTTCAAATAGTATTTGAGTTACTCATATTTCAACAGAGGGCACTCACGTGCTTTGAGGTAACACCAAATCACTGTATTTTTAAAAGTGCTTGGAATAAACCGGAGCTGACGATAACAGGTTTTGTAGGTTAAAATGTATAAAATATAATTTGATAGTGCTTTGGAAAATTGGTCATTGATATGAATGTTTTCATTTCATGTTCCTCTTAATTTTATAAATTTGCTTGGTTTCTTTGGATATTTTACAGTACATTGATGCAGTTGGCTTGAATTGATTCTAATAGATGCATTATTATGGCTTTCTAGCTGAGTTGGTATTTGTCTGTTAAGATTGAACAGTTGTGTTAATGAGTCAGAATTTAATAAATACATTCTTTCCAGCTAAAAAGGCAGTAGAAGAATCAGAAGAAAAGAAAACAGTTCAGTCAAAGAAAAGGATTAAAGAACTAAGAATTTTGGATGGAAAAACTGCACAAAATTTATGTAAGTGGCATGAAACGCATTAGGTGAATATCTAATTGGCATGTACACACATGACTTCTTAAATGTTCTTTTTTGTTTGCATGTGCGAAATTCTTTTTGTAAAAACTGGCTAATGTGAACACAAGTCTGAAGTTCAGGAGTGTTTTACGTACATATGATTTGAAATCACTACAAATTGGCAAAACTAACATGGAAAAATGGTATAGACTTAAATGTTAATGAACTATATTTTTTTGTAACAAAAAGTTTTTTCTTCCATTAATTGCTTTAGACTGGAAGTATAATTAAATTATAATCACTGGTTCAGGGAAGGCACAGTGTAGGTAGGTTTTGTGGATTGGGGTTTAGAGACCGTTCCTAATTATTCTTTCTGGATAGAGCATTGGAGAAATAGAGCTTGATGGGGGTTAGACTTCTAAAGACGAAAATAGGGTAAGTTAGGTGGAAATACTACTACTATTAATTGGAAGGAAAAGAGACGCACTTTTTAATTTTTTTTAACTTCCTGCTTCTCTGATTATGGAGGGAAATCAATCATTAAGAGTAGTAGATTTTCTTATTTGAATTAGGAATACCATAAAATGTCACTACTCCAACTGTGCCTGTGGCAAATGAAGTATGTAAGACAAAATCTGTGCATTGTTTATTACCACATGCATGAGCACATTTTCTTAAGCAGAAAATCAACTATGACATAAGTGATATAAAGCTTCAAGTTTTGAAAATATGGATGCAGGAAAATCAGCATTAGTAGTTAGGTTGAATATACAGCACTTGATTATAAGCGTTAATACATCTGTGTTAGGGATACTTTGTAATTTATTGAATGGGGCGCTGTCGAGACATTATGAGATCAAATTGCTATGAGAATTCCATTTTGAAGGGTATACAATATGCATTGTCTCTTGTATAAGTTTAGTTACACTAAAAAGTGATAGAGTTAGGGGTTTGGGTTTCTTTCTTTTTTTTTCTTTTTTCTGGAATATCATGTAAATATAATTTATCCCATTGTAAATGCAGTACAGCTATTAATACATGGCTATGAAAGCAAAAAATAATAGATGAAATCTTTCTAGCGGGTAAGTCATTCTTAGTAATGCAGATGTTGCAGTTCATAAAAACAGGGCTTTATTGCTAGAGGTGAGTAAAACTGCTAGGGAGCAACTAAGGATGATTAAAACAGGTAAAAATGTTGTTATACTTTCATTTCTTAGAAATGAAATTGATTATAAGTCAAACTGCAATTGTGTGCCTCATCTAGCATTTATTTTATATAGAAAACATTAATTATGAATCATCTTTATTTGTATCAAGATGATTTTTTCATTTGCTTGAAGTTGATGCCTTATATAAATATTCTTGGTTTTGTTGATTCGATTTCTTTCTGAATTTCAGCAATATTTTTGGGTTCTTTTCGTTTGCCTTACGAAGAAATAAAGAATATCATTTTAGAGGTTGATGAAGAGAAGCTGAGTGAATCCTTGATTCAGGTATGTGAAAATATCTCTGGTTTTGTTCATAGCTTGTTTTCCACAGAAAAATTCTGTAAAGGTGTAAGATTTCAAGAGTATGAATCGTGTAGAGTTTCCAGGGTAATAGCTACAATTGTAACAAGTGTGTATTGTTTTATTTCACCTCTACTTTTGAATGTGGTCGTGTATAGCAGTAAAAGTGTCTTTAAAAGACACTATTAAAAAATGACTTCTGAATCTCTGACTTTATGAAGTTTCCCTTTCAAAAGCAAAAACTCTGGTAATTCAAGCTTTTCAGTTTCAAAGACAAGCACTTACCAGGTTTAGGCTGGTGGGTAATGAAGTTGCGTCAGGCTTTTTGTGGTGACAACTCTGCTTGTCACTAGTGGTAGATGAAACTACCTGAATGTTTCAGGATACTGCTACAAAACCCAGAAACCCTTTGTAAATCAAACCTACTCTCAGGCTGGTTTGGTCTTATTTTGAGTCCAAAATCTCTCAGCTGGAGAGAGTGAAGTATGGATTACAGCTGCTTTACATCCCTCTCTTGATTTCCTCATAGTAGAAGAGCAAGTGTGTGTGCTGCCCCTCACAGTCTCTAGGGAGTGACACAGTGCAACAGAGAAACATGTAAACCTGAAATGGTTTACAGGTGTAGCACGCCAATGATACTGGTATCGAATTGGTTTAGTTTAGTATCATACACCGGTTCAGATTTTAACTAATATACTAGGCCTCGGTTTATCCTTTTGTCCTTCCTTGTCTCCAGCTTGCACCCCTGTCCCATTCCCCACAAGTCTTTCTAAAAAATTTGGGTTTCCTTTCCTGGACCTGGAAAATGGTCGTTCCAGGGACACAAGGCTAAACTGAGTTGCCTGGTCTTTTCACAGTTAATTATGTAATTCACAACTTCACATTTTAACAGGAACATGGTTTAATAAAGCTAGTGTGTTGCAAAAAGCACGGTGTAAATGGGATTAAATTTATCAAATTATAATTCCTTGTCCTTTGCAGTTTTTCTTTTTTCACCAAGGCTCTCCTACATTTTTGGAGTTTTGTTTGAGACTCTAAAGGAAGGGCTGCTGTTTTGTTATAGGTCTCAAACTATTGAGCTCAACAGCACTTACATACTGTTACATTTTCTTATCATGTCATGTTCTGAGATTTATAGTACTTAAACTGTGTTTGGAAATACATATTTGGTATCTAAGATTCTCAGTCATACTCCATTTGGGAAATATTATGGCACAGTGTTTTTGGAAGTTGCCATTTGATGGGAAATCATTTCCAGTCTGACTTTATTTGATGTGTTTAACTATGATGTCCTGCTTCAGGACATGTCAGCATGAAGTTGATTAGCATTTCTAGTGTATATTTAAATTGCTAATAATACTCTCTTTGACCACTGAGTATGTCTTCTCACAAAAAGCCTATGCACATGATATGTAGTATTTGGAAATAGGTTAGAAGTCCTACGTTTGTTTATTATCAGAGATATCAGATCATTTGATTGAAGATTAGTAAAATAATAAATCAACAGGGAGTAAAAAACCCTACCTTGAATGCCTCAAATGCATAATAGTTTCACACTGGTGTAGTTATCTCTGCAACAAATGTAGAGATACCATGAGACCTAGGTTAATAGAAATAGAATGTAGTATGTTATGATGAAACATAAGGTCATGATCTTACATGTCAACAGTAAAATGCTGAAAGCTGATGTAATGGCAGCTTCTCAGTTTGTAATGACGGAGGAGAAGTAATAGTGAGCCTGTGGTCAACCGGACAAGTATAGCTACCACTGTGGTGTAGCTGCACGTGGAGCAGCTATTCCCTCACCCAATCCCAACCACCGGCCCCTGGCGTACTTGGGGCGGGAGCCACGGATTGCCCACCCCATGGGATGAGAAACAGAGGAGGCTTTGAAGCTGCAGAAGGATTGATCAATAGTAGGTTAAACATTGGTGTGTTATCAGCACTGTTTTGGTCACATGTCAAAACAGCACCATGTGGGCTGCTGTGAAGAAAATTAACTTCATCCTTTCCAGACCCAGTACACAATAAAAAAGGCAAATGTGATTGCAAGGTGTATCAGGTCAAGTATCTCCAGCAGAGAGAATAATTATTATGCTTTTGAATAATGCACTTCAAAGGCCTTATCTAGTATACTTGGTACGTTTCTCAAAAATGAATGTAAAATGGAGAAGCTGAACTTAAAAGCTGCTTAAGATGATTGAAGGATGGTGAAACAGGCTACAGAAGGAAGCTAGAAAAGATTGGCTTGATTAGATTAGCAATATAAATAGCTGAGAGGGGATATGACTACATTATGACTATAGGGGGAAAAGTGATGTGCATAAGCATTGGGGAGGAAAATGAAGTTGCATGAGTAAAAGGCAGTGTTAATACCAGAATAAATGTATGTGAATTCATCATGACTGCAGCTATCTAGAAACTCAGCTGCCTATAATATTAAAAATAATAATGAAGCTTTAGGAATTGGTTTGTTTCTGAAGGGAACAGTGTGGCAGAGTTGCTCCTCGTAGCAGGGAGATTTCACTGGTAACGGGAGGAGATTCCTTCTCTGTTTCTAAGGACTTTCTGACAAATGTATTGGGATGAATGGGCCGTATCATTTATTTCATGTTCAGTCCGTTCTGCTTTATATTTATTCTAATCTTCCGACTGAGTTATTAACCAATTTACTAGTTTAACAGTTCTCGATACTACTGGTTGGAAAAATTTTACAAAGCAAACCTTGCTTTCTTTCATGCTTAGCAAAACTTGTGCTTTCTAAAAATACACATGTAGGAACTGCTTTGTTCTAAGTATCAAAGTGGGGAAGGCTAAATGGGTATAGCGTAATTGAGCATAGAGAAAAGTGCTTTTTGAGTTATGCTTCTCAAGTCCTCATTTCTTGCTGCTTTTCAAACTTAGGTTATAATACTTCATAAAATTAATTGGATTAATCAGTTTGAGTACATGGTAGACTATATACTGTTGTAACTCTTCCTGAGGAAAACACTAGGAAAAAATATTCTCAGTTCCCAGTTGTGTCTTTGAGAGAGGAAGTTTTTGTAAACACAGTTGTCAAATACCACGTTTAGCAGAATTCAGGGCATTGTGACAGTGAATAGTGAGTGATAGTTTCAGCCTCTTAATGTCAGCCATAGATTTCTACTTCTTTTTATGTTTATGTAAACAATTTTTATTTATTTTTATTTAAATCCACATCATGAATACATTAATGAAACTTGTTTCCTAAAGTACTGACAAAGATTTGACTATGTGATCACTGAATGCTTTAGCTTCATTAGCTTCATTTCCAATTATTCAGTACAATTAAAGAAAGGAAACATTTAAAAATATATATATATATATATGTATGTATCTATATAGGGAACTGCAGTGCTAGTAGAGTTGAAGTTTCCTTCGTAGGAGCTGAGGGTAAAATGAGTTGATATGTCAGCTCTCAATCCTAAGGGGTTGTGGATGAGGAAAAAGAAATGATCAAGCATGTTAGCAGATTTCAGTCATGTAGTTAAAAAAACAAACCAACCAGTTTTTTTAGTAAGTAGTAGGTAGTTGTATTTCTGCATTGATAGAAAAAATGTTTTACGGTGTATATTAATGTGTAATGAAATACAGGTTTCTCCCAAATACTGTGAAATTCTTGATGACAGCATTCAGTAAATAGTTTACCTAATGAAAATAGGTTGAAAAAAATTAGTTTGTTTTTTTCGTCTTTACGAGCATTAAACAGTCAATCAGCAGGAATGTTTTAAAGATCCTTAATTTTTTTTTTGAAGTAGAGATTTGTGGCACATGGGTTTGGGTTCACAGGAAAGGAAGCATGTTTATGTTTAAACACATGGCTATAGCTTAATTGTATGACACCAAGGAGAAGCGTATCTCTGCCAAGTATATTCACTCGCTTTTTGTATAAGTGTAAAAATCTGTAACAGGGATGCTTTGTCTGAGACTGCTTGTCAGCTTTATTTTTCCCTGTTAAGATGGGTGAATATTTCCTTTTATTTTCAGTTTGGAGAATTAGGTTAGCTACCACTTGTAAATTTGACGAATTGAACTGATGTGTTTCTGAAAGTTTTTACCTTAATGTAAAGCCGGGCAGAGTGATCAATAATCAAATCCTCCTAGCAAACAAGAATATTGCAAGAGTGTCAAGACTGGTATAATGTAAAAATAAGGTATCTATGCATCTGTTTCAGTATATTGCCTAACCAGATGATGTGTACAATTTTGAGATGTTGCTCTTTTCTGTGTAAGGTGCTTTCAAGTGAAATTTCTGTGCAGCTATTTTGACTGTCTAAAGATATTTTTTTTAGGTAGTTATGTTTTGCTTTACACAGACCACTACTTTCTTGATTGATATTTAATGAGCAAGATGCAATCATGAGGGCAAAAAAAGATTGTTGATAAGGTCTAATTCTTAAAGGTCTGAAAGCATCAAGGAGTTTTGTCTAAATTTGTATTACTGAGAAGCCATTCTTCAAATTAGAGACTGTAAGAGAGGTGCTGTATTAAATAATTACTGGTTTGATTTGATGTTTATATAGTGTTAAAGCACTGTAAATAAAATAAATTTCTGATAATTTCCTCATGCATTTCCATGTTGTGGTATTTTAAGCATGTTATTTTAAGATCTCAGCTAGTTTAATAAAACAAATTTGATATAATGCCTTGTTTGTTTTAGAACCTAGTGAAGAATCTTCCTGAGCAGAAAGAACTCAATGCCTTAGCCGAATTAAAGGATGAATATAATGATCTTGCTGAGCCAGAACAATTTGGAGTTGTGGTATGTATTAGTGCAATAATTAACTGGAGAGTTACATTTTGTCAAAGAGATTAAACCAAAAAAAATTAGGTTTAAATTATTTTGGTTATTATTTTTGCAAGTCCTGCAGTAGGAAAAAGTTACTGGTGAGTAATAACCTTAAAATCTCTCTAATTATGGTATTTATTTAAGAGCACCAGGTACCTCTGTGCCAGACAAAAATCTTTTGTCTGACTTGATTGTCTTGTATGCAAGTCTTCTATGTTTTATAAACAGTTATGGAGAACAGTCAAGATTCAAGTAGTTGAATTTCCAAGAGTTCATAAAATACCCAGTAACTGAATGGCCTTGCCAACTTCGGTAAATCTGTCCTGCTGTATCAAAAACTAAACAGCTGAAAGAATTGATATGCCCACAATAACCTGGGCTTAAAAAAAGTCTCTGTGTATGTATATTATGTGTGCATGTGTGTATATATATATATATGTGTGTGCATATACCTATAAAAGGTATATGTGTATATATAAACACATAGACTCTTGCAAAACTGATCTAGAATAGGTGTGGATTCATACTAGAACTGAAATTGTAAATCGTGTTCTGTTGCTTTTACTAATGTTCAATACATACTTCTATTCCAAAAGTAGGGATGTCTAATATTTTAGTGGCTCAAACCTGTCTCCAAATGAATTAATAAAATTTGAGTAAGTTTCCTTAATACAGGTTGGTAGCTGACTGATTGTGTGATACCGAATATTAATCTAGGACTTGGAAGACTGTTTTCTCCTTGTGGTTTTTCAAAGACCTGATAAATCCTTAGGGAAACTAGTCCCCCTTGATGAGCCTCTGTAATGTGTTTAGAATTTATCTCTTAACTCCACAGGAACTAGGTTTGTGCTTGCTGGTTTTTTATGGTATGTACATTAAAACGTATTAGAATAGAAATAGAGATCTCTTAAAAGGAAAGAGTGAAAACCAGGTTTTTACTAAAAAGCTCTGATGTGAGCATTTGGCTTCAGAAGTACCTTTTGTATGACTTTTTTGGGGTGGGGTAACGGAACCTAATTTGAGATTTTTGCAGAGTATTTAGAAAATTAAAGATATCCGTGACTTATTTAGAAAAACCTTAGACTATTGATTTTAATTTTTTTTTTAATAAACGGCATAAAGTTAGAAAAGTTTTATTTCATAACAAAGATGAAGAATTTTGGTAGAAGTGTGATACAATGGTTACTTTTATCGCAAGGTCTGCAGTAGTAAAACATTACCATCGATTTGTTGTATTAGTAACAATTTAAAGATCTCTATAAATACCAGTTCGATGCTTTCCTTGAATTATGACATGAATATGTATATATATATAGTATAATATAGTAGTCTGTTATGATATCTTTTAGATATGTATTAAAATGTATCCATATATATGGATGTATAATATATTATTACATTTATATTTATCGGTACATACATATATATATATTAAATGTATATATTTTATATTGTATTTTCTATACCTACATATACATGTGTGGATATATATTTTAAAAAATCAGTTTCAAAGCACTAGAGGACTACTTGGTTCCCTCTTTGTCATGCAACACAGACTTTCAGAGTGATTAAAAGAATTTGATGACATGACAGTACTACTTCCAGGCCTAGAACAAGATTTTTGAAATTTCAATGAGCAAAGGATGCCATGGAGTGGCTGCTTTATGAAATGAGTATTTCATTACTTCCGTCCTACATCAATACTGCCAAATAATGTAGGAAATTACTTAGATTTTGTGCAAGGAGAACAGCTGAAATGTGTCTAAGGAAAACACAGAACAGAAACAGGCAAGGTGGAGGCGTTAGGACAAATGAAGGTGGTGATGTCTATGAATTCTTTATTCAAAATACGCAAAGAAATTCAGAAAATTCTGCATAATAACCTTGACTTAAAAGATTTGATAGGCATTCCTCCATGTTATTGCTGTGAGTTCCTTAATGTTTCACCCATGGACTTCATATCTTGGATCCTTTCCCAACCGGATCCCACTTTCTGCCACACATCTCTCTTTTATAAACACCGTATCTACCTTGTCCCTTCTGCTTCAGCCTTGCTCCTCTATTCAGTTTTACTCCATTGATCTCTATAGCCTTTATATAGAGATATTTCTGGGTTAGTGTGCTGTTTATTTGCATCGTTCCATCGTGCTGCTCTATTGAGTAGTAGTAAATTGCCTTTTTGCCAATGAAAGCTGTGACAGTGGCACTGCATTCAGTAATCAGCCACCCTTGTAGTCAAGTCTTCCTCAAATACAGTCAGAACTTCCTGAATGCTGTGTTGTATTTTGCTTCTTGTGCTATCACCATGCACCTTCAAAAATCCTCTGGTTCCATCTTTTCTTATCTTCCCTTTAGGTAGAAACAGAGTCAAGATAGCTATTCGGAAAAGAGTAGGTCTTGTGGATTAACCCTGGTAGGCAGCTAAGCACCACACAGATTGCTTACTCGCTTTCCCATCCCCAGTGGGCTTGGGGAGGAAGAAAGGAAGACTGGAGGTGATAAAACTCATGGGTTGAGATAAAAATAGTTTAAGAAGTGAAGGATAAGTGGAAGAAGAAAGAGAGAAAAAAAAGGCAAAGAAATAAAACAAAGGCAGCCACTCACAGTCTCCCATGTGTAGACTGATGTCCAGGCAGTTACTGAGAAGAAGATGGCTAACCTGTCTGAGCCCCCATCCTCCGCATTTGATTACTGAGCTGGCATGGGATAACTCTTTAGTTAGCTTGGGTTGTTTGGCTGGTTGTGTCCCATTCTAACCTCTGGCACACCCGCTGTCTGTTCACTGGGTTGCGCAGAGTGAGGAGTGGAGAAGGCCTGAACACTGCAAACACTGTCCAGCCCTAGCTGAAGGATTAGGGTGTTAACAGCATTGTTTTGGTCACAAGTCCCAACCACAGCATCATGTAGGCTGCTCTGATGAACAGGTCGCTCCATACAAGCCAGACCCGGTCCAACAGGGTTGGTCAGTGTTGATTCTGTTACTGCCAAGGTTTGTGTAGAAGCATGTGGTTGTTGAGAGATAGTATAGCTATAGCTGACCACTTATGCAGAGATGATGTGCTGGTTGTTTCTTTGTAAATAAAATAATTCCCCCAGTTTCACCTCTGTTCAGAAGGTAAGATGAGAGAGATTCATTAATGTATGCAACTTCATTAATCACCTAGTCTGAAATTTGGTGGGGTGTAGGACAGGCAGGATCAGGTCTCGCATTTTGCACTAATTTGGTTGTAGTTGACTAATGGCCTTTTCATTTTGGGTATATGCTAATGTGCTGCTGGAAATATATTTAGGGTATAATTATTACAGATGTCAAAAGGCTCATCTAAGAGAGTGGGAATGTTTTTCATAAAGTAAAGAAAGCCTGTAAAAAGTAGCCTGTTTTATTTTTTGCCATGCAGCTCATCTTGGTTGGATGAGTATGAATTTGTTAAGTGAAAGAATGTAACTGATTACTCTAGTTTAACTGTTTGTCTATGAATTGGCTGCACAATGGGTATAAGGGACAGTGTAAAAACTAAGTTTTCTGTCATCAAATGTGAAGTACTGAGATACTACAAAAAGTAAGTATATGAGAACACTTGGAGAATGTTTTACTTCTCATAATCAGAACGTTATTTACCTCCAGTTCAGGTGACCACAAATTAAAAAGAATAGTTCTTTTGCTTTGTCTCGATGTAGTGGTCAAACATAAGCATTTAATGAAGTTGACAATATACAAGTAGTGTGTATTAAGAGTGTGTAGATAGTAAGTGTTCTTAGCATGCTTCTTACTAGAGTTTGAATTCACATCCATTTATGTTTTACTGATAGATATTTGAAAGCTACTTGAACTAAGAGGAGTGGTCTCGTGTTTTTGTTCCTGTTGGATAGTTTGGGATTTTTTTGTTAATCATTTCTATCAGTTATGTAATACAACTATAGTTGGAAGTCACTTGGGAAACTGTATCATCTTTATTGGTTGTCCTACATACCAGGGGATTGTGCGTTTATCTGACTTAGGATTGCTACTGGACTGAAACTAAACAGTCCTCTTTTTTTCAGTGGATTGTATTGGAAAAAGTCATAAAAGTATCCTTATTTTCTGACAGTACTAATATAGTCATGATCACTTTTCTGTTGCTTTGTTCTTTTGAGGAATGACTGACTACAAAAAGTTGAGAGAATTTAAAAATATATCATGGAACATTAATTAGAAAAAACTGTTTAATCAAACATCTCCAAATCGTGATGTTTGCCGTATGAAGGGACTGTTTCCTGAAGCTTGTTTGCTTATTCAACTTTACCATCTGGTTTAATAAAAAATATTACGCTTCCTTATGGATAGCGATTCTATCTTATTTTTAGAGGTCTCTAACTACATTAATACTACTAAATTGCTGGTTTTATGTCAGATTTTGATTTAATTGAACAATTCATTAATGTGGAAGAAATACAGTTGAACTTAAGCTCTTTACTTGACTGGAATACTTTTTTGCTATGTGTCGAATTAATTTCGGAGTTTTTCATTAATAATAAACTTAACCTTGATGTTAAGGATATATTTATGAATAGAAGAAGACAGAAATACTGTCTAAAGTAATATTAATAATGTGTACCCTTACTTGTATGTAAACTTACTATCAAGAGATGATAATTGGATAAATACTGTGCCCATCAAATTTAATAAGGGTTGGAATAAGTGGTTTAAAATGTGTAGAAAAAACATACTTTGTAAATTATTAAACTATTGGAAGAGACAGATTAACGTAATGTTCAGTGATATGTAAAGGAAAATAAGAATTGCATTTTCATTTAGATGAAATGTTAAAATCAATTATATAGTTAAATAAGTTATTTGAACTGGTTTTGAAGTTATATCCTGGGATGAAAAAAGGCAACACAGCTTCATATAGAGAAGCTTGCATTCATGTTGAAGTGGGCAAGAAAAACAGATTAACTGGATCAGTTGTAAAACATTAAATTAACTAGACAGAATGTTATCTGATTTTTAAATGTAGAACTCGTGCTTAAGAGTTAATATTTTTACAACATGGGAACAGCTGCAACTGCAATAAGGATGAGGCTTTGGATTTCCTTACCAGTTGAATGTTCTAAGTATTATAAAAGCATAGGTCTCATCTATTATACTAAGTGCAAGTACCATCAATTTACTGTCAACTCAGAGGACAGGCTCAAAAAGAAATAAGGTCTTTTGCAGTGTTAGTGGTATTTACATTTGGAAAGCTTTACTCACATTACCACAAACTGTGAGTTTTGAAGTAGAGTGAAGAATAATATTACCACTTGTAAAAAGACTCACTATTGTGAGGTCCAAATTTTGGTCAATAATTCTTTAGTGAATGAACAAAACAAGTGACGGAACTGACCAAACAATTCACTTTCTGATGTGTTCTGGAAAAGCAGGAATTTTTTTTTGGCTGGTTTGTAATGAATGCAAACCTTCCTTCAGCTGTTAAGAACTGGGTTATTGGTAATTTAATTGTTAATGCAAAAGGATAAGTTTCACTGAGCAGTTGTAGAGGCTGGCAGATTCTGTGACCCTTTTTTGCTGTATAACCAGGACTAGCTGTCTTGAACAGTCCTTGCTGGGAGGTAGAAGTGGGAAGAGTTGTACAAATTTATTGCACCTGCATTGGTTTAGAGTCATTCAGTCATCTTAACTGAATTTGTTTGCCACTTATTTGCCTCACTGTGATTTCTAGAGCTGCTCTAGAACATTGCTGGGGGTTGGAAAGAAGGCAACTTTAATATATCATAGGTAAGAAAGAAGCTGAGTAAGTTGTTAGAGTAATTTGACATTTTTGTATTGGAGGAATGTCGGCTTTCTTCCTTAGGAAGCAAGGCAAATTTAATTGTGCTTTTTGCCTTTCTCCAGTAACTTTTGATTCTTGCTTTAATACAGTGCTTGAAAATTGAATGATGGTAATAATGAATAAGGAACTGAATAAAGAACTTGATTAGGCAGACAATTCAAACCAGGACCTTTATGAAGGCCCGGAAAGAGCAATAATGACATGCACTCCAGTATTCACAGTTAGCTGGAAAAGAAATATCCATTTTCCTGATCTTATAATTGTTTGTGGTGAATTCTAATGCTTGCTGTTACATACACCTATTTTAATGTGTTATTTCTTACATGCCTTTGACACTAATTTTGTACAACTATAAACAATTTGACCTTTTCCTAAGTGAATATAATGTTTGCAACTTATCTATTTTCAGAAGATTCCTTCAAGTTCAATATAGTTATCAGCCATTGAACATATTTAGAAACATGCATATGAAAGAAACCAGGGCAGGGCAGGGAAGGAGGACATAAAATAGTGGTCATCTTCTATCGATACATAAAGAGGATAATATATATATAAATGTCTGGAATTGTAAGGAAGCAACCCACTTGAAACAGTTCTTATGAAACTGTCAAGATACTTTTAAAATATTCTGTAGATCAGCAAATGAAATTAAAACTTGCTGCTGTTTTGGTACTCAAACTACCTTGCAAAGCAAATAAATGATCAGTGTTCCATGACACTCCACAGCATTAAAAAAAGAAAAGAGGTACAAATTGGCTGAACTGTTGTAAAGGATTATTCTTCGCAAATGTTGAAGTCACACTGTTCTGTTGGCTTATATGTATTTTGCTGCACTGTTTTCAGGATTTAAGGCTTTTGACAACTTTTCTCTGTGCCATTTTGAGTAAGAAAAGTAATTGGAGATTGTTCCACTAAAGTTAAAGCGAATTATGTGATTAATTTTAATTTCCATCTACTGCAGCTCACTGAAGGTAGATCCTTTCAAGGCAGATGTTTTCAGTATGATATTTCTGAAATACAGGATGATTAGAAGAAAAATATTTCAAGAGCTGGCATGATGTTGGCTTATAGAAGCTCACAGAGAAATTTGTGACAATGGAGGTGTAGAAAAAAAGATTGCAAGTTATGCTGTAATGCCTCTTTTTCTGATCCTTTCCTTTTCCTCGTTCCAGTCTGATCATATGACTTGTTCGAGACCATCTGGAGTGCCTTCAACCTTATGTTCATTTTAGTACAAATTCATCATTATTCAGGCTACCCAAGTTTTTACTGTGAAAGTTATTGCTCTTGCTTCTGGTAGCTGTCTGGTAGATAACACCAGCAGAAAAATCATGGTTTGTCAAAGAGCCATGAGCTTTGGTCAACAGAGACATGAGGACATTAAAATCTTTTCTGTTTTGATATTCAAGTTTTGTGATCTGTCACATAAAAAAATTTATCTTTCTGGGGGGTAAGTGCTTCAGGAACAGCACTGATAGTGAATTCATGGTGGGAGAAGTTTTTCTGTATTCTGCTACTTGAAATTAGGAGTTAAATTTGAAACATAATCATTCTTGCCTTAAAATGAAAATTTTCAAGTGGCTTAATTCTTCCACATATTTTTCTCTTAAAATTATCTCTTGTGAATTACAGTCCACTACTATAGTAGGAGGAAATATGACTGATCATTTGTGCAAAGTATGAAAGACACAAACATATTTTGGTAGCTAGTCTAATGGAATTAGTCTTTGGGTTTTAAACTAACGGATCACTATTGTAGATACTTTTCAGTATCTATGTCATTTGCCATGTTACAATGCTGTCATTTACAATCTCCTGTCTTTTTATCGGTTCAGTAAGGAATTAGTCCTACACAACCTTTTGCAAAGTGTCTGAAACATAAAGGTGATAGTATCTTGGGCACTAGTTCTACAAAATTTGTTGAAGACAACAAGAAGATGAGGTTGAAAAGCAGACAGTATGTTCCTTATGGAGTATGATGTCATGGGACCAGAACTCGAAAGCGTATACCAGATCTATGTCCTTACTTTAGTATTTATAGGTTTATTGCCTTTTATATAAAACGTGCTGTCATGAATTTTAGGCAAAACCTCTTTGTCCATCTCCTCAATTAGATTATTCTTTGGGATACAACAGATTTGGGCTTTTTGATATTATGACCTTAAAAGTCTTAGGATCAAATATATACCATAATGTATCTTTGAGTTTGTTTCATAACTATCAATACTGGTAACATTCATATTATTTATTTTATAACTTGCTATAAGTTTAGGTAATAACTGAACAAAAACTGGTTTGGGTTTCATTTTAATGAAACACTGCAAAAATAAACACCTTATTATATGTAGCGCTGATGTCATTTGTAAATATGACATCAACAGATCGCATCAGTACAATGGCAGAAAAAACTTAATGAGCAATAGTACTAATGGGACCTGGCTTTATACCAATACCTGAGTAGTGAAGCTTGACCTCACGTGTCTTGAACTCACTTAGATACTCCCAAGTCCTTCCAGAAGGGTCCCTGAGATTTCATTGTGTCTCTCCCCTGTTGCTCTCCCAGTGACCAAGAGCAAGTTGAGAGCTACACGTCAGCTCAGTACAAGAAGTCCAAAAATGGGAAGTATAATTTTTTAGCTTAATCAGACAGAAGCGTAGCTGTTTGCGTCTGTGCTGGTATCAACACTCACACTTGAGACATTCTTTTAGCATTTCTGAAAGAAGAAAAACTAAGCTTAGTTTTAGGAAATTGGTAAATACCAGAGTGCAAGGGTAACTTCACTGGAGATGTGATGAAATGTTTGCCACGTATTCCTTCGGGCTGATCTTCAGTTCTTGTTAACTGATTGAAGTGGCTTACAAATCCTTTGCTAGGAGGAAGGGTTTTGGCAGTGTTCATTTATTGCGAATGCGTTTGGAATTGACAGGTTAAATGGTTTGTTAAAATAAAGCAAGCTCTTACTTTCAATATGGTGCTTCACTGAATTTTTTCAGGCAAAGTATGGTTTGGGGAGGAATTCCTGTGGGCAGGTACGGATTCCTGGAAATAAAGGATGGGTAATGAAAACGTACAGAAATGGTATTTTTGCTGGCTGCACAATATTGGTTTTTAATATAAGCTATTTTGCATAAATAAGCTTTTTGGGTTTTATTTTCTGATTTAATGTTTCTTGTTTTGTAGATGAGTTCGGTGAAAATGTTGCGGTCACGTCTCAATGGGATCCTTTTCAGGCTTATGTTTGAAGAGCACGTAAACAATATCAAACCTGACATCATGGCAGTTACACTGGCTTGTGAAGAGCTGAAGAAGAGTGAAAGCTTTAGTAAGCTTTTAGAGTTAGTGCTGTTCCTTGGAAATTACATGAACTCTGGCTCCAGAAACGCACAGTCTCTTGGCTTTAACATCAGTTTTCTTTGCAAGGTAAGATGAGGCTATAAAACTTTTAAGTGTAGATTCACAAAACTCATGACACATGAGAAAGTACCCTGAACAGGGAAAAGCATTCAATCAATGTAGTTTACTGACTGCTCTTCTGTTTTTAATAACAGACAAATACAGAGTAAGCATTTCTAGGATGGTCCCCTGCTGTAGCTGTCTTTATCAGTGCAGTGACAATTTAAGGCAGTTTAATTTGAAGTCTGTTCTGAGTCTTTCTGGAATATACAAGTAGAACAGCTTTTTCGATCTGAATTTGTTCAGCTTATCATCTTGTCAATAGAATACACATGGAGCTCTGAGTATGTTAAATAGCTCTAGCTACTCGTCTTTCTTCCCATCTTTGACCCAGCTATCCCTCAAGCTGTGTCTCAGAAATAAGTATTGGGGATTCAAGATGAACGTTGTTAACCAAAGTTTAACTGTAATTGTAGTGGTAAAAAAAGGAATGCAAAAAGAACTTCAAAATTTCATGTGCAGGTCTTGTTTGTTGTATGTAAATTGTGTGTAAGGCATTGATCTGAACTTGACAATGTCATTTTGTAAAGTACCTTTAAAATAAAGGGATGCAACATTTGTAAAGAGATGAAACAAAAAGGGGCATAAATTACAGAGGAATTTTTCAGTAATTCTTTTTTTGGTCTAATCAGAGGATCCAAGTTTCAAGTGTCTTTTTTGGGTACCATGAATAAATATGATGTGTACCTCAAGGAGATTTAACCTTGGGGGGAAAATAATATTTCAAATACACAGCAAGTGTGAACGGATATATTTCAGTAGAGAGAAGCTTTGCTTGCTGTATTTTATAATACAAAGATATTGCTAACTTCTGACAAAATAAAAACCATCACCCGAGAAAAAAAAATAATTCTTTAATAGCTTTTTAAAAATACACACCAAGTTGAAGGATTTTTTTTTTTTCTTCATAGGTATAGTGTTGCATTTTCTTTTTGGTAGTAGTGGAATCTAAAGGGAAATGAATGTTTTAAAACAATTCAAGTAGAAAGCTGTTTATGAGGGGGAGGGGAAATGATGACTGTGCATAAATGGTACTCTAGCATAGATTTCAAAAGGTATTCTTGCACTTCAGGTGATAGTTTTATGAATTGCTGTCAATGCAAATCCCACAGATGTTGACACAGCTAATGTAAATGGACTAATCCTGCAAATTGTTCTCTACTGCACTGAATAATTGCTGAAGCATAGCTATCTGTGCTTACAGCTAAATTCCATTTAGAAGAATTGAGACAAAAATCTATAAGTATTTAATTCAGCCTTGACCTCAGAAACAAAATCTACTTAGCTTTTTTGTTTGTTTTCAAGATGGATATTTGAGGGAAGTGGGTTTTGAGTTCTGTTTTTTTCTGTCTGTGACATACAGAAAAAATACTTAAACATTCTCTGTAATAAAATGTTGACTGTGTTGTTGCATTTAGGCGCTAGGTATATTTTGTTATGAGGTGATGTCAAAAAATAAGATCATCACAAAGACAGTGATGGTGATTGGAGCAAAAAAGAAGGTCATACCAAAATCTAGATATGCAATCGCATCATTACTTGCCTCTACATATTGATTAAATGTTGTGAATTATCACTCATAAATTCCAACCTCGGAACAAGTCACTTAAGTTAATGGAAATGTAGGCAAGTTTCTCTGAACAGTGACATGTGCATTGTCTGTAATTTAAAATTATTGTTTATTACTCAAAAGGCATTTTCTGATGTATAAAACCCAATTTTCATTGTTTTATGTATTTACCATTCTAATTTGAATTAGAAGGGTATAATAATAATCTGTTGGTATTATAATATAAATTGGTATAATAATTTGCTGTTGCAAGAGTTAACTTTTCTTGTATGGTTTCGTACGTGTACTTTAGTTTTAAATGCTTTATCAAGATACTGTATGCAGAGGATGATTTTTTGTTATATTGATATTATTTCTGAGCCACAGACCTAAATATCATACTCTGTATGTTATTTGATTTGAATGGGTGCACTGTGATTATTGTGCTCTGTGTATACTAGTCTTTAATCCTTCCCCAAACAATGGATCTAATAGTATCGACCATTCAAATTGATGCTTCAGCATTGAGCTGGAAGCTCCTTTCTATAGCCTCCATTTATCTACTGTTTTTTGGTTTTTTTTAATTACTTATTCATGTATTTTTTACTAATTGTGTTATTCCCAAATTCTGTGTCTCATGTAAAGGAGGGCCGTAGAATCAGAAGCTGTATTTGAAAATTTTAACACCATAGTGTTAGTGTTGTCTTGAAAAAGAAATAAATTTGGAATACCTAAATTCAGTGATACGCATTGTTAATGTTTTGCAAATGCCATATATACAGACACTGCTCTGTAAAAGCTTTTATGTTCCAGTGTGTTAACTCTGCTAAAGGTGTGGTAGTAAAGCAATTGCCTCTATTCCAAATAGCAAATTCTGTTACTGTCAGTGGGTTTTGTTGGGTTACCAAATCTCAGGGAACTATTGTGACTTGTCTAATATGGTAACATTTTGAGAATTGAAAGGATGAAAATACAGAGGGCATAACGCAAAAACATTTGAAAGGCAGGGATTTTTAGGATTCACAAACTTATGTTCCAGTACATAGCTATATTAGACAGGAAGCAAAATTCTTTTGTTATCCGTTGTTTGTCTCAGCTGTTGAAAATACCTATGAATGTAGTGGAAACCTTTCTTGATTGGGGCAAAGAAGTGAATTTGACACAGTTGTTTAAGAGCTGAATGAATGTTTACTACAGGTGTTAAACAACTCAGCAGGTGCTAATGGTAATTCTTGCTAATATGATGTTGCTGTTGGTGACAAAACATGTTTCTGTTGTAATCTGAAGGCAAAATAATGTTGTCCTGATAGGAAAAAACCCCACGTTTTATCCACTTGATGATGTCAGAGAGATCAAAGACTGCAAATCCTACAGGTCTTGTTCACAGACAAATTGAAATGCAATTTCTTTTTACCATGCAGATGTTTAGCCACTAAATTTACAATTTTTTCAAGTTGGAAAAACTTGTATGTTTGTAATGTATTAAAACCTCTTAACTGCATACCATTACTGAGCATTGTTTAGTCTTTAATCACTGAATCGGTATGAATTAAATTGCATTCTTAATTGCCTAAATACCTTATATTTTTAAAAGCCTGTTTTTTGACTGCACTCATTTATTCTTAACAGGGTAATCCTTAAAGCTGAAAGGCCTGTATTAAATTGAACATCGATGGCAAGCCTGTCATGAGGATTATAGAATTAGAACTTCTAGTGATTTAGAGAATGAGAAAACAAATAGGAGATTTTACACACACATTTATGTATTCTTCTTAAATAAATCCCTGATTTCATTTGTTGTGTATGTTGTAGATTACTTATATGTAAGAACTGTACTAGATGAGTTAGTAAAATGCAGTTAAAAAATACTTACAGATATACTTGTAATACTAATTCTTTATAAAAAGTGAGGTACACTCATCTCAAACTCTTGCAAATACCTACTCTCTGTATGGGCTTTGTAAATGAGGGGTAATCTCTACTTTTGCTTCATCTTTAATCAACTCATACATCCATTCTTTGTATAAGAATGGAGAAACTAAATTTGGACTTAAGAGAATGAGAAAGTAAATTTGAAGTTCATGAGGTTACTTTGGATATACACATGCACTCTGCCATGGGATTTAGCCACAAGTATCTATGTCTAGTTGGAAATTTGCCACTAGCCCTGTATTTTAACAATTATTTCAGAATTTTTCTTTTTAAAAAAACAAGTTGATTCTAGCAGTTAATGCACTTAGGTTAATGGAGAACAGAGGTTCTTATCACCTTCAAGAAGAGTAGTTTATTTCAGATCACCAAGAGCAATTCTGCAGTTGAGAGGATAGTGAAAATATGCAGTTACATAAATGTGCATCTACCTGCATCTTCACACTGTGCAAAATTTTCAAGCGGCTTTTCATAAATGAACCTGGATTTATTAAGTTTCCTTTCCTGGCAGCTAGGATTACCTTTTGTTTTTTCTGTTGTCATCTTGTAGTCCAGTCAGGTGGAGTGCGTTTATTTCATGTATCTGTGTAGAATTTGTCTGAAAATCTTTCAGATAAAACAGCATGTTTTGGATTTTGCTTCAATAAAACACGGTGGATTTATGACAAGGAATTTCTTTAACTTGACTGGTAAAAGAGCAAATTCTGACTTTTAGCACACTGTCCAGCTGTGCAGCATTCGGAGGGATTCCTTTAGAAATCTGGCAGTGGGGGACACTGAAGGAATGAACTAAATTGTTTGGTGCCTGTTCACAGCTATTTTTTTAATCACAGTGAGCATTCTGAATGGGCTTTGTTAAAATTGTAGAACTTTATGGGCTATCTTTAGGTTTTGTTCTCAGCATAATTAATTATTCTTAAAAAAACCTACAGCACTGGGAGAGATTCCTCTTGTATTCTTAAATTATAAAAAACTGGAGAAATTTCATTTTTTAAATAATTTGTTACATATGCAGGCTTCCAGTATAGGTAACTTTTTGCTAATGAGTTTACATCTGCAATATTCACTTTAATTAAGCATTTTACTAAAAAAAAAAAAAAAGTAGTTATTTTTTCACTTTGTTTTCTCTGTGTTCACTTCTTTAGATTCGCGATACTAAATCATCAGATCAGAAAACAACCTTACTGCATTTTCTGGCAGAAATCTGTGAGGAGAATTACCGGGACATCTTAAAATTTCCAGATGAATTGCAGCATGTTGAGAGTGCAAGTAAAGGTAAGCAAATAGATAAAACACCTTGAGGTAATAGCAGTTTGCTTTGACATTAAGTATTTTCAACATTTCTTTTTAGATTGTAAGATTATGTAACCTTGTAAGCATCGATAATCCACGTGGATTTTGCTTTCCTGGTGTTGATTGACCTGAGAAAAAGTGAAGAGGGGAAAAAACATAGTTAAATAATGTCTCTTCTTCTGAAGCAGATTGTGGAAATAATACAGGGTATTTCAGTGAAGTACTTAGACAACTCCTGGTGTGGATTTCTTTAAGCAGTGTAATGATGATGATTAGTTTACCATTAAGACTTTGAACTCCTGTTATATGAGAGTTAACACCCATGTGCTTGCATGTGTGTACACACAGAGTGTGTTTTTCCTTTTAACACTTGGTTTAATGCCTGAATAGAGCACAATAAACATGCTTTCTAAAGATCCCAGACTGTATGTGAAGTATATAGTTTAATTATACTGTACAGTCAACTGATTTTATTCTTGGTCAGTCAGCAGTATAGCCTGGTGAATGTGATGGAATGCTTAATTCATTTATTGGGTGTCTTATGTGAAATATGCTGTGCTGCTCAGCACACTTGTTGATTAGCTGTAGAAAGCAAAAGCTGTGTTATGGTGGTTGAGGAAGATAATGCAAACTGTTTTATTTTCACTGGGCATTGCTAATTCATCAGAAGATAAATACTTGCAAAAATATGAAGGGAAAAGAGAGGAAGAGATTTTGGATATACTTTTCCAATAGCTTTATCTAGGTTCTCTGTTGCAGTTCTTTCTCCATTTTATTTCAGTGCTGTCAGTCAGTGTCCCTTTTCAGTGCAGTGGTTAGCTAGATTAACATAGATTTTTTTTAAAAATTAAGCTATCATTTTCATTCAGTTTGTAGTCTTCTGTCTTAAACTTCAGTGTACTGAGAGCAGAACTCTCTTTTCCCCAAGGACTTAGGGAATAGTTTGTCAGTCAGTCTAACTTTGGTGTTGTTTCATCTCCAACACATTCACAGATTTATGTGATTGTCATCATAGAATTTTTTTGCTGTTACTCAAACTTCACAGGTACCTTTCCATTGCAGCTTTTTCTGCATATAAACTAAACTTTATTTGTATTGATTAAATGTCTCCTTGCTTCACTTTGCTCTTTGCTGATGAATACTTCATTGGCATGAATGCCCGTTGACCAAATGCAACTGATCTGTCAGTGTAGGGTCGAGGATGACGGTGTGTTTTAAGGCATGTAGAGTCTGAAGAGATAACCTGTACACTACCATCTTGAACGTACCAGATATATACACACATATATATAAATAAAATGCATGCTTAAGCAGCATACAGCTGGCTGCTTGCATCTGAGCACTACAATGGATAGTACACAATTTTTAATTTATTTAAAAATTTAAAAACAATTTTTAAAATAATATTAACTTTGCTGTTTCTTCTCTGTGGGGTTTGTACCTGGCTTCTGATATGTAGTCAAATAATGTCCTCAAACTGTTTGCTTTATGCTTTGGTGTTGGTTTTTTTTCTTGCTGCAAGTGTCACTGGTGTGACCAGTGTGTTCACAAGGATCTATGACAGAGTAACATAGCGATTAATTTTATTTGGATAAATAGGAGTTTGTCAACTTATCTAAACTCCAGAAATGTTTTCTACCACTTGACACTTCTTTTCTGAGGATAATTTTTTTTTTTTAAATCTGTTTCTTCCCTGTTAAATTCTTTACAGAGCCTTATGGTTTATCAGGCACATTTGATGATCTTTTATTAATTTGCTCCTGTGGCTGACACTTAACCTTGCAGCTTGAGATTTTTATAGTTTGATTCAAAGCCTCCAATGTCCTGTAAGTTGACTTGAGGAATCAAACCAGAAGAGTAGGGTTTAGTTAAGCTATAGCGTTCATAAAAGAGAAAGCATATTTATGGGAGCAAAGCCACTAATAATCCTGATGCTTAGAATACATATGAAAAAGGTTTTATTGCAGTTATATTTGTTTCATTGTGTAAGATAAAGGTCATTACATTTCCTGTAAACGGCACTGACTTGTTATGAGAAGCATAAATTACTGTTCATTTTTAATGACCAAAATTTCCCTTTCAGCCCTTCTTTGTTTTCTGTTACAAAGCAGATTTTTGGCAGAATAAATGTGATTTGTGCAACTTGCTTAAACTGTTCCCCATGGTATTTTTTGGTTTTTGTTTAATTGTAATGTTCATCTGTTCTGTCACTTGTGATCATTTTTTCTGTGTGGCAAGCTAACATGCTTTGTGTGGAAGAGAAGATTTTCACTTCCTATTTATTTTTTGGTGTTTTATAAAGCAGTGGTTTCAGGGATGGACAGTTAGGTTTATTTTTCCTGTAGGAGGCTGCTTTTGGAATAAATTGCCTACAGATTTGAGGACGTTGGCATCAGTTAGCTATACATAAAATAGAAGGAAATCTACCAGCAAATATTATCTCTGTATGAATTTTAAATAAGAAAATATGAGCTAAATGGGTGACATCCTCATTACTTGAGATGTATGCTTCTTACTTTTTAGGCAGAAGGCCGCCTCGTAGTTTGAACGGTAGGTAAAATTCCAAATACAAGACTTAACATGTTCAACTTCTTCTAAATCTTGGGTGCATTGTCCTAGTTCCATGTAAATAAAAAGTGAGTCTTGTTTTGGTTTGATTTTCATATAAGAATAAAGAACCAGCATCTGAACAATGGATGGTTTTTATTTTTTTAATTTTTTTTAAAAATAGCAGATAAAGCATAAAACTGGATTTTAATATGAAAAGGTCAATGGGATTAGGTGAAATGCCCATGCATGTACTAAAATCTTCAATAATCTGATATTAGGTATAATGAAATATTTGATCTTTTTAAGATGGAAGATCAACCTAGTGGTTTATGAGAAGTAAAAATAAATTAGGAAACAGTTTTATTCTGTAAAGTATAAGCAAAGGTCAAACTGATTAACTGTCAAGAGATTATTGGAAAAGCATTACTTCTTACTTGAAGCAGACTGTATGAAAGGTAAACTAATAAAAAAATCACAAGATTGTAAAAACTGGATTCTTGGATGGAAGTGATATTGACTTATCTTCCTCCAGTCTGCAGTGTTTTACTCTTGTTCCCCTACTGTTGAAATTGTGTAAAGCCTTTCTTTCATCTTTTTACCTTTTTCACTTTACTTGGAATTCCAGTTGCTTTTCATGTTATTTGCTTTGATCATTTTATTAAATCCCTGAGAAATTCCCATCCCTTTCTCTGAGTTCAGTCAAACAAAACTTGAAATCAAAACCAAGAGGTACGTTACTGAAGTCAGATAACAAGTTTGGGATTTCTAGAGAAAGTCATGTTGTAAAAAGTACAGTTTTTAATTTCTTAGAAAAGATGCGTTTTTTTTAACTTGAAACTCTTGTAGGCATCAAGCTTCCCAGAAATCATAAAAAAGAAATATATGATACAGAACATCAGGAGGAGGAGCATTAGCCATGTATTTTATAAGAACAACTTAATTTCAGATTTTAAGAGCAAATCACAGTATATTATTTTAAGCATTGTGCTTGTACTTAAAATAAAACATAACCACATCTTTATCAGTTGAACGTTGTGTCCAGCTTCTCCTAAATTTAACAGTTCTTGACTCATGTTACCTTTGTTTTCCAAGAGTGGGAGTTACTAGGCTGTGTAGAGTCAGGTGAAGTTTTGTGAGCTTGTGTTGTCCAACTAGTATTTGCTTCTGAAACCATTGGATATAGAACGCTGTGATCTGTAGTTGGCCATTGGCCATTTCATATCTTCTTCTGATGTGTTGGGTAAGTTCAAGTGATAACTTGTACATGTAGACAAGAGTATGGATTTGGGCTTTGGCTGAGCCGTTAGGTAGGACTCCCGAGAACAGCTAGACTCCAAGTGAAGAGCTGAGCTCAACTGTGAATGCAGTATAGATAATAAAGTCTTTTCCAGAAATAGTGAGGGGGTTTTCTAGTCCTTAACATACAGAATTCTATACCTCATATAAAGATACACCGCTTAATAATTTTTTCAAAGTATTGTTGAAAGAAACATGGGCGTTCTGAGTAAAATCCAGTGAAAGATGCCTCAGGGGAGTGTGTGTGTATGTGAATTATGTCAATGTAGTAAAACTAGAAAGTACTAATAACACGAGCACAGATTTCTCACTCATGTTGACACAAAAAATTTATTTCTTTAATTTGCAAGCATATGGTTCTGATGGTTGAGGCATCTCTCTAGAAAGGACATTAGTAATCAGAAGCAGTGTGGAATGCAAATATGTATATACTTAATATATTACAAATACTTGAAGAAAATACTGATTTTAAAATTACATACAGGTATTTCACTTTGATTTAATGCCATAATTTTAGAGTGGGCAAAATGTTTTAAAACTTTCTGTGCCAGTTTTGATTTAAAGTATAGCAATTTAAAATATACTCATAAGTAGTAGTCGTTTCTCTGTCAAACAAGTTTTATAGTTCGTTGCAGTACAAGAAACTGTGTTTTTACAAAGAGATCTGCAGTATTTTCCACCTTGCGCAGTTTAAACCGCTGAAACAGATTTTGCCCAATCTGGCACATTATTGGATATAAAATAGACAATGCCTTCTGGCGTGAGAAATTTAATGCCTGCATCTGTGACTTTTCTCTCCGTAATAGAATCTGAAGTTGGCATTTTGCATCATAATCAAAAGTCAATCTTGCACTGTATAGTGACTTCTGTCATTCTTTTCATACACACAAACTGCAATATCAAAATGTCAGAAACTATCTTGATGTAGTAAATACACAGTTAGGTACATCAAATACGAGAAGACTTTTTTTCTCTAGTAACACTCTTGTATTTGCATATTGCTATATTGATGGTAGCTTATGCACCATCTCATTAAAAGTTTTTCAACAGACGTGATCTCCTTCATTGACGAGCATCAGGAAGGAAGACAGGGAAGCAAAAACTTCACAGATTGGTTTTGTATTGCAGTTCCAAAGTGCAATTATTGAAAGGGATCCTACTGGAAACTAAGTAGGATTCTGGATTGCCATACACTCTGCAAAATTGCTCACTAAATTCGTAGAAGCGTAGAATCATTTAGGTTGGAAAACATCTTGAAGATCATCAAATCCAACTGTTGACCCAGGACTGCCATCCAGTTTTCCTAGTCTGTGAAGGTTTTGAGGGTTTATTTAGTTGCTGTCTTCTAACGTGTAATCTGTAGTATACAAAACTTTAGTAGTTCTGAATTCTGAGGATACATTTTGAAGCTACAATTTGGTTTCTACATTAAACAAAGTTATTTTCTATGGCATGCATTTTAAGGATCTACTTCTCTCCCTGAAGTGTAAATATCAAGGGCAAAATTAAAGAATCGTCCGAGTGACACTCATGGGCTGTTGCTTGTTAAAGAAATGAAAACATTTAAGAATTTCTGGCTGTAGTTAAACCAATTCAGTTTCGGAGACTGCATTAAATGACTTCTCAAATTATGTAATCCATTTAAATTCCTCAATACAAGCCGCTAGAGAGAAGTGAAAGTTACAAAACAGAACTTTTTCTCCTTATCTGTTGAATTTGCACTTGCATTGATGTAAGAAAGGTTGTTACACATCTGGAGGCATGACTTGTGCTCCAGTTAATTAGAAAGACTAAAATCCTGGTACAAGTTGAGAGCCTGAAGGGTGGTCTGTTGGATTAAGTTGCTCAACGCCTTCTCTAGCGAGTTTTTATTAAAAACAGATAGGTTGTGTTCCAAAAGCTTTGCTCCTTCTCTTTCTTCGTATTCCTTACTTACTTTGATATTTTTTTTGCACAGGTGCCCCACTAAATATAGTGTGCTGTAGCTGCTTCACAATGAATTACATTTTTGTATTACATAAGTTTGATATGCAAACCAAGCAAAGGTGGACTATGGAGAAATAGTGACAGTGCAAAATACGGGCTTTTGAAATAAACAGTATAATTTGGCATGTTCAGTTAACGCTTCAAATCTGGATGCAATTAATAGAACTTGAAAGTCCATTCCCTTCTTTCCTTCATCTCACTTGCAATCTGCCTTATACCTTTGCCAGAAAGTTTTGCTTCAGTGTGTTCATTTAATAGATACTGATTTTTGTAATTATAAGCTCTGTTTTCAAAATTAGCTCAACCTTCGAGATCTTGAAAGACAGTTGTAATTAACATCAGAGTAAAGTGAGTTTCTGAAGTGGTCTGGAGGAGATACTCGTATTGCCAGGAGAATGTTACTGTACATAGTGATACTCTCACTGATCAGCTCTAATATTTCTGGTTATGTTTCTGAAATTGGGACATCTGTTTCCTAAAATATGTTAATCTGTAATATGAAAAGTCAGTTCACATTCAACCAATAAAGCTTAGATTCTACTATGTACTGTTTTTTACAGTTTACTCAGGGAGATAAGCCTGGAAAGTTAGGTGAAAAAACTGATACTCTCAAGGGAGTTCAGAGAACATAGGAGGTTGGCACACCCAGAATTTATGCTGGTCACAAAAATAAGCATTGCACTTGTCAGGTTTCAACCAGAAGGCATCTTACGGGCTCAGAGAGTTGGTTTTTTTTCTTTTTCAGAAAACTGGTCTTTTGTTGCCAATTAATTTGACCTTAAGAAGTAAACCATTTTGAGCCAGTAATGAGTTGGATGTTAGGACCTGTCCAAAGCAAGGAGGGGATTTCATGTGCTGATACATCACTTAAGAGATCATTGACTTTCTGCTGGGCTTTGGAGAAGGGTTTTAGCAACTGGCTCATGTTGATAGTGGTAGTGGTAATGGATTTTGAGCTCCGAACGCACTGTTTGTCATATATAATTGATTCCTCTTGTCTTAATAAGTTGTGTTATGTGCATCAGAATTACTCTTACATTCTTAAAATGTACCTAGGCACATAATTGCTGGAACTGAGACAAGCAGATTCATTACCTAAACCAGAGTACCGTTCTGTACGTACATTGATGTTAAACACAAGCTGCCCACAGAAATTCTTCTTTTGGTTTTGAGGATATGTTGAATGTTTCAGAATTGTGAGCACTGTCTGTAATTTCCTCAGCTCCAGAGGAGTGAAGACATGCTGCTTAAAACGTTTCTGATTTTAGGCCTAACAGGCAATGTTTTGGGTTTTTTCCACTATCTCACTTGTCAAGGCAAGCTTGTTAATGGCATTTGCACTTCACTGTGTGTAATATTTAAATTAAATTTCCTCACTTTAGATGGCTGTTATTGTTATTCTGAGAAGCTGAAAATCTGTTCATAGTTTGTACCCAAAAATTGGTTTTTAACAGAAAAGCTAAAATGTTGTAGTTGTTTTCCAGATGTGTGTTTAAAATCTCTTTTGCTGTCATCTTCTTAAATTGTATCAGATATATCTGTTTTCTTTCCATGATAAGACACGTAAAGATGTCATATACATTTGTATTGTGATGATTTTAGGTCTTGATCCCAGATGAGGGTTTTTGGGGATAAGGAGTGGTAAGTCTCCTTCCTTTCAGTAGATGGAGAACAATATTGCAATCTAGAGCTTCTGCGCATACATGCCTCATTAAACATCATAATGGATTGAAAGATGATTAGTGTCTTAGACTTAATTTCTCATTCAACTCTAAAGCCAAGGGCTACTAGGGGCTGGACTTGTTACAAGGTGCTCTTATCTTAAAATTGTGGTTCACCTCTGCTTGCAAATGGATGGGACGATAGAATCCATGCACAACTGCTTTATCTTTGGTTAACTGAGATAATGATGTTACTGTTGAAGTCTGAAATGATAAAGCATAGCTCTGTCATTGCCTGCTTTCAGCATTCTATATCAGTGTTATGATAATGACTAAAATGCAGAGACTGTGCTGGTGAATGAAATTCTAGCATGCAGATTAGTAGTATGAATGCACATCTTCTGTGTGAAATGTATCTGTTAAAAATTCTTTTTTAATTTTTTTTTCAAATTACATGTTTTCATTTACAGTACATTGTCATAATATATAAATGAAACATTATCATTTGGGCAGACTTGCTGCTTTTCCTAAACTTTAAAAGATGCAGGGGAAAAAAAGGTGTATTATGCATGATGTATTGATTGCTAGGTATAGGTAGCTTGTGGCAGAAAGCTCAGACATTTAGAAAAGGAGGATGGTGATGTGCGTTGGCTAGGGAAGGTAGTCTCTTTTTTTTTTTTTTTTCATTTTGGTTCCAAGGTTTTTAACCCCCACCTGTAAACACTTCTAACATTTCTTTTGAGCTTATGAACTTAAACTTTTTTTTTTTTTTTACCATAGCTGGGGTTCTGCTGAAATTTAGACACTGTTGGCCTAAGAATGTACTTTTCAACACTTCTTCTTTACTTCTGCCTAAGTTAAAAACACATGGTGTTTATCTGAAAAGAGGAGTGTTTGCTTTTTACCAGTAGTAGCCTTGGTTGGATGTAATCTCAAGAGCTTGCCTGATCCCATCTATCTTGGCTGTTCATCTAGTTTCTGCTTCAGAACTTTTTATGATCAAGGTCAGTGTCCTTCCTGGCAAATGTATTTCAATATAGGGTTATTTTCACTATTGAAATTTATTCTAGGTCTGTCACGCTAGCCTATACTGAAGACCTAGTTTCTGATAAAGGAGACAATGCATGTGCTATCTCCAGTATTTTTCCCCTCTGGTGTTCAGGAGGAATTATGATCGAAACCATATTTGTACCATGCCCTTCAGAATCATTCTTCTGATGCTGGATTTACCTTTTTAGCACAGTGGTTTATCTGTATATCAAAGTGCGACAACATGATTGATCGTAGCTTGTGTCCTGCAGCCACTATAGCTCCGTTAGGAAAGATTTCTAGTATGAACAGTGACATGCTAATTACTGGAGAAGTAACATGTTAAGGGAGCTGTGCTGCTTTCAAGTTTGGAAGCTGTTTCACCATGAATCTTTCAGGATGGGTGTTGTTGTGTGATACAGGCATACTGTGGTGTGTATCACGGATGTATATGTGCATGTGTGTTAGTATTCACACATACAAATGTATGTATACATACATACATGCCTGTGAGTTATATGTGGTGCACCTGTATCACAGAAAATATACAGATACAAATGTATTAATATGTCTGTATACCCGTGAGCTATACTTACTACAGTGTATGTACATATCTGTACAGACACATATAACATACGGCATACTTGGAGATACACACATGTGCGTGCTGTGCTACTCAGAACCCTCAAGTAGACTGTGTAGCACTGATACAACTCCAACAGAACATTTATTCTAGGAAATACAAACTTAGTGTCATAAATAGTGTAACCAAAGACTGTAATTCTTGCAGTTTACATACTTGCTCATCCATTTCCCTTAAACTGTTATTTAGACTTTTGTGAAAGACTACTTTCATTTGTCCTCAATCAGAAAGAAATAAATAACCGTTAGTATGCTCAGAATGTAGTTATAGTGCAAATACTGTCTAGGCTTACAAATTCACTAATTAATTTGCTTCATATAGACTTGCTATTGTTTACTGAAGTAATTGATATCATTGGCTATCTCATTAGAGATTTTACTAAATGCGGACGTGGCCATCCCAGTTTTGCATCATGATCAGAGATGCTTTGAATTTATTATGCAAGAGACACTGCCCCTAATAAAAATGTATCCTTTCACCTTTTGTTATAGGGACGACTCTTAGTATGATGCAATCTTATTTTAGAAAGGATTATTTTGTCCTTTGGTACTATTACTGTAAATATAAAATGTTTAGTCTGACTGTGGGGACTAGCAAGTGTTTGACATTAACATGAGATTAACTGCTTGTAGCGTTTTTCTAGGGCTAAAGTGGTCTGTCTACCAGATACTCACTAAGCCTTCCTTAGTGTACAGGTTGTACAACTGCTTTCTCCAAAATAAGTGGATGAAATTTTTTATTAATTTTTTTTATTTTATAGATGAGGAATTAATATAGGGGAAATAATGAAGCGGTGAAAAAAAATGCCACCTTTCATGTCAAAATAACATGCTATGTTCTTTTCAATTACAGTGGATTTTTCTATAAATAATAATACACAAAATAATCTTTTAATCAGTCTTAGATTCAAGATGCATGATTAACTGATTTATTCAGTATTTGTGCAGAGAGAATATTGATAAATTTAGGTGCTTACATTAGTCTTCCACTGACATGTGAAATAATCTGGCAATACATTAATACACATAACTTCATAGTCACCTGGTTTATATTCATCCTTTATATTAATAGTAATTCTGTGCGATAATGCTGTAGGTAGTTGAAACATGCACATTTAATTTCTGGTATTGGAATTTTTTTCTCTGTTTAATTATTCCTTTTATTACAGTGGTTTGAGGTACATGTTAAAGATGCTGTTTTCTTTTCGCTGTCTTGAGTTGCAGCAGCTCTCTGCAAGCCAGCCTTATTGCTAAATAAGGAGCCAATCTGATGGAATTTGGTAAAGATTGAGAGATCTCTCTGCCTTGTTTCCTGTCATTGGCCTTGAACATGGATTTGTATATAGGTTTTGGGGTTTGTGTGGTTTTTTATTTAAAGTGTAAGAATGTACTAAATGCCAAGTGGTCCATGCAACCTGATGCTCTCCCCAGTACTGGCAGCGAGTTATGTATTTTGGGAAAACATTTTGGTTCCTCCAGCCTGTTTCCCCCACCATGCATACATGTTGTCAGGGACATGTTAAGCATTACATCCCTGCAAATTCCTTTTGATACCTTTTCACGGACATGGACGAGCTAAACAGTCCTGTTCTGAACTTGTTTATGCCATCTGCCTCCACTGTTTCCTGTGTCAGCAGATTCAACTTTCTTTGCACTTCTCAAACTTCCCCATTTCTTAAATGCTGACCTTTCCACTATGGAGGGGGGTGTTAATTCTCCTATAAGGCTGTGAGGGTAGTGAGATAGATTGTTTGTTGCTTTTGATTTGTTTTACTTTCAAAATGTGTCAAATATTTTATCTTTGCTGCTAATACAGGGAAATCTCTAGGCTTCTTTGTAGGCTACATCCTTTTCTTAGGATGGCTCATTCTACAGTGTGTTGAGGTTATGGATGCTGATGGTTTGTGTTTTCTCCCCTCCTTCCTCCCCCACCTTTCTCCTCTTTTTTAAAAAATATATGCCTCAAAGTTTCTGTCTTGAAAACAAATGTTTGCGTACTGGGTTTAGTTGGTTACTCTCTCCTGCTGCAACATTAAACAGAATAGCATTGTAACGGTTGCTCCGGAGAGACTTTCCCAGTAATAGTTCTTGAAGGGTGCTTGTGTGCCACTGAAGAGTAAATGCCACCTTTCGTGTACATTTTTAAACTAGTTTTACTAGGATGCCTAATTTTTGTGTACAATGATGGGCAAATTGAAGGTGATCACAAGACAAAGGCTTGTTCAGCAGCTTTAAGGAGTATAGTGATAGAGACAGCGTGTTTAGCATGTGCATTTGTGGAATGGTTTCAAAGAAATAGCACTTTGCTGCAAGTAGAGTTTTATGCCTTCATAAATAAAAACCTTGCAAGACTTTTAAGAAATTTACATGATTTTCCCTGAAAGAGTAAGAGGTATTCATGTTGCCACCTCCTCACATTACTGAAGTAGTAAATCTCTAATAAAGCAGTTTATGGGAGGAAATGCAGATATTTTATGATAGCGTGTGTAGATGATTTCTGTTGTGTAGTCTTTTTAAGCTTGTCTTGCAGAACAACAGCTTCATAAATTGTTTGAACAGAGAATTGTACATTTGCCTGGGCTAGGCAAGACAGAAAAGGTGACTGAAAATGCATATTCTACAATGTTTTTTGATAGTTCAGTGTGGATGTGGAAGTCAGTTAATGGAAGCACAGCCTTTGAATGCCACCTTCTTGCTTTGGATATTCCTCGTAGTTTCAAAGTTAGTATGCACCTCATCTGAACTGTTTTCTGAACTTAGTTTTATAGAACAGAGTTACTGAAAATGCTTTCTTCCATTTTAATCACAGAGGCTAAGACTTCTTATTCGTCATTGCTTGCTGAATTTCTTTGCACTTTTAAATATCAGACAAAAATAAACTACTACTCTTGCTAAGCAGTCATGCATTTAAATATTTTCAAATTGCTGAAAACAGTTAAACTTTCTGTTATGCTGCCTGTTTGCTTACCAGCTGCTATTCTTTTTTCCAGTAAAATTACCGTTTGCATCTTCCTAATTTATTTTTTCAGTTCTAGCATTTTACTTCAGTGCTATTCGTTTCCCTATCCAACTACATAACAGCCTATAAAAATATTATAGTAATTCAAGTTCTTCAGTTCAAGCAAAAATCTGTGTTCCTTTTCTGAGAATAATATCAAATGATTAAACTAATGCAGCCGTAACCTGAAAGCTTTAAATAATGTTTATTGTTTGAACTGCTGTAATGGTTGATTTCAAGGTTAGCTCTCAGATGTTTAAGTTAATAGCCACAAGGATGCTGTTGTCAGTATAGATTCTCCTCCTTCCCCCAAGTTGAGTTAAGCTTAAAAAGCTGTTTGACTAATAATTTTAAGATTACATGATTAGTAGTTCCTTTGGTACCAGTATATAATAGATAAAATGGAAAATAAAATCAAGAATATGTCTGGGATGAAGACAGCTGTATTGCTGCCTTATGTATTTGAATGTGCTTGTGAAAAATTACATCAGCGGTGTTATGGCTGATACGAATTGGCACTTACAAAGAATATAGAATATATTTCCTTCTGGGAACAGCTTCTTTATTTACAGTGTTTTTATTTCCTGTATACTGTTTTTCAAGTCATCTTGAATCAAATTCCTGCTACTGTGTAATCTCACATAGCCACAGCACAATTAATTTTTTTGCTTGTTTGTTTTAGATTACAAGGAAAAAGGAAAAGAAACTGTTCTTTTGAAAATAGTCTGTGCAACTTTTGGACAAATTGTTTACCGTCAAATAATTACAAGTGGAAACCCCTTAAAAGAAGTCATGTCCTTATCTTGCCTACACAAAGAACTCTTGGGTTAGCTGGGGTGCAGATGTGCCACGTTAGCTTGGTGGAGCAGCTGTCTGCGGTCAGTAATGAGCATTGACTGGGCCAGTTCCCCAAGAGCAGATGATGTGCTGGGTGTTTCCACCTCTGCTCTCACAAAGTTGTTTGTCCCACTGTATTTTTAAGACTTAACCAGGATTATATGCAATGTCACTATAGATGAAGTAGTTTATATAGAGTATAAATTAGCTCTGAAAAAAAGTATACTTGAAATGCTCTGTAGTCAGTGTAGAGGAAGGATGGGACATGGTGTGAATGTTACAGCACTCTTCAGGGAAATGTGGCGTTGAGATCACTTTTTCTTGAAAGCATGTGTTTGTAAACTGTGCAAGAGGAGACAAAGAATAGAAGATAGAATTTGGTTCTAAAATGCATCTTTGAATTGAGAGCAAGTGCTTTTCAAACTGCTTTTTATGATTAAATTGAGAATGATAAGTGGACTTTATGGATTATGTCATGAAAATCAATAGTATGGATTCAGTTTGTTTTAATTTTAAAATATCAGCGGCTTCTCTGCAGAGACGTTTGGTTTTCTTCTAGTTCTGGAATTTCTTTGTGGTATGGTATTACTTCAACTTCAAAATTGTGATGTCATGATTTCCAATGGAGATATCTCTCATCATGTATCAATTGGTGGTTGTTTAATACAAATTACAGAAATAGTGCTTTACATTAGAATAGCACATGACAGAGTAAGCAGTGTCTCTTTAGGGTAGCTTCTGTTTTTTTGGTTTTGTGGTTTTGGTTTTTGGTGGTGGTGGTTTTGTTTGTGGTTGGTTGTTTTTGTGTGTGTGTGTGTGCGCTGTACTGTGAGCCCTTTGCTGCTTTTTAATTATCAATAGCTTCTATTATTCAGAACAGCTTTGATGTTAACAAAGGGCTTCACAGTTCTTGGTTTCTGGAAATCAGTTTAATTTCGATAAAAGGAAAATACTTGATCTTTTCTCCCTGTCTGTTGCTTAAATCGTTTCTGTAACAGAGCACATGCGTTAATAGGATCATTCATTTAACCAAGTACATGCATTAATAAGGTAAAATCACTTTGAACCTTAGTTACTTTTTAATCTTTGAATTAGATTTAAAGGAATGAAATATTAGATTTTTTACCAATAAATTCAAATAGAAATTGAATAATTTGAACTAATGGCAGAATTAAGTGGTGACATTTCAACATTAAGTATGATGATTTGGTATATTACGTTAGATATTTTCACTTAATTTTTATGAAGAGTGTGATTTTTATGAGCAGTAATTCAGAAAAATGTGAGTCTACTCAATAGAATCCGTCTCTTTAAGACTATTTATACTGACATTGTTTTTTCCCCTTCTGTTACCCTTTCTGGAATCTGGAACCTTTCTACTCATTGTCATTTTCTTTTTAGTTTCAGCTCAGACTCTGAAGAGCAACCTTGATTCAATGAACCAGCAGATCCAGCGCCTAGAAAATGACATTAAGAATTTCCCTAAAACACAAGATGAACATGATAAGTTTGTAGAAAAGATGAGCATATCCTTTTTGCATGTCTTCATTGGTCATCTGAACATTCTGATCGTCTGGTTAAGTATTTACAGCACTTGAAAATAAGTTTTAAGTCTCATTCCATGCTTTTATTCCAGTGCCGAGAATAGCATAACAGAACACACTGATTGTAAGAAAACATATAACTGAGTATAACTTAGAGCATTTATTATACCAAGGGCTCCAAAGTGGAAACCGTGGAGCTTTCTTGAAGGAAGTAGTTATAGTAATGGGTCATAAAGATAGTAGTAAGGGTGCATTTTTTGCCTTAATGAACAGTATTTAATGATAATTATTGAATCATTTCAATCTAGAAAACTATCAGCAGTAGAGTTGAGATTATTGATTATTTTAGCTTGAGATGTCTTGTATTTTGAAGGGGTCAGTATTAATTTTGTTAATGTTTTTTATTTATTTTCTTGTAACAGATCATTCTAGAGAAGAAATATTTACCTTTTTTTGTAGTCGAGTGAGTTGTCCTTTTATTTCTGTAGGGAATAGAGACTGTTGGTTCTTTAAACCTGCAGTACCTAAATCTGTGGGAGAATACCATGTCTGTCTAGCCCGTTTTCCCACCAAAATTTTATATATCCAGCTTTACTTTTGCTTAGAAGTGTAAAGCAGTGAAGTATACTGTAGATGCAAGAAGCTCACAAAACTCTGAGGAAAAACTAGACAAAAGTCCTTTTTTTCTAAAAAGAAATTTGCAGGGTTTTATTTTACACAAAGCACATGTCTGTATGCGTAGGATTATTTGGAGGTATGGTACATGGCCAAGTCCAAGGCGTTTTGTGTATTTATAGAAACTCAGATAATTCATGTGACATCTTTCTTACTGTGACAAGACAGAAGTGGGTTTTGTAGGTTTTCCAAAGGAGAAAAAAAAATAAGGGGTGGGGGGATTGATGTCTAGAGCTCATCACATTTAGAAATTGAATGTGATGAAGAATTCTCTGAACTACTGTATACTTGGAAAATAACTTTTAGCAGGATTAACCATCTGAATGGATTCAGTGACAGAAATTCACAAGGAGATATTAAATATATGGATTTATATTAGGTTTCTGACAAGACTGCAGGAAAAGTAGCTTAAGGCAGACAACTCATGACTAAGTGGAATATTGTTTCGTATTGCTTACACATTCTCTTCCACCCTGTCTTATTTGCAAGGTTAAGAGACTTGCTAGTAATCATGTTTATCAGTTCTGCTGTTAAAAAAACCCCCAGGCTTATTATTTCCCTGCAATACATTCACATCAGAAAATTTTATAATACTGCCTCGTTATTGTCCTTTGCCTTGTCGTGCTGTGCGTAGGCTGAATGCTGTCAAGTAAGCCACACTTTTGTTCATAAATGAAACCAACGTTCTGAAATGTACCTTTTGCAACTGTGTTTTCTTGTTAAGCTTGACAGCTGTTTTACAGGTTATATACATTATTTTTCAGTTGTGTTGAGTAAATGCTTTGCTGTTTGTTCTTTTTCTACCTATGTATTTACTGTACTTACTTGAGTGATGGCAATCATTTTTCTGATTTGGTGAGAAAAGAGCCAAGTACGTATTGTTTACCTTTTTCTGCTCTGTGGTTGATCACCTGAATTTCTTAAAGAAGGAGGATTGTCTGACAAGCAGAAGAGTTTAAAACCCAAACCTGCTAATGTTTTGTTTTGTTTTTGTATTGACAAAAATATGATGATCCTATGAAATTCTTGCAAATTAGTTGTTGAGTGTATCCTGGGCAGCCTTGCTTCAGTGCACATACATTGATGTCATGGCTAGATTCCCAATTCCTGGTAATGAAAATAGGCACCCTGAACTATAGGTGTCTGACAGCATTTATCAGACTGGCAAATTTTGTGGCTTGCCAAAACAGGTAAGAAATTAACTGATTCTGCCTAAGGATTTGTGTTTTCATAATTAATGGATGACCTGAGAGTGTTTTTCTTTTTTAGAAAGTCATAGCCAGTTATATCCGTTTCTGTTTATCATGAAATATTTTTAAGTTCTTTACACTCCCCTATTTATTTTATTTTTTAGATTGAAGAATAAATCTTAGGGGGTGGGTGGGCAATGACATCTCTAGTTTACAGCATGTACTTCTTTTGTTTCTATCAGCTTGTTGACGAACTGTTGATGACACATACAGAGATGAGAAAGTTAAAGAATTTCAGGCTGAACATTTCTCTAACTGCTGGAGAGTTTCAGAACATTTGAGATGTGTCTGAACGTAAATCATCTCTGAGTATAGTGTTTTAGGATGCAGGAATTACACCGTAATTAAAGGCATTGTTTCACTTTCGCGTTCCTGCTAATAAATAAAAGCTGTTACCGGTAATTGTGGATGAGACTTTCTTCAGAAAATACAAAAAGGAATATTGCTTGATATCATACTAAGGTAGGAGATTAATTAGAATAAAATTACCATGCATAAATTTAATTAATCATAATAAAATGAATTAAATTCTCATAATATAGAAGCAAAGGCTACGGAAGAAATTACCTAATTTTAGGTTTTTAAACTTCTTTTAGAAAATAAACTTTTGGTACTGTAAGTGAGGAAAAAAAAAGATGGCTGTTCCATAATCTGTTCAAAAAAATTTCAATATATTGCAGAATTAATATATTCAGGTAAATATGCCCCCTTAATTAAAAAAAAAATGATTAAAGCTGAATTAAATTCATGTAGTTTTGACTACAGTCTGTTAACTTGGTATGTGTTAAAAGGTTATCTTGATACATTTTGATTAGTTACAAACTGAGAAAAATGGGTTAATGTTCTCTGAATAGTTAATATTTAAAGTAAGTGTAGGTAACTAAATAGTTTCAGAGACAGAAGCACATTCAGCTTCACATCACTTTCTTTAGAGTTGTGCCGATATTCATGTAAATGGGTTCTGTGTGTCAATGTGACTTCTTGCTTAATGGTGTCTTATTATTCCATGTGTGATGATAAGGTTCAATGAATATCATAACAGAAATTCAGATGATAGTTATAGGTTGATTGCCATCTTTCATAAGCAATTAATAACTAAGATACAGTATGATCATCTGATTTGATTTCAAACATAATAGAACGGCTTCAGCAAATAATGCCGCTATCAAGTTGATACTTTCTTTTTAACTAAAAACATATATTTTATGACAGTACACAGTCCTGACTTTAAAAATTCAATTATTGTAAGTTCTCCTACACCTGTAGTGGATTGTACCAATATTTTTTCTCTCAAATACACATAATGACATTGGGTTGACTCTGCAGTTTGTTTCTAGCTTGTGATACTTAAAAAACGTGAAATATTTTGGGGACCTGTTTGTTAGTATTTATTTTTCTGTCCATATGAGAATCTTCATACTGTGATCAGGTTAATTAAACTTCATTTGCAATAGTAAAGTAGATGCACTTCTTGAGCTTTCTCTGTTTTTACTGGCATTTTTTTAATATCAGATTTCAAATAGATACAGTATTTCAGTAATTTTATAGCTTCATAGTTGTGAAGAGTAAAAACCGTGATACTATTTTATCTTTTTCTGCATCAAAACACTGGCTCTGTTACATCATCAGCGTGGTGGAACTTCATATTCAAAGAGTAAAGACAGTTCAAACTTGTTTGCATGATCCCTACTTGCTGGGACACAGTTTGGCATTTCTTAAGTGTGTGTTTATGTTGTTTGTAACGAACACTGGGGACTTTTTTTTTTTTTTTTGTATTGAAGTACTTCTGTGGGATTCTGAAGTGATTTTTATAGTTGCTATTTGTCTTGCTGTCATGCTAGGATCTTAGTTTGTCTGTCTTATATTGAGATTTCTGGTTTTAATTGCCTACGTTTTAAGAAACGCTCGCAGCGCTCTTGAAGTCATTGGGATCATGAAGCTGACCTGTCTGGTTGGCCACTGGGAATAATTGATTCCAAAATGAGGATTACAACTAACCTATTACAGAAAGTAGAGCGTAGTATGGAAGGTGGGGGGGGAGATATTCTTATATTCTTTCTGTGATTTTCTACTATATTAAATAACTAAAGTGTGATTTTTGAGACAACATTTTTCATGATCGGATCCGTAGCTAGCATCGTTACTTGAATATCAAATTGTAAATAATTTAACTTCAAATGTGAGAGTTTTTTTTTATAATTAGCCCAGCTTCATGCAACACTGGGGATTCTTATTCAACAGTTTAAAAAAGTAATTACAGACTATGAAAAATCTGGCTTTCACTCCTTGTTTTATTTCAGCGTTTGTGCCTCTAATTGAAGGGGGGTTTAAGTGGGAAACTGAGTTTTATATTTACTTGCTGTAGGTGTATATGCTAATTTCTTTTTAGTGATGTTAAAACTTGAGTGTCTCTTTAGGAATTGATGAAGATTGATTAATGGAGATTAATTGTTATTAAGACAGTTTAAAGACAACAGAATGAAAAGGTATTTCAGCAGGAATAAATGAATGTTGTACAGAGGTAACTTACTAATTAATCTTTAATTAGAGCCATAGTTACATAATAAATACCATCTCTTCGTCCCATCATGTGCCTGCCGATGACAAATATTTGTTCCTCTAGAAAACATGCAGGACCATTCAGGTTCGTTTTGAGGAGAAGGGAGAAGGGGCAGAACTAGTGTCGCAGGAGGGCACGCTGTTCGGTCACTGGACATTATGTTCATTCTTTTTGTTATCCTGCCAGTTACGCTGTGTGGCTTTTGGACCATTATATACTTCGTAAACAATAGCATGTTAATTCTTTTATATAATGTATCCTAGATGAAGTAGTATATCCTTAAATGAAGATTTCTTATAGCTTTTCTGTTTTCAGCTGTATCATTTCCCCTAGTAAGAGAGATTAACATGCCTAATCATGCTAAAATCTTATGCTTACCAGAGCAATAAATGGTGCCACTTGGTTTTTCTGATTGCATACATGTGAAGAATTAAAAGCTTATTTTTAAATAACTGCTAAATTAAGGGAGCTACGAATGAATAAACAAAAACTACTGCAGATAAAAATTTCAAAGCAGTGTGCATTCATCTCACCATTTAATAGAACAACAGCAATTTGTGAGCTAATTTTAATTTTCAGAAAGTAACACCATTCATTAAAACAGAATTATTTTTATAAAATAAAAAGCTGCCTTCCTGAAAGGCATATATTCTTATTTGATATGTATTTATGCTCCTAGTTCTAGCTGATAATGACTATTGCTTCACAATTAATATGAATTTTATTAGTTCCTTACTTGATGTACTTCAGTTGTAATGAAATGATCTGGGGAGAATTCTACTTTAAGTGTGTATGGGACTTTTATGCACTGAGAATATGAGATATTTAATGTGCGCTAAACATCAACTGATAGTTCTCTGGTATGAACGACTGTACTGCGGAATCTTTTAGAGCAGGCCACTAGGGAAGAAACAAATACACTCTGAATCGGAACCTCAGCATCTGGAAACGGCTGTGAACCTTTTTCCTGTCAGAGTGACTGAGCAGCGGGACATCGTTTACACACTGACATGGAGTGCTGAAAGAATGTTAATGGCATTAACACTCCTGTCATCTGTTAACACTTGGGATTCCCTCCTAGCTTGTTATGGAAAAATAACTCACTTAGTGTTTTGAGATGTCATTTAGAGAAACGCCTGGTTTTGTTTTTCAGTCTATTTGAAATGCACTAGTGCCTTAATTTCTGCATCAGAATGTACATTAATATCTGAATTTGCTCATAACTAGGGGCTTCTCAAAAACAACCCCAAAGGGGGAAAACTTCTAAGAAATTTTTTATATGCCCCTACATTTGATGTAAATTTATTTTGTCTGAATGTATTTGAATGTTTTTTTAAAATGTGGAAGTATTTTTGAGTGCTTTGGGAACTGGAAAAGAAAACCATTCAGTGATTTTTGAAATTCTAGGTCATGTATAATCCTTAAGACAATTCTATACATGTGCCTTTTCTTGCAATATTTATATAAAGCTTTTGTTCTTGCTGTCTACAAAAATGACGTTTGAAAATGCTTTCACTGGAAAGTGTAGTTCATGGCTGAAAGAGGTACTTTGGGGAAAAGAATGGTTATTTATCCAGATAAAATACTTTTTCAAGATAGTGTCTAAGGAAAGAAGGTCTACCTTACCGAAGTTTGCACATCAATAAGATTATTTGGGGTGGGACTTCTCTGAGAACCTGGTTCTTATCCCCTCTCTACTTCCCTCTTCTTCCTACCTATTCATCCCTCACCAAGTGAGAAAACTTATGTGCGGTAGTTAGAAAGTTATGAAGTTATGTGATGATTAACAAAGGAACCGAAAGACCTATCTTCTAGATGTAGCATGGCACTTTTTTTTCTTTGTTTGTTATGGTTACATTATATGGGTATAATCAGGGTGTTTTGTTACTCTTGGTGTTGAACATTTGTTTAAAAGGTAAGCCTTCTGCTTACAGCTAAAAACACACTCCAAGGAACAGTTAGCAGAAAGCTCATGTCTCAAGATGTGCTAGCAGGGAATAGTCTTGTTGAAGAAGACATATGAATGCATACAGTGGAAGGAAAAGAAACAAGAGTGATTTATTCAAGCTTAAGAGATCAAAATGTCAGTTGTGCTCTTCAAGTCTTACCTCAGAAAAAGATTAATACTTGATTACATGCTTATTCAAGCAATTTTTAAAATGTTTTCAACCATCAATTGTTAGTCTTTTGTACTAATATAGGGAAGACAGAACAAGTAACATTAAATTCTTGTTATTGATGCCATTTGTAAATGAGGAAAGACTAGAAACAGTGGAATTTTTAAATCCTTCCCCCCGCCCCCCCCCGGGGAAAATTGGTCTAATTTCACTCAACTCTTTTGAACTTTTATATACTTGATTCTTAAGAGAGTCAGTTGAGGCCATCATATGGTCTATTTTGTTGTCACCATCAAACAATTATGAACTTGCTGAAACTTCAGGATTTTGCTTAATAGCAAGAGATTATAGTATAAATTATATATAGATTGAACATCTAGTAATCGTGCTGCTACTAGGTCATGTAATGAGACTTCTGTTTGGTAGTGATTATTAAGAACATACAATTTTTGTAGTTGTTTGCATTGAAGTATGAGCTAAATTATTTCTTCAAAACTAAACTTGTGATTAATTTAACCCTCCATTAATAACCTACAAGAAAAACCCTGGGTTTTTTCTAAGTTGATGAAGTAAGAAGAAGAAAGACTTTGTGCTGCCTACTGCAGGTACAGTGCAGGAAAGTAACAATTTATTTGCTGTTGACTCTTTAGTTTATGGAATTTTCTATTTAAACTGCATCTTGTATTGTTTCAATATATGCAGGGAAGAAACTAATGAAATATACTTTTGAATAGGAAATAAACAGTGTATTGTTTGGAGAGGTTACATTTGAAAACCTTTTTATCTTTGAACACTCGCATCATATTTAAATGTCCATGCTAAAGCAAACAAGACACACTTGATTAAACTGATCGTGCTTGTAATTCTTAGAAGTATATCTGAAGGTCTGACGTATTTCATCAGCATAGGCAGAAAATCCCACTTCTGAAAGCACTGTGATACAAGATAGGAAGAATTAGTACATACATATAATCTGCTTTTCTTTTCCAAACTAGTGGGGTTTTTCTAGAAAATTCAGGGCATCAATGAATAAACAGTGTTTTCTTCTTCCATTTTTGCGTTGCTAGTTGTTCAAGCTCATAGCATCTCAGCATTTTGAATCCTACTGAAGAACTGACCCTGCCAAGTTCAAAATCAAATTACAAGCAATTTGTGCTGTTATGTATATTTAGTTGACATTGTTAAGCTAAGGGGGAAAAAAGGGACTGCTGTTTGATGTTGAGCTCAAATGTACTTGTTTGCTTAGTCTATAGAGAGTGCGTCTCCCTAGCATATAAAATAATGTTCTTGCATGCTACAGCCTTTTTATAGGGACCAATTTAAATTAGATAATCAGCAGGTGAAAAATATTGCTAGGACCTGGTGCAGTTAGAAGGCACAACATCAAAATCACACTCTGGAGATCTGTCCTGAACAGCACAGCAGCACTCGCACAGAAACAATCCCAGAAGCGGTATTTTTTTTTTTTTTTAATCCCGTTTTTCAGTGACAGTGTTGAGGTGACTGTTGCTATTCAATTTCATTTCCACTGAGAAATGTCAGTATGGCCTTGTGGCATTTACTGATCCTTTCACTTAACTAATTTTTCACCCTGAAAAAAAAATACTGATCCCCCACTAAGATTGCTTTGAAATGTTTGCATGAGTAGTGTCACATTTTATATGACTAGATACTTGTCGTGAAGGTCAATAGACATAATTGAATTCATCTAAGGTTAAATATACTGTTTCTGCTGTGTGTAAATATTCTAGACCAGCAATGTATTATCCCATTGTGTTTGCTGTAATACGCAGCAGATGAAAGCTGTGAATCTTTCTATAAAGTTAAGTTATAAAAATACATTGCTGAAACACGGCAAGTTATTTTGCTATCCTAATAGAATGAATCTCCTTTTCTGGTCACAACTGAAAACCGGTTGGGTTTTCTTTGTTATTTAATATGGTAAATGGTGGTGTTACTAGTTGTTTTCCCAAATAATCTTCTTTTCAAACTAGTCAGAAAGAATTCTATCATAATACTGTTACAATCCTTATTTCAGAATTGCTATACAGGTTTTTATACTAGCCATTTAAAATGAAACTTTTTCATTCATGTACTAATGTGCTTTGAGCATCCATGGTTACTAAGCTTCAATCCTTGTAGAATTAGAGAATTTGCAATAAAAGAGAAGTTTGACCTTGTAGAAAAAAAGCTTTTGTATCTTCCTGCTTGATCGGGTCCAGTCTACCAACTGAGAGACAGTGTAACATTAAGTATATTTTCCTTAAACTGTTTCTTTGACAGAAGGGGATTGAGGAATGAAGGAGGTTTGAGCATAGTTTTAGCTTTCACTTTTATTCCCTCTGCTTTATCTCTTCTGAGTAAATGTGATACTAAGAGGTATGTGAGAAATAGTGATGGAACTGTCAGTCCACCTTCCATCTTTCCACATTGTCAATTTAAACAGCCAGTGTGGAATTATGAGGGCTTCTTCTAGGGTATGTGGAGTACCAGGCTTATCCTGAACCAGAGTGAACACACTTACCATTTACGAACTGAAAGCCACCTCTTTGTTTTACTACCTCTCTTTGTCAGCTTTGAAGGCATGCTGAAGCTTTCTGGAATAAATGTGGGTGGTTGGGGGTGGGGTGGGTGGGTATGTGTGTGGTGGGGTTGTGTGTTTAATCACACAATGTATGATATTTTCATTAAAGTGTGCTGAGATTCTTTATTTTCCTCTGTGGTGCACTATGCATCAATATAATTGTTAGTCTGTTTTTACTACATACCATAAAATAACAAGAGATACTGTTCAGATATTTCATGTTAATTGTTTAATTGGATACAGCCTGTGTGTTGCTCAGTGAAATGGAATTTGGAAAACTTTGAATCGGTCAGGTCTAATCTGGCGAGATTCCAGATGGTGTTTTTTGTCCTAATACGACGGGGTTTTTTACAACACTTTGCTGTGCTTTTGCTTCGTACCTGACTTTATTACCTTTTTTTGTATTCCTGTATTTTAATACTTTTATGTTCATGGTTGGAAAAGGAATTTTGTACATATGCATAATTGATCATGAGATATTGCATTGTTTTATCAACAAAACAAGATATAAACCAAGAGAGATATTAGTATATCATTGTTTCAGTGCTTGACCAGTTATGTGAAAAATGTTGATTTGCTTTGAGACAAGATCAGCCTCACAGACTACAGACCGCTTTAAGGGCATAAACAAAGGATGATGAGAAGTAGCAATTTATTTAGGAGAGTAAGGTATCAGTCAGGTTCTTTAGGGACTGATGTGAAGTCCGTTTTTATGTACTAGCTTCAAGAAGATTCTGTAACAAAAGGCAAACAGTATATCAGTTAGATTCTCAGGTAACAAATCAGCAAGAATACAAACACAAAGGAGATAAATACTACATGGTCCTGGGAGGGGAGCTGGGACCTAATAGTGTGACAATAACTCTGAAAAAAGTGTGTGATCCTCTATGTGAGAAAAACAGCAGTGGACTTTGCGATCATAAGGATAGAGTTTGGTAAGATAAATTGTATACTACCTTCTCTTGTTTATAAAGTTAAAAAAAAAAAAAAAAAAAAAAAAAAGAAACAAAACCAGCTGGAAATGTAATATAGCTCATAGTTCCTCATGGAGGAAAATTAATGAATTAGAATTTTGCTAAGGGTATGTTCTTTATTTTGTTGTCTAGAAGATAGCATGGTAAGTGTGTGTGTTGATTTCAGGGTTTTTTATGTTTATGTAGGTACTTTATAGCAAAAAGGTTAGATAAGTTGCATGGAGTTGAAAGTGGGGCTGTCAGGTGTGTATGTGGGGAGGGTATCACAGAAAGGCATGGCACTAGGCCTGGAGGGGAGAAGCATAGAGATGCCAAAAGTATGAATGAAAAGTGTTCATAATTCATCTTCATGAAAAATCGCACAATTTTTCTGAAAAGTGTTGAATCTGTGAATTAAGTCAAAACTTTGTGCTTATATGCCCTCTGTTGTACCTATTAAAAACTTTTCTGAAGAACTTACTTTCCCAGGTGGTGAATTTGCCCAGTTCACTGGCTCTTCAGAGTCATTTAATAGTTTTTGTTACTTCAGTGTTGCTCTTTAAAGGGCTTTTGTCTGTCTTGTTTTCCCCTTCATTCAGATGTATGTAGAAAGAAAATGTCTTTCTGCCGGGTTCAACGCACAGTGCTTTAGAGAGCTTTCTGCTTCCTTTATCGTCATACATTTTTGCTATTCTTTCTTTTTTTCCTATTTGATTCACCTTTCTTAAAGCAAACTAAAATACCCACTGTGTTCCAGGTGATAACTACAGGATTATGTAGGTGTAATCATTACTTCAATTGAACTTGAAAATCACCTAATAATGTGTCGTGTGTTGATACATAATGTTAATTTCTCTTACAGTTATTTGCTATCAGTATAATAAATGACATCCCTTTAGAAAATGGTTCTTTGAATTTTAACTGGTCTCAACTAAGGTACTGTTTCCTTAATATGTAAAAATACAAGAACTATGGGACATTTTAAATGAAAATAGTGTTACATAAAGCAGACTATCAGTTTTCTTTCTTACAGTATGTTTCTACCTTCAGATCTTCATTTCTTTTTAAAAAGGAAAAGCCCTGATGCAAAGGGACATAAGACTATGTTGATGTCTTTCATGTTGGGCTATACTATAAATATTGTGAACAGGAGTGTACAAATAATCTGTAACTTCCATTAGAGTATGAATAAAGGAAGAAATTGGAAAATGTTACAAATGGGGAGGTGTAATGATATGCAACAGGTAGCTGTGTGGCAATTAAGAACTTCAAATAGCTTATTTTTCCAGGTTTTGTTTACTGAAAAACATATTTTCTGTAAATTACATAAACAGATAACCTACAAAAGTTTGTACTAAGTCCAGATGTTTGCCTATAGATTTGTGTTGGATTTTTTTGTTTAATCCTTGAGATTATGTAGATGTACCACTTGAGGGAGCTCTGTTCTGTTCTCACCTTGACGACTGCATCTCAAATTCTGCTTTAAAGCTGGTATGAAAAAGATTGAGAGAGGATTTTATACAAGAAAGAAGAAAAGTATAAAAATGTTGCTGAAATGCATTTTTAGCATATAAATTGGCTACCTAGTGATAGGAAAAAAATTGGCTGTAATCTCCACTGACACATGAAAGTTTTAGAGGAGGAAAAGCCTGCTTGTTTAGGAGATTCTAAAGAGTAAAATTCTATGTGCAAAAGTCTACTTAAACACTTGGAAATCTAAAGGCTTCTTGATTGGGAATAATTGCCTGAGGGAAACTGTGCTTTCATCCTTAAATTTATATTAAACCCAGTTGTCCAGATCACTGAAAGATAATTTTGTACAGAATTGTGCACTACTAGAATGATAATTCATTAGACATCCATTTCCTAATTGCTGTATACTTAATTTAAAATGTGAAATTAAAGGGAGAGTGCACTGTATAAATCCCTGGAGCTGCAGCATTAGATATCAAAGTCAAGCTGGCATGAGACATTGCTTTATAAAAAATGTTGGTGTTGGTGGAACTGCTTTTTGCCCTCTATCCTTCTCCACTCCAGAAAAAGGAAATAATAATAAAAATAAAAAACAAACAACTTTTTGGAGGGGAAGGATGCAATCGGAAAATATACTCACTTTTTTTAAAGCAGTTTGTCTTCAGTGTAGAAAACTTGGAAACTTTCATTTCAGATCCTGATTGCCCTGTGATTATGCTCTTTGCTTTTCTGTCTAACCAGAACATTTGTTTAAGAAATATTTTTAAGTATTTGTTGGCTGAGATCGAAATATGAGGTATTAGTTGACTTGACTGGCTTTTCCTTCTTTTAGTCCCAATCATTTGAGGCAAGGCTATTTGTGTGCGTGGGGCAGTGAGCTCCGAGCGAATAATGGCCTGATGAACTACTAAAACCAAAAATACGTAACCGTATCTGGAAAGAAAGCAGGGAAAGGACATGCACCATTTTAATCAAATCATTAATGGTGTGTGGGTTTAAGTATGCAACTGATATTCAAAATACTATTTAGGTGCAAAATAAACTGTTGTTTTCAGAGCGTCGTCTTTCACTCTCACTTTCTCCTATACTTGGATTTGTGAAAACTTCATTGCAGCAGTTGTTTGCACTAAACAGATCTCAATTTGAATTAATTTATTCTGTGCTTTTTTTAATCAGGTGACATAAAATCATTCCTTTTCCTCTTTCATTTTGAAAATCTAGGCTCTTGAAACATATGATTTGAACTTTTCCAGGTTTCTAAAAGTAAGAAAATTAGGGGTTCTGATGCTGCTATATTAAAGAAAACCTAGAAATATAAGAAGGCACTTCTATTTCCTTCCCCACACTTCACCAAAATCTCTATCTGGATGAAGTAACCATCAGATCTGCTGATGGAAGCTTGTTAGAACAGGGCACAACTGACAGCTTGAACATACCTCTCTTAATTAAATCCAGATGAAGTGTGGAAAAAGCGCATGATCAAAGAGGAAGTGAATGTGGTTGCAGTTTCTCTGAAAGATTTAGGGCACACAAAGCTATAAGTATTGTTTAAGGCGTCTTATTGTGTGTCCCAAAGCTAATATAATATTTCTAGGGGTGGCTACCTTACCATGGCTTTGCTGAAATAGATATCAATAACTAATATTTTTTTTAATTGTTGTTAGAATATTGTTTCTCAATGCTCTATTTGAAACAGTCACATTTAATTTGAATACAGATTTTGCAGAATCATTTTGTTTGTACTAGCTGCATTTTATTTTCTTTCTTGTTTTTATTAATCTAAACAAATTTTTATCTAATTATTCTCCAGGGAAGGTATGCTAGGAATCCATTAGTCTTGCAGCGTTTTCTGTTTGATATATTCTTGACTATCATGTTTTCTGTGTTGCTTTCTAATTAATGTATGAATAGTATTATAATTAATAGTGTGCCACCGCAAAAAATGAGTGATGCGAGTTTGAAAAAGCTACAAATACTACTCCATATAGTTTCAAATTATTTTTCAACTTAAATCCCACAAATGAGAATTAAGAACTAGATGATTTCTGTTGTAAAAGGTGCTGGAAAAAAGCGCCTGTACTAAAGTATATAGGGAGTGATTTTTCAGACGAGTTAGTATGGGATTCCAGGCAAAAATGTGGTCCATGACTTAGAAGGATCTGAGCAAAGATCTATGAATATTGTACAAGCATAGAAAAATAACCTGTACAGTATTACCAAGCTGGAATAATAGACTGGAAAATGCGTTACAGTCTTCTGTAACATCGAAAGACTCCTTTTGTCTTTCTTGCCTCTTGTCATCTGCGTCTTTTCCTGTACCCTGCCGTCAGTTACCCCCTCTTCATGCTATCATCATGTACGTACTGTAGGTCTAAAAATGCTTAAGAGCTGTGAGGGAGGATTAGGAAGTAGTAACCAATACGTGCTAGTTGTGAGCTAATATCTATACCTGTATGTGTTTCATTCTTCAAGTGGTATAATCTTCCTTTTCCTTTATTTCAGCAGTGCTCTGAACTTGCCGTTCAGAGCAAATGAGGCTGCATGGTCACCTCTCATTCATGAATGGCGTTTTGCCAGTCTCCTACAAGGATGTTTTTCACCCGTCAGGCGGTGTCACTCAATTCAGTTCTTCTCAGCATGTTTTTCCAAAAGCAGTTTCAAAATTCTGGTGACTTCATCAGAGGAAATGAAGTTTTGCTTTTGTCAGGATGAAAGGTTTGGTTTGCTTTGTCAATTGTTTTGATCTTTCTATCTCCTGTTAAAAATAGGAGTATGGACTTTAGGGATTATTTCCCTGTTACAATTATGGGGAAAACCCTTAACTTCTGAGGTCAGCAACTTCCTTTTTCTCTTGGGGGATGATGGGGCAGGGGGAGAAAAGGTTCATTTAGGTTAATACCTAGTTCTAATTTTGGCATTTCTCAAGAATTCTTTTAAGTATTTTTGTTTTAAGGAAGACAAGATCAACCTTCTCTCTAGTCTGTGGCTTTATAAATGTTGCCTTTTATGTGTTCTCTTTGAGGAGTCAAGTGCTCTTGTTTCCTTCTAAAGTTTTCTTCCTCATGCTACCACAGCAAATTCATAAATTGGCATCGTAAGTCTTTGAGCAGACTTTTCCAATATAAACCAATTTAAGAAACAGCCTGTAGAGCTTTGTTTCGTGGACTGAATATTTTATACAACTGGCCCTTGTTTATCATTTTTTGCCTAGAGAGTTCCAATGGGACTTCTAGAGAGCTGAGCACTGATCGTTGCATCCTGATGAACAGAAGTATAAATAATAAAGGCAATGTTCAAATTATGTTGACATAAGCTTTCTCTTGTGCGTAGTGCTGTATGTAGAATCAATGGCGATGGTCTTTTCATTATTGAGAAGTTTGAATACATGAAAATCAGGAATTGAAATGATTGCTTAGAGCTAGCAGTAAGTAAACATTGACAGATTTTTCTAGTGTTTATCAAGATGCAAGTTTTATGGCCATTTAGGGACAAATCAGGAAGCCTCATCTTAATTAACATGAACCTAAGTATAGGTCTGCAATTTAGGAGGAAGGTGCAGGTCACAGCTAGCATTGTTATCAGAGGGTTGTGATCTCTCTGTGCTTCGTTGTCATTAACACAAACACTGAAAAAGTGTCTGGACACAGTGAATGCAGTTGTATTAAATAATTCTGATAGTTAATGATTTCTTAGGTACTGATGTAATGAAGGCCAGGGAGGGGAACAGACCTCTTTGCTGTACAATAACTTAGAAGCAACTGCTCTTTGGTGTGTTTTTTTTTTCTGGGCTCTCCTGTCAAATGCTGAATTATAAGGTAATTTGTTTTGTAATGAGAAATCAAAAGCTTATTGTGAGAATTTCTGGGTATTTTGTTAGTGAATCTAAGCTCTTCAGACATACATGTTTTTGTGTGAACAGGTAAAATGGGTCCTGGTCCTTCTATGGGTCTTGGTCTATTTGCGTTCCGATTTGGGTAGATGAAGTGTATTGTAATGAAGATTTCTGCATGGTTTTTTTCCCCCACAAATGCTTTAAACAGGAAGAAAAGATTAGGTATATAATTGTGATTCATAATTATCTGTGTATGCTCCAGAAGTCTTGTTTTCTGTGTAGTCACAGAGATACATTATGTATGTAGTGTGAATGATAAAATTGTTAGCATCTGTTTACAACTGATAGCAGGTGAAAATAAAGCTATCAGTGCAAATGACTTACTGTTATTAAAGCTGGATTTCTGTCTTCAGCTAATAAGTTCTGCTTGTGTTTCTGCAGTTCAATTCAAAGGGTGCTCTATTATGAACGAGCTTGGAGATTAGAAACTAAGAGCGTTGGTACATCCTTCATTAAAGGTGACTACACTATAGAATCAAACTTTCTCTTTTAGCTATATAAAACATATTTTTAGCCTAGTTTAGTGGTTCCTTGATCCAGAATCCTACTTTGAAATGGTATGCAAGAGTTTTGAAATGACATAATGCAGCTTGCATGGTTGAAATTTTTTTTTGTAGATTTTCAGTTACTGGTAGTTTTTTGGAAACCATTATAAAAATATTTGTGCACTTGTTGAAGTGGATGTCTTAAATTTTATATATTAGATAAGCGTATGTATAGGAAGGAAAAAAAAAGTGGTTTGCTCTGTGATCAGTGTATGGCAATAGATTAGCAAGCAATCTACTTATGGTTTTAATTTCAGATGATCATGCCAAGGGATTACATTGTTTTCATGAACGAGTCTGAAGCATGGGTTTGGGGTTTTTTTTGTGAAGCCAGACAATGAGTTGGCTGAAGTGTGGATGGGAACCTAAATCAAACCCAGTGCAGATAAATACATTCAATTATTTGGTCCTTATACTTTCTCTATCTGAATTGTTAGTATATTGTGAAATTCTGATGACGATGAGAACAATCCATTTTATTGAAGAACAAGTTTAAAAACCATTTAGATTTGTTGAAATAATGAACTGTTCAGCAAGGTAGTTTTAAAAGTGGATGTTTGTAGTTCATAGTGATGATTCTGAGAACTGGTTCGTTTTTAGCATTTCATGTTTTTCTTCAGGTGTTTTCATAATCAAAATTCATGATTTTGGCATGCTTGGGGTGGGAAAAGCTGTATTTGGATCAAGTGCATCGTGTGAAACATCTATTTCTAAACTTTAGGAGTTTTTAATGGAATGAAGTTACTTTACATATCCAGCTTAGAGGGAAAGAAATTATTTAAGGTGTTATATCTTGAAGTTGGAATTACATATGAAGAGAGTAACCAAAGCCTTGTTCATTTGGATTTCCCAGAATCCCAGAATGGTTGAGGTTGGAAGGGACTTCTGGACATCATGTTGTCCAAGCACTCTGCTCAAGCAGGGACATTTAGAGCAGGCTGACAGGACTGTGTCTTTTGAGTATCGCCAAAAGTCCATAACCTCTCTGGGTAACATGTTACAACACTCAGTCAGCCGTTTAAGCTCAGCTTGGCTGCTCGTTTCAGATTCAGACTTGATTCTTGATTCAGACTCAGCAATATAGAATATCAAATATGCATTAGGTTGTGAGTTTCCATTAAAGTACCTTTAGGTACAAATGCAGATCCCTTTGTGGAAGCAACCTTCTAATTGTTTTCTGATTTCTTGTCTTTTCTACTGTACATTTAATTTCTTTTTGTTGCTAATTTCTTACTGCTGAGAATGTCAAGTGCCACCTATGACATAAGGTTTTCTTGCAGGCAGATCTGGTGATCCATAAATTGATACTAGTAAAATGCAATATTTATGATGAGTGGTGTCACAAATATTTTTTAATCCCACTCTTGTATGCTTTGTTTTCTACATCATAAAGGCATAAAAAAGATAATCAGCTGTTGTCTGATTGTTTACACAATTCTTTCTGCCTAATTAATTCTCCCCCAACTATGTCATTTCAGGATCCAACAACTTTACTTCCAAGCATTTTGAATAGGCAGCTTTTCAGCATATTTATTAATTTTTCCCCACAGTCTGCAGTAGCATGTTACAGATTGAGCTGGCTGACAGTTAACAGAAGTAAAGCTAGCTTTCTTCAAAATAAAAGAATGGACACTCAAGATAATAGACTGGTTTTATAACATTAGAATTTATATCCTCTGCATTGTATTAATAATGAAGTTGTAATTTTACCAAAACATCAACTATTGCTATGTTAGTTGTTCCACATATTCTGGATGCATCTGTCCCTTTAAAGAGTTGTGTGGATGCGTATCTCCAGAATAATAAGTGGCATTATGATACGAATGTAGCTGCATTGCCTCCTGCTTCGTGTACTGCTGACATTAGTTCCATAGCTCTGCTCAGGACAGGAGACAAACATTTAAACGTATAATTTGTCATAGACATTTTAATAAACCAGTTTTAATTAAACTGTATTATCTGAGACACAGAACATTCGGTTGGAAATTGTCAATTTTCAGAACAGTAAACGAATACTCAAGAGTTTGAAATAGCTAACAGAAGAATAAATTATTTCAAATTGTAAATTTAGTAAAGCATGAAGGATTATGTGTTGTCATATATATTTTCAGTCTTGCAGAATTTAGGATTATGAAGGCTTGGAGCTTTATCACTGCGTAATGATATAGTACATGGACATTTTGCACTCAACACAGATTTATCAATCTGCAACTTAAAGCTAACAAGCAAAACACTGCGCATTTTTCAGAAATGTATTATTTTAAGAAACATAAGTTATTTACATTGCAAATAGTAAACGGATTACCAGTTTTCTTACTGTAAATTCAAAATTACTGTTGGCTATAGTTTTTGTCTAAAACGAGTGTGTCGTATAAAATCTAACTGTAGAATCAAACAGAAGTGTACCTAAAAAGACTGGTGTGGACAAATTCAAGTGAAGTCATACAGAGACTTATAATGAACATCTTTCAGGTTTTCTTTAATGATGCTGTCTGTCTTGAGAACAGTTCCTGTCTGTAATTAATATGAGGATCAGTGTGTAGAATAAGAAACCTCGATACATTCAGTAAAACTGGAAGTTAACTGAAAAATAAGTAGATCAGACGTTTAAATTTGAAGTGGCTTGGCTTTCCAGGGTCATAGAAAATCCCAGGCTAACTATTTTTTATTTTTTTATCTCCTCATTATAATGCTGATTTATATAATATGCTAAATACATTGATTCTTTTCCTTTTGGTTGAGTATGTTTATGAATGAGAACATCCTCCATCTCTAGTCCCAGTGGGCCTTTATTTTCTTTTGCCCTTGTGTTTTTGCTCTCTATTAGGAGTTAATACATCTGTAGTATAACGCCAGCCACCTCTTTCTTAAATGTGTTTTTTGGTTGTTTTTTTTTTGTTTTTTTTTTTTCTTTTTGCATCAGCACAAATTTTTAAGAATCAAGTGTTACATGAAAAACTCTCCCAGTGGAATGCTACTTTTGCCTGTTTTCAGCTTCCTGTGACCGGTAGCTGGAAGGACATGTCAAAAAGAATTTCTATTCAGTCTTTGAAAAAATACTTTTGCAAAATGTTTAGAAGTTTCTAGCAGGTATCTCCTTTTAATGTGCATTCTTTCTTCTTCTGGAGGTATCAGAGACATCAGCTCTGTGGTCTGTTTGTTTTACTGTTTCAGACCTGTTATGAACATGCCTTAAATTCCCTTTCTATAGAGACTGTGTGCCTTGGAGAGGGACCTCACTAACTGCTGGAACACCAGTGCATTTTCTTCTATAATTATAGTTAAATAACCACTGTTCTTTCTACAGTGGCGTATGTATTGTTGATGAAAGCCAAGCTGTCAGTGGACAGTAATAAGTGTTGCCTTTGGGGAGATGAGCTTTTTGTGTGTTCAGGCACTTTTATTAACTATTATTCAAGTTATCAATATATTTATGTGAAAATAATAGGAGATGTTATGGTAGAAGTCATGACTTTCCCTCCAGCTGATCTAAGGTCTTTAACCTTGATTTCTCTGATCTTTTTATCTCATATGTTTACATGGAAGAAACCAGTAGAAAGCATGGAAGTACCGTGATAGTAGTCCTAATATGGACATAAAGAATTTAATTCTACTATTTACGGTAATTAGTGATTCTTTATTTCTGATATAATGTGGTAGCATAGTTCATGGTAACATTTGTATCCATTGCTTGCTTAATTTAGTGAATTAGTTTAGGCATTGCACTGAAATGCCAGCAGACTGGTCATCTGGTCATATTTCAAAGTGTAAAAAATTATTGGTTTACTTAAAGTTATTTTTAGCTGTTTCAGCTGGCTGTGTACAGCCATACTAATATTTACCTCTGTTGAGATACTGACACTACACTTATTCTCACTGCAGAAATCCTTATCCATCTGGGTATCTAATTATTTTCCCCCTATTCTGGTGGTGGTCATTGTTAAGCAAACCACAGAACTGGATGGAAGCTTAAATTGGCAGCTGCAGTGCAGACACATTAACAGGTTTATTTATTTATTATTATTTTTTACAAAAAAAAAGGAAGAAAAAAAGGTGTGGACGTTTCCCAGCCCCTCTCCTAACAGTGAGAAGAAACAGGAAAAAGTAGAATTTGTAGATAACTGCAATTTGGGTAAAGAGTTAAACCAGTAAGAATAACGGAAGTTAATGGTCTACATTCACCTGTATGTTTTTAATTTAAAAGACACAAAGTTTTCTTTTACTTTTTGTTTGCATTTTAATGTTCTTCAGAGTTCTTCAGAGACATGGCATGCAGAGGATTTTACTGGATTGCATGGTGAAGCATGTATTACTAACTTTTTGATACTAGTTACTGAACAGTGATCTATTTAATTAATCTCAGGGTGATGTGTTAGAACCAATGCAGTAGGATAGCACTTTCAGAAGACACCTGTAAATTTTAAACTGAAGTAACACTTTTTCAAAAAATCAAACTTGACACTTAGAATATCTGAGTAGTTTTGTGTAGTTGCCTTTTGCAGTGGTATTAACATGAAGAAAGGAAAGGGATGAAACAGCATAAACTTTCCTTTATGTAGCAATCGCTACATATAAAAACTTCAGTAAGGATTGTATGTCCAGAGTTGCTTAGATGGTGATTAGGGATGGTTCTGTTATCCTTGCAGTGCTGTATTTCCTATAACCTTAGTAAAGCAATAACTGTCTGTGTATACAGATTTACAAACCTGTTTTTCTTGGTTTATGTGGAACTAGGGGAGGCAGTTATGGTGCTGAAGAAGAAAGAATGTTTCCAAGTGGGGCTTCTGGGATATTTTTTTTTGTTTAAAATTTTCAAATAGTAGTATTTACAGTAAAGTCTTGGCTTAGATTTTTCTTATGGTTATGAAAGAAATTGAAAAAAAAATGTGTATGTGGAAAAAACCCTTGTAAATAAAGTAATTTCGTTTACCTGAACAACAGGTTTGTGATTTTTGTTTTGATTCAGAATACTAAGAATGAAACCTTGTTTACAGTTTTTAAATGAGCACTCATTAAAGCTTCAGTCTATATTAATGAAAACTTTTGGAATTAAGTACTAGTATTACACACAGTTTTGATAGCTTAGATTTTCAATCACTTTTTTATGCAATAGTCTAGGCAAGTACATCTTTGCTTCTCTGTTGTAGTGACTGTCTTTGCAATGAGTTGTAGTACATTTCAAGGTGATGTTTCAAGTTACTAGTATTTCATGAGTATGAAGACTGTATGAAGCATATAGAGTGTGACAAAGGAACTTCGTTAATATGATGTACCATATGACTGGAAACTATTGTGTTTACGGCACTGACTTGTTTTCTTCAAAATTAAGTATAGTTAAAATATTCTGTCTTACTGACATTCTTTTGTCTTACAAGCCATGTGTTAATGGTATTTATTTGCACTTTCGTACTTATCAGATCAAACAAAAAAATTGTTGAAATTACAGTATATGTTTCTGCGCTGTTACTTGAAAATATTTCCTAGTTTCATTACCAGTGTTGGGGTTTTTTCTCTTTTAAGTGCTTACTGTGGCTATTGCTCATGTTAAATGTGCAGCTTGAATGGAGAATTTGACTCTGGGAGTCTTGTCTGAAAGAACTAAATTCACATCTGGAAGGTTGAGTGGTTTTTTTTCTTTTATTCAGACTTCAGTCATTCTTAATATATTGATTTGGGTTTCTATTGTATTATATGAGGTTCTTTCTAAAGGAATCATAGATAAAATTTGTATAGTTATATACCTTCATATTTCTGTTTCCTACCATATTTGGTGAGTTTTTCAATACAGTGGTCTGCTGACTCCAAGGCAATTCATGTTTTTTTCTAAAATTTTAGGCTGTGTTCAATAATTCAGTGATGTGCCATTATTACCTACTTAATGTATTCTTGCTATTAAACTTTAATTTCCTTTTGTACAGTTAAATGTCATTAAAGAGGGAGCTATCCCAAGTTTGTCTTGTGTTAACATGAGCGATTCAAGCTTGACATTCTAACCAAGCAGGTTAAACTTCATTTCAGTAAACTGGAAATATAGGTGTGTTAGTACTGTGTTTGCAGTGGTATGAAACTATACTGGTAGATATTACTGTTTCAAAGTCTTGATATTTATGTGTAAAGATCCATAGTGTTGGTTTTTACTTTCTGCCTGTCTAAATGAGCATTATAAGCTAACATTCTATGAAGAAAATAAAACAGCTTTCCTTTTATGCTACTGAGGCTTTAATGAATTAGGATTACTTAGGAAATTATCTCTTTGTAGGAAAGCTTAGCTTATATTATGTAAAGTTTTCAGACATACTTTCAAGAACCTGTTTGTAGATGACTATTTACATACTCTCCCATTAATCAAAGCAGGAAAATCTAGGTGAAATATCAGGCCTCTTCGCAATGGGAGATGCTTTCAGCCTTGTTAGGCTTCCTTTTAGCTTCGTGTAGCTTGGAGATGGCAGCCCTTTACTCAACAGTATCCAAACACTACAGAAAGGTTTTGAATAGAATATCCATCTGCATGTCTTTATTCTGCAATTTGTTGATGGTTCTTTAAAGAATCATTTTTGGGTTTAGTCTGGTCTCGAAAAGACATGGTTTATACGATTTCTCTGTATGTCTGTTTTCCCTAATTAGTTTCTAGGTTGTTTGTTATTTTACGGAGAGATACAGATCTCAAAAATATTGAGTAATTACAAATGTGGTACTAGGCAGAGTCTGAAATTAGAGTCTCAGGTATGGGGAAAGGTTGAAGCATGAGCTCTGCTGTATTAAGAATCAGAATCTGCATGGAAGAGAGTCATTACAAGTGAAAGCCACAGGGAGCCAGGCTGCATGATTTTTGTAGTTCAGGGAATAACTTGTGTCTTTTGTTGTTGGGTTTTGATAGGTACAGCACAACACTTTCATCAGCTACAATTTGGTATCAGCAGAACTAGTTTAATCGTGTACTAGCTGACTTTTTTACAGTGATTTGTGACTGTTATCTTTGTGGATATAAACAACTACAACAGAAGAAAACAGCAGACGAAAACTTACTTGCTTTGAGACAGACTTAGTGTTTCCCTTAGCAGTTTGCACCCTTCCTTTATTTGCAAATGAATTGTTCTAAAAATATTTTTTTTCATATAAGGGGGAAAAAAATGCCACATTTTTCTATTTAAAAGGATTATGCCAAACTTTTAATGATGACTGCTGAGATGGAAGTCAACCTCAGTTGCATTTCTAGACTTCCATACTTCCTAATAGAAATACAGAATTCTGTTGTTCTGTGATGTTTTTCTTACTAATAATTTTTCAAAGCTGTTTGTCGGTTAACTGGGGCAAGTGGGTGGATGTTCCGTTTTTAGAAGTTCTGTGAAATTACATAGTTGAGAGAGTGCCCCAAATAACTGTACATTGTACAAGCAGCCTGAGGCATGAGCTGAGCTTTGTGGCTAGGCATTAAAGAATACACAAAAAAGACATCCATATTAAAAGGCAATGAAAATTAGACATCATATTATATAATTTTGTCATTGATTGTTATGAGCAATGCAAATTCTACATATAAAATACAGGTATATAATACACAGGGACATGACATCACCTGAACAGAGTGGATGTTATAGTCAGATTCTCACAGAAAACTGATTTTCAGTATGACTTTTAATAGACAGTATTTTACAAAATTAGATTATTAAAAGAAAAATGTCTAAGGTATTTGGAAATTTTACCAAGTTAGTTGTATAGTGTGTTAATGGCAAACCTTCACCATTGGAAAGGGATCATTTAACGGAAAAGTGTGCCACAACTTGGTATAAACTTGCAGACATGTTAACATTAATATATAAAATTGTCATATTTGAAAGCAGAACAGCACTAGCAAATTTTCCATTTCTAACCTTTGTATTGAGTTTTCTTTACTTCTTTTTTACTGTTAGATTGGATTACATTGAATCATTTTCCTTAACAAAACCTTACAGCTTTGCTGAGAGTGCCCGAGAGCAATACGAAAAATTGTCCAACATGCACAACAACATGACTAAATTGTATGAAAATCTGGGAGAATACTTTACCTTTGATCCCAAAGCAGTAAGCATAGAGGAATTCTTTGGCGATTTGAGCAACTTCAGAACGCTGTTTTTGGTGAGTAACATCTGCAAAATGTTATGCATATTCTGATATCTTCTTTCTCCTAATTTTCTTTCCTCTCTCTCGTTTTTTGTGTTATAGTTAACTTTATGTTTTGTTCTGTGGCAGGAAGGTGGGTGAAAGTTTCCAGAATTATTTAGATTTTGGTCACTGATAGCTATCATCCTGCATTTTGTAACTTGCCAGCTCAACTGTGTAAGAGGTTGAGACATATACAAATTGTTTTTCCTCTTTTCAAAAACTTGCCTGTTGGATGACACACAATAAACAGGTGTGGTAGTGAAAACCATGTTAAAATTGAGACCTGACTGGATGTGTATCTCTGTTCATATTGTGTTAGAATCTGATGATGCTTTAGTCATGCTGTGATGCTAAGGCTGAGACTTTCAAGATGAGCTCTGTCTGTATTGCTGACAGAACTCATGAAGTTCACTTAGATGCTTATATTTTTTTTTTCATTCCAGTCATCCAGAGTGGTTGATGTCTGGGTATGGCTTTTTTATGGAGGAATTTAAGAATTTAATTTTAAATAGCTAAGTTTTTAAATGGGTTTAATGTCATCTTTCCTAGTGGCTGTGTGGGAGCCATAATTAGCTGCACCATAGGAAGTGTATAGGGAAAACAGATGTCTAGAATGTCACATTGTGTCTCTGGAGAATATTAACATCACTTGGAAATACCATCGTTTACCATACAGCTGTGCCTCACTGATCTGTCTATTGCCAGTAGCTAGCTGAATTTATCATGTAATCATAAGGACTTTCAGTTTCAGTGTGATGGAGATAGAACTAGTTTAAAACATCAATTTCATGCCAAGTTTACTTTGTTAACTACGATATATTTAACTATTCATTTTAAATTGGCTGAAATTGTTCTTTTTCTTTTTCCCCCATAAGTAAATCACCAGTTCTTTCATAATTAGTAAGTATACCAACACATCTGTGTGAAGACTTGTCAAGAACAGGAATAGTTGTTACGAGGTATCTCAGTGCATTTACTTTTTCCTAAATCCAAGGCTCGAATTTTCAATGCATTTGGAAATCTGTCCTATTGTAACTTCTGGAAACAGACTTCCAACCCTGACCGTTCCATGAATCTGTGACTTGAGGCTAGTAATGTCCAAATACTGTGATGAAAATCTGTCCTCGAGTATGTATTTAAATTCTATGAAGGTGACAGGAGCTAGAAGGCAAATGTTTCCTAGAAGATGTATTGGAATGAAAATACTTCCAATTGTGTTTTTACAGTTTCCTTGCTTTTGACTTCCTAAAGATCTGGCTGATGGCTCTTCAATGCTTATAATTGAATTTCCAGGGAGAATATTTCTAACAGATTCATGTATTGCTTTGAAGTGGCTGAGTAGGAGCAAGGGGGCGGAGGAGATGTTATTACAGGTTTTTAGTGTGTAAACATGAGAAATTAGATAGGAAGTACAGTAGCTCTTTTAATAAGAAAGCTGGAATTTTTTTGTGGCCTTTCTAAATGAACCAAAGCAGACAACAAACTATTATGTGCACATCGTCACAGTTCCAGGAACAGATGACATTTTCATTGTTTCAGGTTTAGAATGAGTTTCTGTAAGTAATTCTATAAGTGTTAAAGCATTGAATTCAGGGCTGGTGGTGCTACTGAGTCATATGTGAAGGAGTCTTATTTTGCGGCAAAAATTTGTACTTAAGAGTTCAGAGACATAGTGACAATTTGACTATTGACTTTTCTCAGTGTTGTGAATTTTGAACTCTATGATGTAGTATTAGTGATAAATTTATTCATGTTATGATTTCAGTAACACTTGTTCTTTTCAGTGTTTTTGCATGGGTTTAACTGATTGGTGTTGCTAATTATTTTATAAAGGAAAGGAAATGCAATCTAGCAGACTACATTTTATCCATGTTTCTTGCTTGCTAGTTAAAAGAAGAATTTTGCAATTTATGTGTAGATCTTTATACAGAGGGCATATCTGTGAGTTTCATGGTATAACAGTTTTATATTTTCTGCATTAATGTTGTATTCTATAGAAATAAATGGTTATTCCATCCTTTAGCCTTTAATATAATGGCTATATGATGTATGATTATAATAGTTATTGCTTTACCTATGTCCATTATTTTGTTAACTTAATGAACAAAGGGACAACTGAATGAAAATCTGGCTATGGAGGGATCAACACATGCCAAAATTTTAAATATATGGATATGCAATTTATCTTCTGATGATCTAAGTTCCACTATCTGCAAAGGCAGAATCTGGGTTAATTCGTGAAGCTTTTATACTTTCTATACAATATCAACACTATGTTGCTGGGTATCCATGTCTAAATTCATGTGATATTGTTGATTAGGCTTCAGAGATTATGTAGTTTAACTGTTCTGCTCAGAGCAAGGTCAGGTTAGAGCAGGTTGCACAGGGCCTTGTTCAAACTCTCTGGGTCGGTTTTCCAGTCTTCGATCATGCTTGTGGTGAGAAAAATAAATAACTGAATAAAATTTCCCATGTTCCAGCTTTGGTCTGTCACCTCTTGCTGTATCATTGTGCATCTCTGGGAAAAATATATTTCTGCCTTCTCTAACCCTCCTGTTAGCTCACAGACAGCAATTAGATCCTTGCAGAGCCTTCATTTTCTTACAGCTGAACAAACTCATGTCTCTCATTTTCTGCTTGGCATATGCTCTAGATTACTTACTGTCTTGGTATCATCTGCTGGGCTCACTCCAGTGTGGCTGTATCTGTCTCATACCGCAGAGCCCAACCTGGACACTGTCCTGCATCAGCCAGTTACCCATGAGGACATTCAATTTTCTGCAAAACAGTTTTCTAGGATTGCATTTACATTTTATGTTAGTAGTGTTTAGGGCTAAGTACAAGCCTGGTAATGCAAGCCTATGCTATACAGAACCCCCTAAAGGCTGGCAGGAGGGAGTGTTGCTTTTTTTTTTTTTTTTACTTGGCTGAATTTCATTAAAAGTATTTTTGAGATGAATATGTTTAGTTTTAGGTTTCCATGCATGTCTGCCTGCACTTAAGAGGCCTGAATTGCCTTAAGTTTTTTTTTCCCCAAAAAATATTTGCTAATTTACCTCGTTTAAATGGAGTCCTGTTTTAGGAGCATTTAATGAAATACTTTATTCCCATGCTTCCCAATCTAGATAGTTCAGGAGAGGTGGTTACTCACAGAAGAATTTTAATTTGAATTTAGAATAAGGTTTTCTTCAGTATGAATTCACTTCATTTGTACTTATAGCAAAGCTATAGGTACTGAATGAATGTTTCAGGAAGTTGTCAAAGAGTAGGACAATTGTGACTTCTTTTTTAAGCTCTGAGACATCTATAACAATGAGAGTAATGAAGGTTTTGAGACTGTTTATGAAACTACTGTCAATTATTATTTACACATAATCTTCTGGTTAATGTTGTTTATATACATATGTATGTATTTTACTTCTGCAAATACTTCTCTGTAGATACAGAACAGTGGTGTAAATTGTGTAAACCACCCTAGTCATTTATACTGAGAAATACTGTGTGGGGTTTTTTTGCCAGAATCTCCTTAACTTTGTTGGCTCTTCATATGTGAGTGCACGAATACCCGCATTCTTCTGAGTACTAGACAATACTCAAACCAGACAGCAGACTTGCCGTGATTATTATTATTGTTGTTATTGTTATTACATAGGAGGGGAAGAGGCTATTGAGGAAGTGTTTCGCAGTTAAAATATTCTCTGTAGCTGAATCCTTCTGCTAGATTTGATTTTGAGCAAGTGGGTTTTCTATATTTTCAGCAGATTATAACTACTCTGCTTTTTTCAGATGTAATCCATCTTTTGTATTTCATATATATGCTAAATCACTTCTAGTGCACTTTCTGTTTAAAATTTTCATAGGGACAAAATTTCATAGGGACAAATAAAAAGTAAGGCTGCCTTCTGATAGGCACCGTGTAGTTAGTCATGAGCTAGTAGTCCCTTGCTTTTTACTGAGGATCATAATAACTTCACGTATGCATTCTTAAGATCCTTGGTATGGGGTTGTCATGTTTTAATAACATCCCATAAAACCCCTTCATTTTGTGGTATGAATACACTCAACAAATTAATGCACTGCATTAATTGTCTTACTAGCTAATTAATGTAAAGTGCCTTCTGTGTTAAAGGGAAGTCATTACAGATGCAAACTCCTGTTACTTCTCCCAGCAGCGGTTTCAATCCAGCAGGTGTTTCAGAGGTTGGAGGCCTTTCTGCTCTTGGAGTTTCTACAAACCTCTTTATTCTTAGTTCTTCTTACGATATTCATGATATTATATTTGAGCTGATAATAACGAACTGCAATTAAATGGTTTTCTTGGGTGGAAAATTATCCCAGAGACTAAGTCTCTGTAAACTAATCTAGTTTATCAAGACAGAATTATCAATTTCTGCATTCTCATTTGGAATATTAAACTTGCATTCCATACAGAAATAACCTATCATAAATAGTGGGTTTGGGTTTGAGGAAAAGTAGGGTTAATTTCTTGCATTGCTTTATAATTTTAAAAAGTGAAAAAAATAATCTGCTAGGGTACTGTTCTACTGCTACATGTTGGTCTAAATAGTTCATTATTTCCATCTAGTGCTGTGGTCTTTAAAGTATTTATCTGTCCTTTTATCTTCTAAGCCTTTTTTTAAAGAAAGTTATTAAATAAGGAAATTAACTTGGACCATATGTATGATGCATACTAATTTCAATAGTAATGCTTCACTAGAAAAAAAGTGAAATCTGAGGCTCACGTAGCATCATTTGTGCTTCAGTCAATTCACTTGTTCAGATAGATACAGTAGTAGTAGTAATTGTAATTAGGTCTTTTGAGAATTTCTTGACTTATTTTATCCACTAGAGCAGAACCTTGTAGATTTTAGTGGCATAAAGATTCTTGTTTAGGGATTTAATTTTTTCCAGACACTTGAGGAAGGCCTAGGGCAAGCATTAAAAGTTCACAGTGCAGGATTTTTTTTTTTTCTATAAAGAAAAAAGTACTAAAAAGAATTAAGTTTTTCTGCAACATTTTGATGCTTGTGAGAAGTTTCCCAAAAGGAAAAAGACACTGAAACTCGTTTAATCTGTGGAATTAACTGTAAAAAGGAGTCATAATTACTGATAAGAATTCAGGAGCAATCAGAAAAGACTGAGCATATACAGCATCTCCTAATACTCCCCGTAGCGTGCATATTTATTAAATTTGTCCAGCTCAGACTAATGCCTGTATGCTTACTCTAAGTGGTCTCATTAATTTTTATTAGTATTTTGGTAAAGGACTGCAGAATAATTCCAGATATTTTGGAAATATTAATGACATTTCCTCCTGTTAGTCATTCTTCTAATGTTATTGCTAATGCCTGTCTATTGATAAAGCTTGTTTCTTCTACTGCTAGCAATTCTAAATTAGAAGTTCATAAATTCTTTAGATTGGTTCTTCTGGGTTTGTTGTGAACATACGTGATGACAAGATAAACCATAGAATCATAAGGTAATTTAGGTTGGAGGAGGATGTTAAGAGGGTCATTGAATTTGACATTCTGCTGAAAGCAGGGCTAGTGTAGTAGTTCAAGCTGCGTGGGACCTTGTCCATCTGAGTTTTGAGTATCTCCGTGAATGAAGATACCATGACTTTAGGAGTCTGTATTGAAGGGTTTACTAAAGCCCAAGTAGGCCATATCCATTGCCTTCTCTTCATCCAAAAAGCCGGTCATCTCATTAGAGAAGACGGTCAGGTTGGGCACAATTTACCCTCAGTAAGTCAGATGTCAGGTGTTTCCAGTCACCTTCTTGCCCTTTATGTACCTTGAAATGCCTTACAGAAAGAATTGCTCTCTGATCTTCTGGAAAACAGAAGCCATGACTGAGTAGTGTGTAGCTCACCAAGCTTTCTTCACTCTTCTGAAGGTGAGCATAATATTTGCCTTTTCCAGGCACTGAAGAAGTTCCTTGAGTCCCACAACTTTTTGATGAAATAGAGGCCTTGCAGGGACATCAGTCAGTTGCTCAAACTACCTGTGAGAGAGTGATGGCAAAGGTTGAGATGAAGGCAGCGCAGACCATCTCAGCTTCTTCTTTGATGTTAGGTACCATGCTCCATTCAGCAGCAGACCTACATTTTCCTTAACCTTCCTTTTGTATATGTTTGTAGCTATAAAAGCTTTTCTCATGGCTTTTCATGTACCTTGCCAGTTTTATCTCCATTTGAGCTTTGACTTTCTTAATTACTTCCCTACCTGGGCAGTATTCCTCCTGGATGGTGTAGTTGTCCTTCCACTTCTCTGTGTTTGTGCTTTGTGTCAGAGCTCCGCCAGGAGTGCCCTGTTCAGCCAGGCTGGCCCCTGCCCCACCGCCTCACCTTCCTGCACAGCAGGGTGGGCGATTCTTGGGCTTTGAGGAGGTTTCCCTTGAGGGTCAGTTACGAACAACAAATACTTTATGTATGCATCATATACGTGTGCCTATACGCCGTGAAACTACAGTCTGTATCGTTTGAGATAACTGGCCTTTGTGAGCACTTAGAATTGAACATAGCCCTTCAGGAAATCTTCGCTTGTCTCCTGCTGCCTTTGTAGAACAGCTCTTGCTTGGATTTCCCTTTGTTCAACCACTGATTCTGTGAATGATTCCGCTCTGTAAAAGTGAGAATACTGACTAAATAGATTGATTGTAATGACAGTTTTTCTTCCTTTCATTTGCTAGTAAAGATAAGAATATCTTATGTTACAGAATCATGCAATTCAGCTAGTGTATTTGAAAAAGATGGAATATATATGAATGTTTTTAAAGGTGAATTCAAAAGAATTAGTTCAAAAATATATTCTGCAGGGCACATCCCCAGGTTACAGAGAAAATTTTCTGTTTGTGTTTATATGTTTATGTATACATATATATAAAATAGTATGTTTGGAGCTTGATATGTATTTGTCTTATTATGTTTATATCAAGCTATTTTAATGTTAAGAAAACAGCTGGTCTTTTGAAAACTCAGGTTAAAGACTTACAAACATCATTAGAGGAAGCGCCATGTATCAATTGAAAAATAATGCCTGTTTATTACTTGAAAAACCAAATATATATGCATGCATTATGTTTTCTAATTGCTTGCCTTTTGCAAGTTGGACAGAAACAGTATATAATAAATGTACCTCCACATAACATAAGCATTCAGAAGTTCTTGTGCTGAATGGCAAGTATCTAGAGTGTGAGAGAAACATTTTCTGGAATAGTCAGTGCTGTTTTTTCATCCTTCATTCTTCTGATCAAAATGTACGAGCAATACTGCGATACTCCTTTGCGTCCAGTAGTTTGTCTTCAACAAAATTTTCCATATAAATAGGTTGTTATTCTGTTACCCCTAAACTACAGGAGGAAAGGAAATTGTAGGCAGGCAGTGTGAGCTGCCCTTTTTCAGTTTCTGTGTGAGACATACTGGTTGCCACTGGTGCACTTCCTATACTTTTCCCAGTACTGGACAGTTACCCTGGAAGTTGAATGACTTATGGGCAGGTTTTGTTAGTTTTTCTATGACTTTATAACTGTCCAGATAAAAAGTTTCCAAAGTACCAAATCAATGTTTTGTGTTTAGTTTTTATCAACGTTTGTCTACTTTTGTGGGACAGAGTAAGTATTTTGGGGCTGTTCTGTGATGGTAGGAGGAGAAAAAAACCCCACCCCAGCGTTAGGAATTCACAGTCGAAGTGACACCATGAAAACTGCCCATCATATGACTGTAAATAGTCAAATTTACAGCACCTCTGACCAGCCGTCTAACCAAATAGTCCTTGTGAGCCATTTAAGTTAATTGAGCTGTAATATAGCGAATCAACCCAGAGATGCAGATAGAAGAAACAGAGTTTGTTTATTTATTATTCTATGTCTGCTCCTGTTTTATCCCCAAGCTTCTCTAACCATTTCTGCAGGAAACATAATTAGAGCCCAGGGTGTAGTGAAACAACGAAATAAAGTTTGTATTGCTTTACCCTTCTGCCTTTTACAGTTAGAAATCTTGTCTCTCATGGTACCCTCATGGCTGTCCTGCTTCTTGCTTAGTCTTTTATTTATTTGTCCTGAGATTAGGTAGCATATTTAAACCTATGAAGTGAGCTTTTAACTAGATTTTTGCTGGTACTTGTGTCACCTGTCTGTTTACTTCTTTGATTTTGTGCTTAAGTATGTGTTGATAACCTCATTGTATTCGAGGCATATCACAAGAAGTAAGTAAACCACTTGAGCACTTCCTTTGCAAACAGAACCTGAGACAAAATCAGGCCTGGGAAGGGGGGGGAGGGAAGTGTATTCTTGGAGCTGACAATTAAAGAGACATTTAATCAAAAGGGGGGCGGGGGGTGGGGGTGGTGCGGCGCGGGGCACTTAAGGTTTTTTGGGTTTGCTTTTGTGTTTTTTTTCTCTTTGCAGATAAAATGGTAGATCCACTGAATAATAAAATGCCTTTTATATTTAGGACTATTTTGAAGAAGAAATGTTTTTTAGATTTTATTGATTTAGTGTCTGTCTTCCATTGAAAATAAACACAAATCTCTATTGTCCTTGAGGACAATTGCAAACTGATTTATTTTGGTTTGATACGGTTTCAGGTTTCAAGCTCTTATCAAATAATGATTAATCATTTGCCTGAAGCAAGATGCCAGTTTGTTCTTTTGTTTTGGAACTTCACTTTAACCTGCTGTCTTAGAGTTTATATCAAATGATCAGAAATATTTTAAATCTGTCACTTCCTGAATGTTTCTGTTGGTGCTACAGTATTTAAAATATCCACCAAATCTTTCATGCCTGCATCTGCAAGTGGACAAAAACTTTCTTTTAATCAGATTTTGTGCTGTACAGAAGTTGTATGAAATAAATACTTTTACATTAGATAGGAAATGTTCTTTTCTTTTATACAGTTCTTAAATATTTCATATTTCGTTTGCTCTGTGGGCTCCCCCTTTAATGCAGGTGGTCTTAAAGGTGAATTTTGAGTCTGAAAAACAGATGTTGTAATAAGGCCTATAAGAATAGTTGGGCAGAATTTGAAGCAATAACAGGCTTTGATGGGCATAGTTGTTATGAAATACAGAGAAGCTTTTTCCTTCAGTGAAGTGATATTCTTTTACATCTGGTAGACATTTTTATCAGTGGTGACTGTTTCCTTCACATTTGTTTAAATGCAGCACTTTGAATAAGTAATTGAATCTTTAAATTACATTATTTATGTACTTAGGGGAAAAGAGTTGTGTTCTAGTATAAGTAAATATCTAAGCAGATGTGAGTAACTCATCAACAGAGACCTATGAAATGAACTGCCCTTTTGTATCTGAACCGACTACTGATTGATGATTACTATGTGGCTGGGTTCTTTTTTACGGTAACCCTGTAATTCAAGATCCAGAAAGTGCAAACCTCCCCAAAATGATAAAACATCTTATGGAGCACCTGCTACCGTGGGCTTTCAAGATTTTGTAAGATGGTAGCCCTGTACCAGGAGGGAAACAAAGTATCTGTGATGTTGCCTTCGTAAGAAAAAAACTTTCACCACAGTAGATTAAGCATCTTGAGTATAAATGTACCTGTAAGACCTTTTCTCCTTCCTGTTACCTGTTTGCTTGTAACTTGTTTCAAAGTAAATTTCAAGCTCCATGACTCAGGAATGTTTTTGGGTTTTAGTTGTTGTTCCCCCCCCTCCCCCCCCATGGCTTTTTTTGAAATGTCCTTTGAATATACCAGGTCATTGGCTACAATAATATAAATCAATGAATATACAATACATAAATAAATACATAATAAAAAAAAAATAAATACATATGATTTACTATGAAATGCAATACATAGTCAAGCTAAAGTCCCAGCTTTCAAAATCATAAATTAAGTTGGTAATTCAGGAGTGGTGTAAAAGCAAGGCTGTATTTATTCATTGTTCTCCCTGGTTACTTGTCTGGGAATAGTTTCTCCCTTTTGCCTAAAAAGTACCAGTTCTTTAATGTAGTCTGAAAGATAGCAGTTTCTAGCTAGGAAGAAGCTATGAAAAAATAAAGAATAATGACTAAGAATATGTTCTCCAGCAAAATTTCCCAAGAGGTAGTATCAATAGTGAAACATTGTTCATGCTAACAGGCAGTATATAGCAAGCTCTTCCTCCTCCCCTGCCCCAACCCCCCCACAAATACCCTTTTTTAAGGTCTCTAAATTCTCATCTGAGTGCATACATCCAGCTAGTGCTGGAGAATTATTTTTGTTTTTTAAATCATAATATTGAACAAATCAGTAATTAGATGTAGGCTAGGAAAGTTTATAAGTAATAGAATTAGAATCAAAAGAATTCACATAGGCGTGATAACTCATCAACTTTATTAACAAGCTGTTAGTACTCCTAGATAAGTAGCTACTCGATTCACAAGCTGTTGGTAGTGGTAGATAAGTAGCTACTCTATTCATGATATAGAAGGTGTGATGGCATTCCTCTTGGAAGATATCCAAAAGATGTAAAAATAAATAATAATAAATTGAACTGAGTTACAGTATACTGCATTTGCAAGTATTTGAAGGTAGGCAAGTGTAGAAGTAATAGGCAACATAAATGAGGTTGGAATTTGTTTCAGACAAGTCTTAAATTTCTTCTGTGGCAATGTGGTTGCCCTTGTGGATGGGGTAAAAGCAACAGATGTTATATTTCATGGTAGTGATGCTTTTGATTAAGTAATATTTTCAGAAGTAATATGGGAAAACATGGTCTAGAGGAAGTGGTGGGGTTAAGTTTCCTAGCCTTGAAAAGGAACGGAATTAAAAACTTTTCTTTCAAATTTTCCATTAGATAGTTTTAAACACACTCTCAATTCAGTGCTGATGGCAGGCATTATTTTTGGAAATTTATAATATTTAAATGAAGATTTTGAATCCTTATTCCACTCTGGAAACTAGGCATAGTTTGGGGTTTTGACTGCCACGATACTTAAGCTGTGAATCTAACTCAGATGCTGGGAACCTCTTGTAAACCAGTAGACTTTATTACTTGCTCTAAGTGACTCACTTGGTCAAGAGTTGAAGTCTAAAAGAGACCTATCCATCCCTTACGTCTGCACCTCACACAATTCTGAAAAGCTGTCATGGGTTAGAAGGAATCTGACTTCTCTGAAATCTCCACAAGGGTGTTTCATGTAGTCTTAGCCTCATCATTCTGTTTGTTCATATATCTTATTAAGATAATTCGATAATTTGAATCCATGTTTTTCTTAATTGCGATTTCAGATTGATCGCTGCATTATTGCATCTTCAATTAGCTTGCTGATGTTGTAGTAAATTATAGCTCATGCACTTCCGTAAATTCATATTAGTTTGCTTATCACGTTTAGGAAAATCCAAGGCAAACTAATAGAATTGGATTATCCTGTCAAATTATAATGAGAAGCATGAAGTGGAAGGTGTAAGAAACCTCAAGAAAAAAATTGCAGATGAATAAGCATATCCCTTAGATGTAGGGGTTTTCTTTCTCCGTTTATCATTTCTTTGGAGTGTAATGCCACACAACCTCTAGAACACTTTCTTTTGGTAGTCCGTCAGCCCTGTCTTGAAAGAAGCATGCAAGGTCTTTCAAACCCAGGCACTGAAAAGAAAGACTTGGGGGTGTTGGTTGACGAGAAGCTCCACTTGGCCCGGCAGTTGTGCGCTTGCAGGCCCAGAAAGCCGCCCACATCCTGGGCCGCACCAAGAGAAGCATGACCAGAAGGTCACTTGAAGGGGCTGTCAAGAAAGCTGGAGAGGGACTTTTTACAAGGACATGTAGTGACTGGACAAAGGGGAATGACTTTAAACTGGAAGAGGGTAGACTTTAGATTAGATACAAGGAAGAAATTCTTTTCTGTGAGGGTGTTGAGGTGCTGGCACAGGTTGCCCAGAGAAACTGTGGATGCCCACCCCTGGCAGTGCTCAAGGCCAGGTGGGATGAGGCTTTGAGCAGTGTGGTCTAGTGGAAAGTGTCCTTCCCCATGGCAGGGGGGTTGGACTAGATGATCTTTAAAAGTGCCTTCTGACGTAGATCATTCTATGATTCTGTGATACTTTATATTAATATACACTGCACTGTGTGTAATTCTCACAGCCTCTATTAAAATTTGTTAAGAATTCCTAGCCAGAAACATTGAAACCTTTCAACACATCATATTCAAAATCCTGCTGTTTAAAAAAAAATAAATCACTTTTTCTACTGAATTTAGACTTCTGCAGGAACATATTTTTCAGACTTACCTTAAAAAGAGTGAGTTCTTATTCAAGACTCTAAAGAGTTGTGCTTGCATAGTGATGCAAGGCTTCATGCGCCAGCCTGTTGATTTGTCTCTTCCTTGATCCAGAACGATCACTTTTTGAACAAAACAGTAATTCATCTTCTGTGGCCCTTGGTTCCTCTTCTCAGGTTGTTATGAAAACAGTAAACATTTGTTGCTTTTTTTAATTTTGTTTTGCTTCAGGTTTTGTTTGTAGTGACAGTAATACAGTTTTGGTAGTTGTGTATTTCAGCTCTGTGTCACTTACAGGAATAGCCTGAATTAGACATGCATGTTTATTCTGCTATCCAAATATTGATTTAAAAGAGCTATTAAAACAGTCTCAAATCTGTCCACTTGGGGGCTGTTTAGTAATTAGTCAAACATAGACTGTTAAGTAATTAAGACATACAATACAGTTTTTCACTGATAGCCTTAAACTTGGTTCAGTAAACACTGAAAACGGCTTCTACCTTGCACTGCTAGGCAGTTTGAAGAGCTTGTGCAGCACACACAGTAAGGCAGTAGCAACCCCCTTCTCCCTACCTGAATATGCAACAGCAGCTACACTTGCCAAAAATCCTAATCTGGAATGGCATGCCAAAGCCATTTCATGTCAGATATAACGGCCATGATGCGCAAACCATGGGACAGTATCCCAAACATAATCTTTTCTACTTACTCTTTCATGACCACCCATCAGGAAATTAAATTTGTCTGCTTTTGTTTAATACCAGCTCATTGCATCACTTTTCTATTTTTTTTATAAGGATAACAATGTATTCAAATATGTTATCCTCCAAGGAATGCTCACGAAAGGGCCTTCTACATATAAACTGATTGCTCAATCTGCTGTATTTTAACTCCCTTTATTTCTGTGGATTAACTTCCACTTAATCTGAGTTTGTTGTTCCTAATGAGTTCTGACTGAAAAAGATTATTTTTTTTCCACTGGAACTTCAGTTCACATATTTTGTAGTTGCAAGGCAAATTTAGGGAAGGCCTGAGGGATCGCAGGCAGCCTTCATTATTGGTGCATGACCGCTTTGTAGCCAACTGCATCTTTAATACATCCAAGGAGATTTGTGCATTACAGTTCTTCTTTCTTCTTGTTTTTAATAATTTACTTTTGAGAGGTTATTTACAACCATGTTTATGTGTGACTATCTGTTTGTCTGTCGAAACTTCAGATATGTACAGAATGCAAGAGATATATTAATCTTTTATTTGTTTCTTAAGGAAGTCAAACTATAAACTGTCAATCCTGCATACAAGAGCCTCACTTCAGTGAATATTTATAAACACAATGGGGAACGTAAAGCTGTGTGCTCCTTCAACTTAGCTCCCTTAAAAAGAGATAATATTCCTTGCTGAATCTATGTCTGCTAGGAGGGACAATAATTTGTTTTGTTTTTCTTTAAAAACAAAAAACAGACAAGCAAACTTCCTCGAACTTTTAATTTGCAGTTGAATTTGGTAAACTGCATATGGTTAATGCACCAACCAAAAATACAGAGGCGCATGAATAGCAGATCAAAAAAGGGGGTTGTATACATTAAGATATTTCTGTCTGTTGAGATTTATTTGAAAATTATTTCAGTTTTTGCATGCACGTACATGTTTTGAAAAGATAGCATCTAGATGAGTACTTTTCAAAATGTTTTCCATAGCTGTTGGGAAGGCTTTTATTCTTAACTGTGGATTGCTTCTTGCTTTGTGACATTTGTGTAATTTGTAACTAGTATATTACTGTGGTTTTATCCTTTAATTGGGGAATAAATATAGTTGGGTAGTTTATACCTGTGAACACTAATATGTACTTTGTCACTGTTGAGCTACATTGCAGTAACAAAACTGCTGATGTTTTTTCCCCTCTTTTAAAAGCAATGCTAATCACAGAGCTATTTTTGTCAGTGCTCAAACTGATCTCTACCTTTTTAGGTAAGATAGCCTGCAAACCTACACAGAAAGGATATCGCTGCCATTCAATACTTAAAAATAACTGACAACCCAAAGTAGTACTGTTCTGTATTAAAAGCAGTCCATTGAAGCTCAAGAGCTTGGACGGAGAATAGATATAGAGGAGTATAAAAGTATGCCAAAGAGAAGAGAGATGGAAGCATGAGCTGATGTCCAGACTTCTTTTAACTTAAGGCTTAACTTTAGATTGGTGGGCTCTAGATAACTGCTAAGGCAGGTGCAGAATTGTCACCTTTGTGTTAGAAATTGTTAGGCTTGTCTACAGTCTGGAGGTCTAGAAATTGAGAAAATAATAAATAATGAAGAAACGGAAGCCACATCAAAAAGAAGAATAACCCTTTGTAGTGAAACTGTAGAAAATGAAACCTAAAAGTATTGTTGGTCATACAATTCAGGCAAAGCAAGTGCTGTAGAAACCACTATATATCCGAGTCAAAATTCTCTTTACCTTTATTTACAGTCGTCTTCAGTCAACTTTGAAAAACTGTGATGAAATTTGGTAGCAAATATTAATTTAAATATCAAGTATGCTTATAAATACAGATATATATATATATTTATTTTACTTTCAGCACATAACTTGAAAACAACTGGGAGTATGTTCTTGCAAATGATTTATTTCAGGCTTTCATCCAACTCTAACGAAATGTACAGTAGTAAACGACATAACACATACGAAATGGTTAAGAGTCAGACTGCCTGATGGAGAGGAATAACAAAGTAGTACGTTCCAGGTGGTTTGGTTCTGAGATACACTTTATGAAAGAAAACTGCATGCATTAAACGATGGTGATGATCACAATGATGATCTAATTTTTTCCACAATATTCATTTTGAATTGGCACGTAGATGAAGAAAAAAATATATTAACTTTCAAGGAATGTGGCATAGAACTATTTGAGCGGGCAGGCAGTTTTAAGAATTGAGGATGTCAGGAAAGAATCCACTATATAACAATCAGAAATACTAGAGCTGGTACCAAGCAGTTACTGGAGTACTACAGCAAGGTAAGAGTGGATAAGATGCATTTTTTTTTTCTCTATGGTACCAGTTTTCTGTTACTTAATGCTTCTGAAGCTGTTTGTGTGCAGGGCTGCATTACAGTGTTAGTTCAGAAACAGCCAGTCTAGGTACCAAGAACCCCAGAGGCATGTTGATGTGATGTTCTGCCAGGGTTTCTGTCTCCTGCCTTGCAGAGTGCCCAGTTTAACCATTTCAGAAGAGGCTGGGTGTTAATGCCCTTTTGCTGCCACTTGTACCTGTTGTAGCAACAGGTTGTTTGGAAAAAGCTCTGGTATTTGTGATTAGAGCTTAGTGGATTTTTACTTGGCGTCCCCAACTCTTTCTTTGTAGTCTCTGGAAAGTGGTTATATGTGAAGATACTCTTAAAGTGTTGACATCCTGGAAGTAAATAAAATACTAGGAAGTGTGCATTTTGAAGAAGTAATAGACAGTAATGGACATCTGAGCTCTTTGTGCTTCCTGTGCTGTACGTGTTGGAATGGTGGGGGTTGTTTGGGTTGTTTGTATGTAGGTATGCATATCTATAAAGGGATATGTAGGCAGATGGAGATAGGCACTCCTACACGCCATTACTAGTATTTTGTTATCTTACTGTTCTTTAGGAAGATGAAACTTTCATTTTGAATGGCTTTTGTTTGAATCATCATTAGTAAACAGTGTGTTTTATGAACTGCAATATGTATTTTCATATAATCTGCCTTCAGCTAGGACTTGTACGGTCTAGCTCAAAGTGAATTGCTAGATACAGTAACTTCAGAGCTTGTTTTGTACAGTCTATTGTAGTCTTCCTGTTAGAAAGTGTGACAGAATCTATGATCTAATCATAGTATGTCAGTGGCTAGTGTGCTACTAGTTCAGCCATGACATTTCTTATTTGCTTTCTCTCGTAAGATTGTGGGCATTTACTTCCATTACAGCCTGTGAAGCTGCAGTAAAATGAAGTCTCTGTCAAGTGTGATGGAATGTGCAGAGACAGAACTGTCCAAACCCAAACAGGATAAAACATTGATTTTTGCCCTTCAACTCTCTTCTCTTTTCTGAAAGAGAAGGTGTTTCTTAGTGCAGTTGGTTATGTGACGATACCACAAATGCAGTTCTTGCTCTGATTTTCCAGTGCATCCACTAGTAACGTTGCTGGTAACAATGGTATCCAGCATCTCTGCCAAACAGGGGCTACCTGTGGTAATTTACCTTGGTAAACTCTTGAAATGGCATATGTGCGCTGAAGTATGCAATCCCTTACTTGAGTGAACGTTCTGTATTTGGAGACATTTGGGAGTCTTGGATAACCAAACACTGATATGATTTAATATAAACCTTAACACTTTTAGGTGCTTTAGATAGACTTATCTTTCGGAAGTGACAGTCATTGTCCATAGTTTCTTCCTAATGTGTACACAGTAAGATGAATAGTCAACTTCATTTGAAAGCATTTGAAATGTCACTTCTGTGGAATATATAGAATTGTGTAATGTGCCTCTGCTCCACATTTCTTAAGGAAATTTTACTTGTGGAATAATAACTGATAAATTGTCTTGGATATTTACAAAGACATCCACAAAGAAATCTTCTTTGTATTTGTGAACATATATGATTTTCCTGGTTTTAAAGGCATGATTAAATTGTGGGGGGAAAAAAGTCAACATTGACATGGAAACCATTTATCTTATGCCCTGTGCTTAGCAAGTATTGATTGTTCAGCTTCTTGAGCTAAAACATCATTAATGAGCACATGCCATGTTAATTCTGGACATCTTTGTATCCAGTATTTTCTATACTGTTATTACTGCTTGTTGGAAATATCGTGTTCCCAACATCACCTGAAACCCAGACCTGCAGTTGTTGTAGGTACAGCTTGTTGGTGTACTGTGAGATGGAAGGGAAAGGAAGCAGTAAATACATCGCTGTCATGAATATAAAAAAGAAAATCATCTCTAACGCTTATCACGTCTGTCTGTGACATTAGGTGAAATTCCATGATGATGGATTTTAGTGAATTTTGTCATGATAAATGAATCTTAGGGAAGGTGAAGCTAAGGAGAAATTTAGGATCTTGGGGAACAGCTTAAGGGAGCTGAAGTATTTCTTTTTGAAAAGAGAGCATGAGCAGGCAATGTAAAAGGAGATATGAAGGTATTTGTGAGAAGAAGTGGTGAGAAAGCGTGAGGGGTTTGTGTGTGGTGCTGGCCAAGAGCCACCTCTGTGAGGAGCGGCCCGGGACACAGCCAGCTTCCGCGCTGCAGCGGCCGGCCCGGTGAAGGTGATGGGGCCTGTGTAAAACCTGTTCAGGAAAGGGCGACATGTTGCATGATGGTGAGGATGAGGGGGAAGAAGCGTGAGGAACAGCCCTGGGAGCACCAGAGCCTGAGGCAGGGGGAAGGAGGCGCCCCGGGCCCAGAGCAGAGGCTCCCCTGTGGACTGCAGAAGACGACCCACGCTGGGGCAGGTTCATCCACAGTGGAGCAGGTGGAAGTGTGAGGAGAAAGGAATGGCAGAGAGGAGCTGTTACAGGCTGACTGCAAGTGCCCGTTCACCCCATCCCTGCTGTGCTGCCCGCAGTAGGGGGGGGGTGAGGAGTGAACCTGAGCCTGAGGAGAAAGGGGAGGGGGGAAGAGATAAAATCAATCTTCCCCCAGTATTTTGCCTGTGACTGTAATTGGTGAGCGATCCCCCTGTCTCCATCTCAACCCGTGCACTTGGCACCCCTTACCTGGTCCTGTCCTGCCGAGGAGGCTGGGGGAGAGGGGCTGGGGGCGCCTGGCAGCCAGCTGGCATCAGCCCCGCCGCAGGGCATGGCCATGGGCCCCCTTTGGAAGGGGACGGGATCTTCTAGGTGGGATGGAAGCAAGATCGTGGAAGGGGGTTTTGTTTTGCTGTCGGGTTTTTTTGTGGGTGGTTTGGTTTTTGTTTGTTGGGCTTTTTTGTTGTGTTCATTTTTTTTTCAATCCAGGGATGTTCTCTTACATCTATAGGTTTTTTTTTTAGTTCAGTAGTTGGTGTAACCTGTTGACGCGCAGACTTTTGGTTTAGGGTTTTAATTGATAAGTCCAACTGTTTTCCTTTTTTTTTTTTTTTTTTTTTTAATGTGTTTTGTGTATGTAAGTGATCCAGGCTGCTTTGGCTATTTCAAGAAAATTGTTTAAGGAATTGTAGCTTAAATTTTAGTAACTTGTTTTAGGAATCCAGTTACTTGTTATTGAGCTCCATTGTAGTGGGAACTTGGCTTCATCCCCACTCATCCATCCCTCCTAACAGCAAGTTACAAGTTTAAGCTAGACTTACAGTCCTAACAGGAAAAAAAAAAAACAACAAACAAAAAACATGTTGCTGCTGACAAATTTGGAACTTTTTCATTCACCATAGATGCAAAGCTATTTTAGTTTTCATTCTTCTCGCTATCTAATAATGTAAATGTGTACAAACAGTGTGGTGAGTTATGTTCCCTCAAAGATTCCTGAAGATGCTTCAAATACTGGGTGCCAGTCCCTGGGTCTTTTCACCCCCGCTCATTGGATGTAAATACACTATCTGTGCAAAGAAGATTATTGTTGTTTTTCTAATTTTCCTCAGTATATAGACACCCATGTTCATTTTACCTAATGCAGGAGGCGTTAAAAGAAAACAACAAAAGAAGAGAAATGGAGGAGAAAACGAAGAGAGCCAAATTGGCTAAAGAGAAGGCTGAACAAGAGAAACTGGAGCGACAGAAGAAGAAGCAGCAGTTGATTGATATGAACAAAGGTAAGGCATCATTTTTAGTACAGATTTGTTAAAAGGAAAGGAAGGAGTAACAAACTGAAGGTATTCCTGATCGATACGAACAACACCTGCTGTTTTGAAAGCTGAAGAAAAAGGTTAACTTTTTCAGTGAAAATTCTGTTTTGTTTTAGCCTACCTGATCATATTATTCCATTACCTGCCACAATATACATGTTTCTTTCAAGGTGTTTTGTTGTGAATTATTGGCTTGTTTTCATTTGCAGCAGTTAATTGATTTTTTTATATGGATTTACTTCCAAGAAGAAGTATCTTAGTTGCTTTGTCATTAATTTCATTCTGTAAACATCTCTATAATCAAGGTAGCGTGGCAGTTTATGTCTGTCTTTTTGGGCTTGGAGGCTCTATGTTATAATGGATGTTCTCTGAACTGTCCTATTAGGAGGTGGAAAACGTGGTTGAGCTTGGAGCCTAAGTGTAGAGTGACATTTCAGCATGATAAAAAGCACCATGTTGAGCTTGTCAGCTGTGGGAATATTGTGTTTTGCATGAGGCCACCTTAGAGGAAAGTAGGAAGAATCAAGAGGTCCTGATATTGATGCTGTGCAGATTTCCAGAAGGTTGTTAAATACGGGCTTTATTCTTTAGGTTTTTGACTCCAGAAGGCAAGTAGAGGTTGTAAAACTGTACATTATTTGTGCAAGAGATTACCTGAGGCTGCATTTTTTTGTTCAGTTTCCATGAATTTGTGTTAAACTGCTAATCTGACTCAGCTGTAAAACTCTTGTTCTTTTTATCCACTGAACAGTTTTAACAGGTACATACCCATGGAAAAATGCTGTTTCCTTCTTGATTGTGATGACCTTTATGGAGGTCGTGATGATGTGTTAACTTTGTGTAAGGATGACACTGCAGTAAACCATACAATTATGACAAACTAACGTAGTGATATGCTGGAGGTGTATCAAATGGAGATAAATTTAGAAATAAGACTGGCTTCCAAGGGCCTAGATACAGCATCTGTAAAGTTAGTTTATACAAGGGTGAAAAATACTGGAGAAATACTAGACCAGGCAAACAGACCCACTCCAGCATTTAAGATTGTGGAGATGAACACAGAACCATTCAAAGACAAGGTACTGGTCAGAATTTACATCACTGATAATGCAGTGGTGCAAAAATATTGTCATGTAATACACTACTGTTTAGTGTCTCATATATTTAGAACACCAGTATTTCTGGTGTATCGGTAAATTTCTCATCGCTAGTGAAAATCTGTGAATTGTGTGTGGACAGCCAGCCCCTAAGGAATGTAATACATCTTAAAAATATATCATCTATTTAAGCATTACTTCATCAATCTGATGCAAATCAATATTTGCAACGATTTCAGCAAGTAGCGCTGTTTTGTCTTTATTGATATATGTATACAAGTGTCACAACTTTGTGCTTTTTTTCTGCTCAGTAATTTCACACTTTACATTTGGTAAAAATCAGCAATCCATATATAAATAGCAAAAACAAAGTAGTGGACAATATGAGAACAATTATTTTTTTTTTACAAGTGAAAGATCATTCTTCTGTGATCACTTTGTATGTACTATTAATTATATTTTAAGAGATCATACACTAGATTTGCTATTATATTTGCAGATTGTGATAAATTGTTTTTCCCAATACTTCATTCTTTGTGTTCTGAGCTTTAAAAAATATAGCACTGTACTTCATTTGAATACCATGATAGCAAGCAAATGTTTTATGTGAGAATCTTTTAAAAATTCTTGTGTGTTTGTGTACATAGGTTTGCCACAAAACCTCAGAGTTTTGCTGTTGATTTGATTCGTTTCTGTTGGTTTTCAAGTGACTTCCCTAGGGCTGGCTTGGAGGGTTTCTGCAGTGGTACTACAAATGCTATTATTTGTGGCCTTGCTCAAAGTGGCATTGACACTGCATAGAATATAATGTAGCATAGGTTTTAGTGAACAGCTGCATTGCTTTGTATAGATGACTAGGTTTAATTTCATGCCATATAAAGATTCTTCAAATAATTTCAGTTTAATTATAAACATAATACAAAATTTAAATAAAGGTGATGCATACGTACATTTCCTATATTTGGGGAAGTTAAGCTCATGGAGATTTTTAATGAGACTTTTCTAATTCACTCTTTCAGCATTTGATTAATCTTTCCTTGATATCTGCCACCTGCCAAAATAAAATAAGTCCTTTGTAATATGGACAAGCACTCTTCTGTGAGTGGGGTAAGAACCACCTAAATATCCCATTATCATGGTCCCCTCTACCAGTGTAGTATTCAAACTGGTGTGTGCTGGGATCAGCAATAATTCTGTTGTTCCCTTGAACTGCTGTTATACTTGCATTGACTGTTGCAGGATACAATTCAGGAAGGTCACCCTTCCTACAGTTCTCTAATGATTCCCTGCTTTCCTGATGGTTATGTCTTCCTTCCATGTCCTTTAACATAAACAGAAATCCATACTAAGTTTATTACGAGATACATACTGTTTTGTAAATGTCTTAGCCTTAATCCTTTGAATTTATATATTGGCTAGTTGATTGAATGGGGTGCCTGAGTGATAAAACTTGGGGCTTATTTACGTGCTACAGATTATTAGTTTATGGTGCTGGATGCCAATGAAGCAAGAGTTACAATTCCTTTGGGAGGTCATTATCTTTCATATTGATGTTGATGGTCTGTTTGAATACGCTGCACTCTTCCTGAAATACAATATTCACAGAATAAAATTAGATGGAGATTACATTATGCTTCAATGTGAGCATCTATAGAACCAGGATGAGGTTTGATTTTTTTTTTTTTTTTTTTTTCTTCTTCAAAGCAATTATGCATGAGTTGCTCAAAATTTTTTTTTTAAGATCTGTTTATGCAGGAGTTTGAAGCCATCTTAATGGAGGGGTGTGTATGTGTGTGTGTCAAAATTACTGTAAATTTTATTAATACACATCAAAAGCAGCTAAAGAGAAATAACAACATAAACTATAACCTGTTAAGATTTTGCAATGGAAAAAGTATGAGTATGGCATATGGTACCTTCCAGGTAAACTGATTTAATGAAGTAATTTGTCAGGGGAGAAAAATTATTAGACTCTGTGAATTCTGAGGTTAGGATAATTACAGCTGAAGAAAGGCAGAACAGTCGGATTCTTTTCTCTTAAAAGTAGGTTTCTTGGGGACTATTTACTGAGCAGTAACAAGTGGTAACTTTGGGTAGTTGTCTGTGCAAATTCAACTTTCCTTTTCCTTGGAGAAAGCATTGTTAGTTCAGAAATCAGGTATTATTAATTTTGGAAATACTTGTCATATTCTTTATCTGAATGTAATTGCTGCATAACATTATATTTGTGTATTTTGTAGAACTTCCAGTGTTAAAAAACATTTCTGAAATAATCAAATTATTTGATCCAATAACTTTTTCTTTCTTACAAGGTTTGTTCAGGAATCAGATAGCAAGGAGGACAAATGCATTTAGAATTATTGTGAAATGGAAGTTTATTTGACTGTAATGGTGGGACAAGTTTGCTGACTAAATTCTGTCTTAGTGCAATGATGATGTTTTCCTGTGATTGTAGTATCTCATTTCTAATAGAACTGTTAAGATGCTGCCTTCACAAGACTAGTTTCGCAGGTTGTGTGGGAAAGAATACCATGTTGAGGAGCCTCTTTATGCTTGCTGTTGAACAGCCTCCCCCAGCTGTTTAACAGTAGTATACGTAAAGTTAACTTAGAACAATAAATTAAATAATGATCATTTGCCAATATGTATAATAATCGATCTTTACTAATAATTTTCCATATGAAGTATTCAATAATGGAAAGTTATAACACTTCCACATGCATTAGCAGTTTTGTACTCCATTACAATCATTATACTTAAAGGTAATTTAAAAGGCTGATGGTAAGGAAATGTATACTTCAAAGGAAAAGTTAGGTAAGGCGCCAAATGATATTTATTTTCATTATAAAAGCCTGTTTCTTCTCAAATGCAGAGGTATAATGAAATGAACTTGAATGCTATGGCATTGATTTCAGTGGTTTGTCGTTAGTTGTATAATCAGACTTTCAACTTGAAATTACTGGTCGTTGGTGAGTTATGCAATCCACTGGTAGAATATTTCAAAAATTCTAAACATACTGCATTTCATCTTTTAAATGTGCAGCAGAAACCAAGCCTCTGCTTCTGGATTTGCATCCAGAATATACATTTTTGTTGAAAGCAGAAAGCAGAATTATGGCTGTGTCTTTTTAGACATCGCCAGGTGAGTAGTAAAGGTAAAAGTGTGACTTTGAAGGTCTGAAAATTTAGATTTGTAAACCTAGAGAGGCACCATTCAGTGTCATACTCCCTAAGGTTTGTGCTGTAACGTAGTAGCATTTGTCTTGAGAGTACAGAATGATCATCTTCACCACATAGAAGATGATTTTCAGGGAGCCATCAAAAGCTAAAAACAGAAGTCTCTTTAGGCAGTGAAATATGGTAGTAATGAAAAAACTATCAACCAGAAACTATAGAAAAGTCAAAGAACTGATAGTTGGTTTGTACCAGCATAATAAAACAAGTATTAATGAGTAAATTCATATTTGGGATTGGGCTCTAGATTATAGATGAGTTCTGAAACTATATATGGTTTGTGCTATCTTCTGTATTCTTGTAAGAATAATCACTGTAATAATTATTGTTTTGAGTGTGGGTTTCCGTGGTTGCAGTAGGGCTAGTCAGTAGATTCCAGGTAAATCCTGCTTGTGACATATCAGGGTCAACATTAAATTTCCTGTTGGAAACATCTTGGGCTAAATATTCTTAATTCTGCTACATTTTGATGTCTGTGTTAAATTCAGATTCCATACTTGCCCAGTCCATGTGAAACCAGTTAATCTTCATAGAAAAGTATCAAGGTTGCAGGGCCACTTTGGAATCGGTGTAGAAAGGATTAAAAAATACGGTCAGTTACAGCTTTACATTTGCCATGGCAATTTACTATGTACACATTCTTAGTAGGAAAAGTCCTGAAATAGCATGCTTGTCTTTCCAGCCACTATTGAAAAAGCTAATCACAAAAAAGAAGCTTAATAAAGATCCTTTGAAAGATTTTTTTATTTTATTTTATTTTGTTTTTTCCCAAAACATGATGTATTGTAGGTATCATGCTAAGAAATGAAGTTTGGCTGTTTAGTCTGAACTAATTGTTTCCCTTTTTTTTAATATTAAATGGGTGATAAAAGAGAAGATACAGTGAGTGATAAGACTGTCAAGAGCTAGCCAACCATTTTTTAAGCCATTTCATGAAAGTTAATTGATTCTCTATCATGTGCGCACGCTTGGTTTTGCTCTAAAATAAAATGTATTTTCGAAACGTTTTCTTGCAAACTCTGTAATAGCAAAAAGTCAGCTACAAAAGTTTTCTTCTAAAAGGTAGAAAGGCTCATATAAAGCAATTACTACCTGATTCATATTTTTGTTGTGTCACGGGGAAGTTTATTTTTTAACTATTTGACTCTGTAATTGTCATCCCAAACTGAATTTAAGATCAGCATTGGCCACTTTTGGGTCTGGCACTGAAATCTGGTATTTTTTGTGACATCAATTAGTACAATTGACTTAAATTGTTTTAGGACTTTGAATAATTTCAATTAAGTGAGGTCACTACAAGATTTAAGTAATAGTTGTGGTGTGCTTTTACCCCAGCCGGCAGCTAAGCCCCACAACTGCTTGCTCGCTCCCCCTATGGTGGGATGGGGGAAAGAATCAGAGGAGTAAATGTAAGAAAACTCGTGGGTTGAGACAAGGGCAGTTTAACAGGCAAAGCAAAAGCCACACAGCAAGCAAAGGAACACAAGGGATTCATTCACCACATCCCATGGGCAGGCAGGAGTTCAGCCATCCCCAGGAGAGCAGGGCTTCATCACGAGTAACAGTGACTTGGGAAGACAAACGCCATCACTCTGAACGCCCCCCCTTTCCTCCTTCCCCCGGCTTTGTATGCTGAGCATGTGTCACATGGTGTGGGACATCCCTTGGGTCAGGTGGGGTCAGCTGTCCCGGCTGTGTCCCCTCCCAGCTCCCTGTGCCCCCCTGCTCACTGGTGGGGTGGGGTGAGGGGCAGAGCAGCCCTTGGCTCTGTGTAAGCGCTGCTCAGCAGTAACAAAACCATCACTGTACTACTGACTCTGCTTACAGCACAAATTCAAAACATAGCCCCTTGGTAGTTACTACGAAGAAAATTAACTCTATCCCAGTCAAAACCAGTACAAATAGTTTAATTTAAAAAAAAAAAAAAAAAAAAAGGTAGCAAGAATATGAGTTTCCAAGACTGTTTCTTCCCTAAAATATTGAAGGAGTTTTAAAAGCATTGATGATTTTTCTGCTGCCTTATGTATCTGCTAATCACATAAATTAAAAGTCACTTAGTACTGTAACTGAAACATAGCCTTCAAACAGTAGTAGAACTTGATTACAGATGCATTTAGGTATCATATGGTCATTTTTCTTCGAAATTTTTTTTTTTTGAGCTGCACAGTCTTTTCCTTCCCACATAGAGGCAATGTCTTCCCATTTGTTACTAAGTAAATCCGTGTTAAAGCCTATTTTTTTAAGTTAAGTGAAAATCATCCTTGCAAGGGGCATAAGTCCATTCAGAATGAGGCTCCAGGGGTAATGCTGATGTATTTAAATTAAATGCATTGCTGCTGAAGCAGACCTTGACCACTGTGACATGTTCAGAAAATGAATAACTGTGTGTATTTCAAAAATTGTTTTCAATAACCTGCCAGTACAACAAAGCATGTTTTTTTCTCATTCTGTTAAACTTTATGTAAGCCTGAGATCAGGTTATCATAAACAATGAGCTTAATTGGCAAGCAGGGATTTGTCTAGTTTTGTGAACTGACGTAAGGTACAAGTTCACTTATCTGTCATACTGTCCTAACTTGTTCTCCTTTAATTAAAAAGTACATAACAGTCATGAGACTGTATTCTAGTGCAAAATGCTGAGGAAGACTGCTTCCTGAAGATATTTATTATGCATACAAAATAAATTTAGCAAATTAATAAAATGCAAATATATGAGGAAAACACACTTTCCAAAAGACACTGAAAACTGACCTTTTTATGTGAATATATTAATGAATAAAAATGATTTAAAAGATGCGGTACTGATTATTGATCAAAAGTTTATACAGGATTCATATTAGACTTATGGAATGTACTTAAAAATCCACAACAGGGTAGTGCAAAGTGTGATTAGAAGTATAATTTTGAAACCATTTGGAGAAGCAGGCAGGTAGACAGCACTTGTTACCTAACATGGTATTTGACTGGACTCTTTCAGTAAGGGCCCAAATTTAGGAAAAAGTTCCTGGGAGGTTGCTGTAAATTTTTGCCCGAATGGCTGTGCAATATTTACACTATTTATTAACTTGTATTACTTTGTAGTTAGTATATTTGTACTAACGAGTATAAGATGTTTTGCAACGTACATGTGAGTATTGCCATTACTGGAAAATGAAAGCGCACCAGTAAAATAGTTGGTTATTCCTGCAGTTATCAGCAGACAAGGAAAAGGGAAGGCAGCAAAACACTTCAGGTAGAAGAGCATGTTCCCAGGGCCTCTTTGATCCTTAGCTGTGCATCTGAACCAAAGAAACAAAGTAGGAAGGAGGTGGATCATGTTTTGGATGCATGGGCTGAGATCTGTTGTGGCTTTAAGTGACTTGCAGTTTCTGTAATTCTAAGTTATTCAAGTACCTTAAAAAGCCCAAGCTATTTCGTTGTTTCATTTTACCATCAATAGTGCTACCTCAGTTCTTCTGTTTCATTTAAGACCAATACTATTTATTGGGATTTTTTATGTTCTAATCAAAATATCCTTTCTAGCAGTCATCATGAAGGTCCTGAAAAAATCTGCTAGAAGATGCTTATTCCTACCTTTTTGATAGATGATAACATGCTAAAAGCTGAGGTAAAACTTTGTGCAAGAGAGGCCACAAAAAGAAACTGAAATTGATCTCACTGAGTTTCTAGTTGCTCCAATCTAAATCAGAAAATAATGTTTCTCATTCCCTTCTCTAGTATGTAGTGAAAATTTTGAGCTGGGAAAAAATGTGACTGTTTATTTTGTGCATGGAAATATAGCTAACATTTGGAAGCAATGTTTAGATAAAACCTCTTCCAAATTTACTTTAACACTGTGCATAAATCGACTCATCATTTGTGTTCCGTAATGAGGAGAGGGGAAAGAAAGTTCAAATAGTTCCATACTTGTACTCCAAAAAAAAAAAAAAAAAAGTAAAAAAGGAAGTTAAATATTTAAAAAATTCTTTTGAAAGTAGGTCTTAAGAAGTGAGCTTGGCTTTAGGGGAATTGTAACTTGTCTTCTTGAAGAAGTTAAGGACATGTTTTTTCAGACATTTGGTACGATTCTTTAGAGGAGCGAAGCTAAAAACTCCCATGAAGTTGAAATCGTTGGAGCCAGCCACTACCACAGAAGCAAGTTCAAGAATGCCTACTGAATCGGAGACAACCCAAGTAGTTAAATAATCCCATCTTTATAGAGAGTCTATGAAAGAGCTCTGATTTTATGTGCATTTACCATTTGTGGTTCAAGTTACTCCCTGAACTATGTTTTCTACCACATTTTCTAGGGTGATCTTTCAGCAGTGCTCTTTTAATTGCAAGAATTACTTTAAAAGTCTCATAAGCTACAACAGACTAAACACATTTCAGTTTCCAATGTGAAATTTTAGTAGCAGTTATTTTTTTGAAAAAGACAAGACAGTAAAACCTGTTGTTCTAGCTGGGCTTTAGCTTTTATTGTTCCTCAGGCTAGCAGAATGATACTTTTCCCCTATATTTTTTTGTCAATTTTCATTTTAATCATCTGAGCTATAAATAGAAAAGAATGTTATTTTGCATTTGATATCAGGAGGTGTGGATGTTGGGGTCTCTTTTTGAGGTTTAGATGGGATTGGTCAGGAAGTGATAAAAGAATGTAGTATCGACAAAAAGGACTCTAAATCTAACCTAAGCGTTGTTTTTCATCAGGTGGTAGCAAAGGGAAATATTTTATCTTCATCTCCATGTTAAAATGATTTCTCTGTTTCAGAGGAATGCTGTTGATACAGAGAAAATGGCTACAGAAGCAGGTGAAGGATTGCATTTACTCTGTGAAAAATAAGATCGAGTAAACATTCTTCATCATTCTCAAGTGCTTGTTTTCTATCTTTATAACACAGTCCTCATGGTTAATTTAGCAGTGTACAGATTATGCAAAAATAAATTACTTAGTGAACTTGCAGTAGAACTGAGGAATCTTAGTTCTACATCTGTGTCAGATTTAGTCATAGAGTGCAAAAGCAGGCTGTTTCAAATAATTATTTTAAAGAATGAAGTTACTTTAATCCCTCTGCTGTGTTCCAGGGGTGGGTTAAATGTCAGCTCTGTATACTTACTTGTGTTGGGTAAAAGACCTGATGTGCTTGATGAGCTTTATCTCTGGACTGTGTTAACTGCTTAAACTGTTTTTGCACAAATTCTTATAGAGTGGATACAAGCAACATAAGGCATACAGAACAGCAAAGCATCTTGATTTTTTATTTTAAAACGTTTCCTATCTCAAGTACTTGTCAAAGAGAGATTTCATATGAGGAGGGTGATAATTAAAAAACTTAAATGTACATACAAAGCAGAAGGGAGATTTGGTGACAACAGGACTTGTGTAAAAGCATGCCTGAAACTTCTAGTCCTTCACGTATTGATTATTTTTGTAGATCATGATGTTATATTTTCAAGGGAGGCTTAAGGATTGTGCGGTACTGTTGCAGTCTTTCCTGCAATAGTATTGCACATGCAGAGGCACGCTGAGATTATTTTTACCTTTTTCAAAAATGTTTCTTTTCCTGCCTTGTTTCTAAATATTTACAATTTTAAAGTTAATATTGTTGTTCCATCTCCCCATGCCACTTGCTGATGGATAAAATATAAAGAACAGCTTGAATCTGAGGCAGGTTATCTGTCCTTGGAAAGCTCAAGTTTAAAAAGAATGTTCTGGAAACACCTTATATGCTTTGTTTCCATCTGATCTTTATTTCTTTGGGAAGTGCTTTACATTAGAGTCAAACTGCTAATTGATTGTAAAGCTTTGAATTCAGTGTGTTATATAAAGAAAAATTAAGACAGACTAGTCATACCTGATCACACACTTTCTAATATATTTTTGTCTTGATAAATATCCTAAACAAACAATTCTGATTTGGAAGGACAGTTTTCTTCATAAGTATAAAGGTCATATCTGCACTAGAAGGCATGTGAAAATAAAAACACTTGCTCAAAACTAAGGACTTAGTTCACAACTACAAAGGAGCCAGACATTGTTGTTCACAGTGTAATTTATGCGGCAGCCGAACTGCCAATAACTGGGTTCTTACACTCGTTCCCCATGTTATCGCACACCCTTTTTAAATATAAGCCATCAATAAGGAGTTGCAGATTGATGCTTTAGGTAGACCAGATTGAAAAGATCATGTGACATACACACCTGCTGTTCCCTGTGCTATATCATACAATCCCTTTCAGAATTTTTTGCTTCAACCTTAAAATCTTTAGACTTGTTATTCCCACGGTCTTGTTTGGAAGCCCATTCTAGAACATGATTTTTGCTTGCAAAGATACTTCTATTGACTCAGCCTGAATGTTTTCCTGTTAGCTGCTGTACCAGAACAGCCCTCTCTCAGGGAAGTTATCTGTTGGGATGAGTTTTCTCTCTTGGGACTTTACACATTCTAAGCACAGAAGGAGGTTGTCATAGCTCTTTTCAGTGCCTGCTTTATGTAGTCTAAAGAAATTGTACTGCCTCAGGCATTTCTTATTAGAATCCACTCCCCTGGTTATTGTAAAAGCTTTCCTAGTTGTGATTTGTCTTCTGTGAATGCCATAATCAAGTTTGTATACCACTACTCCGGGAAATAGCATATGCTGACTTTTAAACACAGATTGGTAATTCATCATTGTTTCTTTGGTCACTTCTTTGTATTGCTCCTGGCTTGCACCTAAGTTATACACGCTTGTTCTATTTCTATTATTTTCATTTAGTTTCTTATTCCAAATGTTAGGCATGCTGATCTTATCTTTCAAGATGTTAGTATTTCTTATTTATGTCATCTGTTGTTATAGCAAATTCACTAATTAGGTTTTCAGACAAATTAAAGTGATAAGCTCTCAATAAGCTTATCATATGTAATAATAATAAAAAATCACAATAATCAATAAGGTGATAAGCTGCCTGTCTATAAACAACCTTTTTTTGTTATTCAGCCAGATATTTAAATAATAACCATCTTTTGCACTTTCCACTAACGAAGTAGGCAGGTATTATATCAAATGTTGAAGACCAGATAAATGAGACAGAAAACTTTTTCTAGCCAAATGAAGTGCAGTACATTGCATTAATAGAAACCATAAATTTAATCTAATATCTTTGGCAGAACTACACTCCCATAATCTTGTGTTTTGTTGTTTTGGAAAGGCCTCTCATACTACAAGGTGATGGCTACCATACTTTTTTTACCCCCAGCTAATGTTTTGTTTTTTCTAATAAATTCTACATTTGCGGTTCTCAAATAATAATGGTAGCTATTGAGTTATTTCAGATGGCATGTTAATTTCATAGAGATTTGTTGTTTGCTTCCACATCAGCTGAGAAAACATTATATTAGCTGATTTGGTATTATTCACCTGTGGTCATTTGTCTATCTTGTTTGTTCCAAGGGGTAGTACTGTTTGTGTGTGCTAACAGTGAAGAATTCACCCAGTTTGACTGTTGAGATTATTATACATCTGTAGTAATAGTCACTGTTGTGTTTGTAATACTTTCACCCCTCACCTACCACCCTTTAAATATTCAGTTTCTGATTTAATTTCTTATTTTCTAGTTTACCAAAGGTCGTCTTTTTTGAAATTGGCAGTCTAAGTCCAGAGTACTAATGTTTAGAATGTCATTTAACCTAAAAATCTGACCACAAATACTAAATGCTTATTAAGAACAGTTCATCTGAAGTCTGTTGTTATTTATAAAATGAAAGTGTAAAATCCAGAGTATTGCCTTTATAGACAGCAGATTTGTTTGTAGATGCATGGTATGACTATTTCTCAGCATTCATAATTGGATTGATTTTATGCCAGTGTCTTTCAAACACACTTTTATGTTAATCGTGTACTGTAATTACTTTTTATTTTTCCCTTTTCTGTTCCATTCCCTATAACTGGTAAAAAAATACGAAAAGTTTAGGTATCTTGATATTAAGATTGCCTGTGCACCTCAAGTGTGACTTTGTTCATTATATATTTTTTTTTTCTCTGTGCCTCTCAGCTTGCTTGGGACTCTTCAGTATAAGAAGCAATAACATTGTTCTATGGAAGAAGAGGGTTATTTTTTGTCTTCATTATTATAATTAAAAGTGGCCAAAATCTGTTGACTATCACTGGTCTAAATTGTGGGACCTGCAAGAAGACGAGTTTTACTGTAACCTCCTAATAATGCACACATTTTCAAAACAGTCTGCATGTGCTAAGCCAAATCTGCAATAATTATTAGTGTGAAATCCAAATTAAAACAAGTCAGGCTTGTAGTTAACACATCAATTAATGATTAAGAATTTATTTGCCTTTTGAGTTTTGTCTAATACCTGTAGTGACTCTGGGTCTTTGCTAAGCCTAATCAAAGCTTGCAGATTTTTTTGCTCGAATGCATACATTTGGTCTGTCTTCAATGGTTGGGAACAACTTGGAAAAGAAAGAATGAGGATGAATACTACTTGTTCCAGCTGAAACCTCTATCCTTGTGTACAGTGGAATATATCTAAAAGAGACGTAAGGATTATATATTTCATTTCCACTGACAATTTCTGTTGGAAACAAGGTCCTCTGTTTCAAAATTTCTGATGGTTTTTGTCTTTGTTTCTGATTTGTCTACAAGGTGTTGTAGGTAGTATTAAAAAAAAAAAAGGCAAATCAAAGAGATAGCTAGTAATATGTGAAGTACCTCAGCAAGAACTGTGAGGAAAAGCTGAGAAATCTGTGGCATTTTATTTATGAATTTTAATTAAAGCTAACTAAAAACACAGTTCTTTGTCTGGTTGCTGCTTAATCACCTGACAACTTCAATTAAGATGCAGTGCTGAGATCAGACCTAGCATAAATTCTGATTTGAGGAGTTAAAAATCTCATCACTGTGTTCTACAGCTTCCCTAATTTATGTGTCTTTATATTGTATATTTTGATATTCCAAAACCAGGGTGGGTGTTTAACAGTTGCACTAATTAGCAGGTAGAGTAGCACACTCAGCAAAAAAAGAAGTGGAAGGCTACATAAACATTTATAAAGTATTGAAGGATTTTAGTCTTTGAATAAACTCTGCCAACTCGTTTTTATTTTAAATGAAGATCGAATGATACAGTAATTTTTCTACACATAATATATTCTAACATGTTAACTAATTCAATGTATTACAGTTTCATCCATTAAATATTTCAGACCAACTTGATGTGTATTAGTTTGGGCAAAGTGTATTCACAGACCTTTGATTTAAACAGTAAATTTAATACAGAGCCAACAATAAATCAATGAATAAGCATGTGTAGGATAAGGAGCACCGAAAAAAGTAATTATTTTGTGTGCTTTAGACATGATTCTGGCCTTGTATATGTGAGTGTGAATTGAGAGAAGCTAATTTACTTATTTATTTTGTGGGAGCTTAGTTTTTTAAGAGTTTTAGTTGGAATGTAATTAAAACTGGTATTTCAGAGCCTTCTGCTGCTTGCTACTCTTGCTCTTTTTTATCTTACACTGGAGAGAACTTTGTGTATGTGTTGTGTATTGTGCATAGTGGTTTAAATTATGTTGATGTATAATTTACATTTATCAAGTAGTTACACTGGTGATCATCATGTAGAAATTAAAACAAGGTACTGTTTTAGAATTGGCATCCTCTTATATTAGGTCTGGATTTAGTCTAATAAATCTAAATGTAATAGAGAACCAGGGCAGAATACCTTTTGCATTAATAAGCTGCTTTTAAACTTGAACATTTGTGAGCTTGAATGTGCATTTAACCTCCTACACTTTGTGTGAGTCAGAAGTGGTTTACTCTAATGTAAATCTTTTTGCATAAAGTAATTATCTTCCCACTCTGTCTTGGAGAAATTTACATTAACTTCAAGTCTGAGAGACGTGAATAAAATGTCCACCTACCTGCTGAGTCTAGTCTATATTTTAGTTTTGGGTTATAACACAGACGTGTGAACAGAAAAAGAGGCATTCAATAGTTTTGAAACACTGCAGTTCTATGACCTCTATTTCTCATACTGTTGAATGCTGCTATCAACTGTTATTAAAAGACTGAAATGCAAAGGAAGTTTAAGACTTAAATATGTTTAATGTCAGTCATCTTTCTATGCAGATTTTCATAATGCGCCATAAAGTCCAGCAATTTAAAGGCTCCAGGTTAGCTTGGATATGAAAAAAAGCAAGAGAAAGATTTAGCAGAAGTAGGATTCAGTTTTTAAGAATTGTTACGCCACCTGCTTTCCCTGTGTCATTCTCCCCTCAGTTCTTTCCTTGCCTTTACCTTAAGATCATCCATGGTGTACAGTTACATGTGTAGCATATGGGGGGTGTATCCTTGTATGTCGTATAGATTTTTTTTTTGCAAGGATTTAATGCATCATGAAGACAGGAGCTAATGTATAAAATATTTGCGGTACTACAGTATTTCACTTTGTGTCATTCACTTCCATCAGATTTTCCATGTGCATTGATTAAATCAAAAAGAGATGACCTGTTTCTGCTTCAGGAAAGTCTTAGAAGAATTTAACAGTGAAACAGCAGTCATTCACCAGCAGCTGTCTATCTGCATACTGAAGATGTCATCAATAATGCACGAGATAACATCTCTAAGTTGAAAGAACAGTAGGATTGGCATCAATTTTGCTTAATAGAGCATCATACACAAACTAGGCAGCGATACCTGAAGCACTGACAGCATCCATTACATTAAAATGTATATGTCTCTTATTTGGAAGTGTTATGTACACTTGACAACACTTTTTTTCTTCCTGAAGGCTGATTTCAATTGCAATGAGATTAATCCTATTTTTCTGCTGTTCTCAGAGGGTGATGAGACGGGAGTGATGGATAGTCTGCTGGAGGCCTTGCAGTCAGGAGCAGCATTCAGAGATCGCAGGAAACGAACACCAAGAGGACAAGGTAAGATGGTTTCTAAAAACTTTTAGTTATAAACTCAGTGGGCAAAAGTTGTTCTGCCAAGATTTACCAGCAGTTTTCGCTGAAAACCGTTGAGCTTCTGTTGGTTATTGAGCTACTGTGAAAACTCAGCATCCCCTTACTGATCAAGGATTTTTAACTTGATAAATGTATCTTCAGATAACTGTGTGCCCTAAGATATCACAGGGGTTCCTGTTATGTTTGAAGTGGCATTTAAAACATTGCTGCACAAAGTATGTTTGTCTTTGTCTTTAAAACTATAATTAATTTATTCTAGGTGGTGCTGTGAAAAATATTAGCTATTTACACCAACAAAAGTTTGGGCATATAGCTGATAGTCTTTTTCAAGCACTAGTTTTAGCTACGTTCTGGTTTGGTTGGAAGTTACAGCATGCGTAGTCACAAAAATCAAATTACAATAAGGTACCTTCTCTTTCTTGAGGGTAACAGTAGTATGACACTGAATTTTGCCTGGTGTACTTGGTTTAGTCTGAACGATTACTGCTTCCTGCTAAGCTGGTTTTGAGAAACTTTGAGAGAAGGCTAAGTGACTGCAGTGTTTCGTCTGCTCACTTTGCTTACGATATGCTGTTTGCATACAGTTTGTGAACTGCATTTACTCTGCATTTATGTTTCATGAAGGTTCATGGTAGTATACTGCATTTTGCAGTTTTTCATTTAAAACACGTCTTAGAGTAAAAAATACAGTCTTAAAAATTTACAGTTGAAATATTATAGTTATTTGGAATAAAGTCAAAAGCTTATATTGGATATGTTCTGCTAAAGTTTGGCAAAATGGTGTCATCTTATTTTATAAATAAGCCATGTTCGTCTACCTAATCCACAATGAGCTAGGGTTAGATTCATGTTGGCTGATTTTTAGATATTTTTTTTCTTAGAGGAACAGAAGACTAAGGGCAAATTCTGCTACGCTCTTTCGTCTAGCTAGCAAAGATGGTATATAATTATTTTTAATTTGCCATATGTCTGATCTTATGGAAAAAGTAAAAAGAATCATAGATTCACTTCGGTTGAAAAGATTCTTAAGATCATCAAATCCAACTATTAACCCAGGACTGCCAAGTTACATAATTCATTCTAAGAAATTAATTCTGCTACAGTTCCAGTATCATTCTTAATTCTGAGCTTGTTTCTGCTCTCAGATCAGAACTGAAAGAACTCCTCGATCAAAATGTGTTTTTTCCCATATCTTGAGAAATATCATTGTAAGAGAATGTCTCTCTGTGTTGTGGCTTGAGGAGAGATTTGTCACCCAGTGGTGACAAAGAAAAGCTTCCCAGGGACCAGAGGCGATTGCACAAAATCTGCTGCAGCTGAGAAAGCCAATGAGATGACCGTACCCAGGTCCAAAACCAGGGACTCCTCTGCAACAATAGGGGTAGAGCTAATTAAAAAATCCCTTTTATTTCTCTTCTGTTTCATATAGTCACCGTGACTTCTGTGTGTTTGAAAGTTCATTGTATCAGTTGATATTCTATTGTGTTCATGCTTAATTTAATTAAAATTTTAAGGAGTTGATTGAGTTTGGGGAACTTGCTGTGAGAGAAGGTCTAAGTAATCTGTTTCCAAGCTCTCACTAACTATAAGTCTTCTCATAAGTGGGTAAGGCCATTATGTGAAGTTCTCAGTGGGCAGCTAAAACTTTAGACTAGAAGCAATGTATGTTAGTCACAGTTAAGTGCCTGATTTAAACCATTACATATTTTTTCTCATGTGATTTGGGAACACACGTGGCATCTAGTCAGTAATTTGTCTACATACAAATCAGAAAACACTTTAAAAATGGCTATAACGTCTGTAAGCAGTGACCTATAGCATTAAAAAAGCAGGGACCATGTTTCCAAAATTCCCTATCTCCCCTTATAAAATGGAAGGGACAGGGACAGTTTAGTCATGGTACCATCAGTAGGCTCTTGAGTGTTCTGGAGAGTTTCATCCAGTGAGATTTTAGTAAACAGGTAACTGCATGCCAGCTCTTGTTCTGTGAAAGAAAGAAAAAGTAAATAAAAGCTATGGAAGGAAGAGGCTGGAGGATTTCTGGGCTTGCTGGGTCATGTGGTCGTGCTCGACAAGCATATAGCAAATGGTATACTACTGTCTAGACATGGAGCACAGCGTAGTTTTCCCCTTACTTTATTGATAGCTTGCTGCACTGTCCTGTGATCAGCATGCATTCTTAACACACAGAGGGGAAAAATGAAGAAAAAAAATTAAAAAAATAAAAAAGTTTTGAGAAGAAAAATTGTTGTTTTCTGCCTGTTTGGACACAGATTTCATTTTTTCTGTCAGTTGTGCCTGGTAGTTTAAAACTAGTGAGAAAAAATGATGCTTGATTACTCTTTGTGGGTTTATTAATTACTTGGTAAAAGATAGCCCCTACAGAAAGCCTAAAAACAAACTAAAAAACAAACACAAACAAGAAAGTGTCCCCCAAAATGCTCAGCAATACAGTGAGTTCACGTGTACATTTTCATGGATGTGCTGTAGGTCTGTCTTATTGCAGACTTGCTTATTCTCTTTGTATCTGCTTGGGGTGAAAATGAAAACTATGGAAGGTTACAACTGTGTCAATGGTTACAACCAGTAGACAATGAAAATCTGGCTTTTGTTATATTGTCTTTCGGTGGTTTCACAGAGTAAATTTAACTCAAAGGAGCAAACTGCACCATCACTACTAATAGCATTCTTGATCAGTTTAGCTCAAAAGGAAAAAAACCCCACAACTTTCCAAAATAAAAACCTCTGTAACAGCATGTGTTCACTGCTAGCGTTAGGCAAGTTGGACCTGGGAATGATCATTTCATTTGAATGACAGAGCTCCAGTTACTATAGGCCTACAACTGCCCCAGAAGTATCAGTCTACCAAAGATACCTACTCAGTTAGCCTTTTGTACAGACATCACTGATGTACCTTGTAGCATATGTTTGTGCTTGTATGGTCATGTCTTGAAAATGTTGAGTGAGAAATAAGGGTATGAGGTGGAGATAGGAAGGGAATGGTTCATCTAGAACGGCACCCCTACACCATGGGGACTACTCAATATCACAGTATTCCTACTGGGCAAAAAAAGTCTGGTGAGATGTACAGGAGAAACTAATTTAAAATATGTTTAACTGCATTGTCTTCGTTTGTTTACTAAGCCTTTAAATGAAAAGCTACACTTCAATGGTTTGCATGGTAACTATAGACATTTTCAGTAAAAATCTTTTTGTTACTAATAAAAAAATCCCTTCCTCCTCCCCTAGTTTTTCATTCCATTTTACTCTAATGTATTCTTTGTTATGTAGACTTTTCAATGTGCAAAAAGTTTCAGTGTGGTTTCTCTCTCCTAAGGATATTCCTGTGTCTGTGTTGTCTCTAGCTACTGGATTTTTGAGTACAGAGATTGTAGTTTCAGTAGATTGCTTATAGAGGCTATAAAATAATAATTAGAAATCAGATTTTAGAAATGTTGCTTCCTCTTCCAAAAATATACTTGCTTTTTGCAAGTTTGCTAATATTGAAATGAGAGTATAATGAAAAACAGTATTAGGTGGCATTCATGACAGAGTTAACAGTTTAAAATGTGTGTCCAGCACTACTGTTGCACCAATTATCCCTGACCTTTTTTTCTGGCCTTGGGGTATGGTATTATTAAAGAAGACTGATTCAGGAATATTTTCTCTCTAATATTAGTTTAAGCAAATTTCTGTACAGAGCTAACTATTGTGTTAGGGTTCTTTCTGTAAGCGGCTAAATTTTTTGGAATTTAATTTTATATTTTTCAGAAATGTTAATAACTAGTGCCCTCTCCTATACAGCCAAACTATTGCAACTGCAGTGATAGTATGTGCTATTATTTCTGTAGTTTTTCACTACTGGGAAGGTATAGCTATAAGGAACATACATGCAGGTTCTTTTTGCTTTAGATCTCAGCGTAAAAATATTTATCAAATATTTAAGGTGCTCTGTTAGTATGTGGTTTGGGTTATTTTTTAATCCATGCATCAAAATCAGGTCAGTACAGTGGGACGCATAGTAACTACAATATAGGAACTTTTGAATTTTGTGTCCTTGTGTTGCTACACTGTCATTACTATTTCCATATTGGCAAACCACCTTGAGAGGGAAAAAGAAAGAATGAACCTCCCTTGTTTAGTTTCAAGATCTAATTTGAATCTGTTATGCAAGCCATTTGAAGTGCTGCCACCACTTGTTTAAGTTCTGTAAGAACTTAAGTTGAGGTAATGGTATGTTACTACTTTTTCATAACTTTTGATAATCTTCAAATGGCATTCAGATGCTTCCTTTAATTAAAAATATTTTTAAATTAAAAACTGTAGGTTAATATCTTGCATCAAAGTTCCTCAGAATTCTAATAAAAATGTTAAAGTTTTAAGAATTTTGTGTCTTTGGCTTGAAGATGTAGCTATGCTTAACATTAAAGGCTGACTTCTATGTTTACCTTTGCATTGATTATATGAAATAAAATCTTGAAAGTTAGTTAGGTTTCTGCATGCATAATCCATATTTACCTAAAACACAATCAAATAAAAATCTTGAGTCAAAGTGGTTTTGGTTGCCTGAAAGCATTATGAATCATTTTTTATGTGGCAGTTTAGCAAATAAACTGATTTTTGACATGCTTACATCTGTCTGTAAATGGAGGAGAAGATTCATCATTGCTAAAATCCAAAAATGCGGTATAACTTTATTTTTAACAGATCATGATTTGTGCTTCACTAAAATGGTGTTTTGAATAGCCTTGTTCGCTGTCTTTCAGTTGAACAGTGTGTCATCGTCTTTATCATTAAGTATCCATTATGTAGTTAAAAATATCCGTAATAGACTATAAAAATGCTTGTCTGAATTTTTTAAAAAGAGTATGTATTTTAAACATATTTGGTCATCTTTTTAAGCATCCCATGGTAAAGAACTAGTATTCCTATTTTATGTTCAGTTATCATCTCTTAATTTTTTGGTTATTTTACTTTGAGAAGCTGAGTATGTAAAAGCATGTTTGCCGCCTCAGTTATATAATAGAGGTTTTTTGCTTACGGTCAGGACTTGTGGACTAATGAGACACATGTGGTCTAAGTGCTTCAGAATTATCACAACTATAATAGCAAGAGCTAAACAAGGATCACCAATAATACACTTACTGGTTTTGCCATCGAGGCATTATCGTGAGATTTAAGTTTGCTTTTATTTCTAAATATAAGTATGGGTAGTATAAGGAAAAATCTATTTATAGCACCATTCAAATCAAGATTTAGCAAATTACCTTAGTCCAGAGAGCTCCATAAACAGTCCCAAAGCTATTTAAAAACAGGTATTTGTGTTGTAATCTGTTTTTACTGTGTATGCATTTTAGCTTATGGTTTTGTAATTAAAGGAGTAATATTAGATAATATATTATTCTGGTGGCTTAACATGAAAGCAACAGCTGTGGTATGCAGAAGCATTTGCTTGGCATTTCAGAGGCATTCTACTAACGAACAAGGTGAAGGAGAAGTGGTGAAACAAGGAGGGGAAAAAGGAACTAATGCAGCTTTTAACCTCCAGCCTGCTTAGACTCGATTCTTCAGGTTTTTAGATGGACAGCACTCTTCAGCGTGCAGGGAATGAAGAGGCTCTGATTATACCTCAGTAAGGACATAAAGACAAAAAATCAAGAAGTATATATGTCTGAATAATTGTTTTCACCCGTATTATTGTGTTAATTATCCTTCTTTGGAGCCAGTATTGAAGGTTGATTAGTTTTTCAAATTGATTGTCTGATCTTGGTATGCATGAGATTGTTCACATGTTGACTTAGAGTGTGTCAAGGGCTTAATGAACGTTTGGTAAACTAGACAGATGTAGAGCAATGGTATTGTGAACTCCAGACTCTCCATATATTGCTGCTGCTCTGTCTAATTCTAAGTTTTTACTTGCCATTTTATTTTAGGGTGTTTTTTTCTGAGACAAGACTCTTACCTGAATAAATGAAAATTTGCCATGAAATGGCAATGGCATATACACATTCTAAAGAATGTCCTTCAAAAAGATGGTACTTTATAACTGTAACTAATGCCTTCGGAGTTTGTCATTCATCCAAAGCCTTTAATAACTTACACAGACCAAGGAGAGTTATGTGCCTCTTCTTTTATTAGTGGAAGTGCTTCAAAATGCATTTCAGCATAGTGTGAAAAGTATTCCCTGTAAGTTCTTCTGGAAAAGAGGTACGTAAAATTTTACACTGAAAGTGTCAGAACACTTTTCAAGTTTTAGCATTTTAAAAAATCACCACTGGTGCTACTTAATCAAATTGTCCTAAGATCCCAAATATGAAGTTATAATTTTTTTGTTATTTAAGACGTAGCAGAGTGCCTCTTTCCTTTTGAAGAAAGAACACTTTGTCCTTCAGTGATGATGAGAATGACATGCAAGTGCTGAGGATTATTCTGCAGCCTCATGACATTTGTAAATTGCATCATGTCATATCTGAGCTGATGCCAGGCAGTTGCAGGGCTGTGCCAGTTGCTTCAGACATTGAAACTGACTGTTATATTATTTTCTTTAAAATTCGGGGTTTTTTTGTCTGTTTCATCTAGGCCTCTGAAGGTACCCAGAACATCTATAGAGTTCATACAGAGTGTATATTATGGAGTTTCTTTTTCTGAGAGTTGACCTGGCACAGTTGCTTCTGAAGCTCTTAAAAGCATTTAGAATTCTAAAGCCTTTTTGAATGTTCTACATTGTGAAATAGATTTTTAGAACTAAAACGAAGTTTTTCTGTGAATTAGTGAATTAATTGTTCGTAGTAACCAGCCTCTCAAAAAGAGTAATCCTGAAGGAGGCTGTCGAGTTCACATGGTAGAATTTTGTATGAGTTGGAAGTCACCCACAGTTCTGAATTATTTATTTTATTTTTTAATTCACACTGAATCTGAAAACTGTTCTGTTGTAATGAGATGTGTCTTGCTAGGTGGTAAGGCCTACATTTCTAGAGATGCATCATAGAGTTTTTGGCCACATTTATATGCGGTAGCTGAAGTTAAAGAAACTACTTTTACACACGGAGAAAGGATATTCATGCATTCCTTTCCCAACTACATGAGTAGTAATGACTGATATGCAAGGCTAACTTAATTTGCATTTGGACATTTGAATTTTCTGTGTCAGTGCTGACACTGTTATCATGCAATTATTGTGAAATGCTTCTATTTGAAAAATTTTTGGCCACAGTACTGTTTACTGAGGTAATGCACATTGGCTTTAGTATTTTAATATATATATACATAATGAATGTAAAGGAAAGAGATGAAAGTCACTGTTGCAGTGTATGACTTGATAGCAGATTAATTTAAATGACATTAGGTTAAAATGGTTATTTTGCAGATAGGGATGCTTTCTGTTCCATCCTGTTCGAGGCACGTAGTGTAGAACTGACAGTCCTCTACCCTCAGCACAGAGAGGCTGTCACAGGTTTTTTACTAGTGGTTGTCATCTTGACTGTAATAATTAATTTACTTTCTGCAGAGACAATATTCACCCTGCAGGTTATGACATAACAAATCATGGAGATTCTAATTTTCTTGTTGCATTGTCAGGACCAAATGAGATTCTCTGTTCAGCATACCCAAAATAAGTGTTTAGTTACGAAGTACTAATATCATCTTAGCAGTAGACACATATTAGTAGTTACGCAGTTATTTCTTTGCGTGAGAAGCAAGAATCTCAGTTGCTGTGTATTTCCTTAACTCTTTTTACTGATGTTTTGAATTTAATAATCTCTGACAGGTGAAACTAAGGATCTAAGCCAGGGGTGTCCAGTGACAGAGGGACAGGTAGAGACCTGTTGGAAAGGAGTAGGAGGACACTATATGTGGACCTGACAATGTAACCCACCTACTTTGCTTTTTTAAATACTTTTCTTTATATCCTTTTACAACTTAAGTCCCTGACTCTCAAAGAAAAGAAAAGAAAAGAAAAAAAGTCAAGGCAACTTGAATGCTTGAATGTACTGTGCCATCTTTTTTTTAACCGCTTTCTCCAGCAACTTGTTCATACATTTTTGTAGCATTTGTATTTGATGTACTTTTGCCCTGAAACCACAGTCTTTTATTGTTCAACTGCAGTAGGTTCTCAGTGTTTTAAACGTATCTGGGGGAAGGTTTGTTAATAGCAGTGTAATGGATTCCCACCCCACCCCGCTGTGTTTTATTCTCAAGTCTAACAAGTGATGGGTTTAAAAGAGGGTATTGGTGATATCACTCTGTATTCTTTGTGTTGTCTTTATCTGAAAATCTGAAAGCTCTTTACGGAAGTGAGCACTACCCCCCTTTCTACCATTTAACAGATGAGTAAACAAATGCATAGCTCTGCCATCTTTCAAAGCTAGCCTACCCTAGCACTGGTACTGAAAGAGCAGTCTTGCTCTGACAGCTTTTTTTTTTTTTTTCTTCCCAAGCTTGTAGTAATTTCAGTGATTCATTTTCACTTTGTAGCTTGCTCAGACCTTTATTTAACTCTGTAGAGGGTCTGTTCTTCATGCAACAAGCTGTACGTAAGCCCAGTCTACTGCAGGCAGCAGCAGGCTGAACAACCAGCTAGTCTGAAGCCAACTAAGTACCAGTCAGTTGTCTAAATGCTCTTTAGGTTTGGCAAAGCCAGTGCTCATCTCGGTGGTGACCTCAGCCCAGCGACGAGGATCTTTGGAGGCTCTGAAGCACTGCCCCGATGTAACTGTGTTGGCTTCTGAGTGACCTGTCTGCTAAAGACCCAGCAGACATTTCTTTCATTTTATTATAGCCGAACAAGTTAAAAAAAAATATCTTGTGTGTGTATCAAGAAGGTAAGTTAAAAAGCATTAAGTAATTAGTGTTCTTTTTTACTGATCTTTCAGGAATTCTGGAATTCTATTTGCATATGAGTTTTCTTGGGGCTTAGCATGCAATGATGCATTGTAATTACAGTGGAACTAGAAAAATGTCTCTGCAGTATTCCTACCTTTAATGCATGTTTGTATTAAATATCAGAAATACTTGGATAGAAAAGAACTGAAATATTCAAACCGGATAGAACTGTGTAGTTCTCAGCTATGTAGGGAAACATTCAAACAGTTGAAAAAAAATTGGGGGACAGAGTTGGGGACAGACTTTTTAGCAGGGCCTGTTGCGATAGGACAAGGGGTAATGGCTTCAAATTAAAACAGGGTAGGTTCAGACTTGATGTAAAGAAGACATTTTATACAGTGAGGGTGGTGAAACAGTGGCACAGGTTGCCCACAGAGGTGGTAGATGCCCCATCCCTGGAAACTTCCAAGGTCACCTTGGACGAGGCTCTGAGCAGCCTGATCTAGTAGCGGAAGATGTCCCTGCTCGTTGCAGAGGGGGGACTAGCTGGCCTTTAAAGGTCCATTCCAAGCCAAAATAGTCTGTGTTGCTGTGAAAATACAGCATCATGTTCAGTTTAGGAAAGGCTCATATGCAACATAGGTCATTCTTAATGAAGCACGGCCTAAAATTCTGTCAGTACAGTGTGTAAAGGGGAAAAAGAAGTTTGTAAGAAATCTAAAATGTTACTTTGTGTATATTAAAAAAAAAACAAACAGGTGGAGTGAGTTACTGTTCAGTTGAAGGAATGATTCTAGATAATGAGTTTGCTTAGTCTAACCAGCAAAAGTCCTTACTGAGGGGCAAATGTCAGGGTGAGTGACAGAAATACCTGGAATAGTCACTCTTGTGTATAACTGCAGCAATTATGAGACTTGTTGGATGCCGTGCTTGCTGCTGACGCTGGGCCAGTTGCTGCACATTGCATCCTTTTCTCCTCTGGAGCAGACTATGTTTCCATCTCCTTGGAGCTTAAATATCTTGCTTATTTCTTGCAGAGAAAGAGAAATCTTGTTTTATTTATGTTCAGCTTGTTCCTTGCATACCTTGTTGAGATTTATTGCATGGTGGGTTTGGTAATGTCTTTGTAATGGCCACCTTCAGCAGTTGGTTGAATGCCTTTTTTAGATAAGTCAGCTGAGACCAATTTGAGGGTATTACTATTTTTCTTCTCAAAAGTTTCACCAATAGGGAAGAAACTTTTCAGGCATTTATTCTACATAGCATTCAGGAGGTTAGTATCTGGCAGAGCTGAGCAGTTTAGGTGTATTAATTGATTCCTTATGAACACTTGTCTGTCAGTATTTTATTCTGTTCACTGACGTGTAATTCTTATTTAGCTTAATTTTTACAGAAGACTGTTTCTAAACAAACAATAATTTCTGATGGAAATATATGGTAAGTTCTATGATACTATTTGGGTTTCAGTGTTCCTGTTAAGATTTTAATGCAAAAGAGCAATTTTTAATGTATTTTTAGTGTACTGTAATGAATGATTTAAGCTACTGAACTGGAGAGTACTGTTGCAAATAAAAGATCAAAGAATCAAAGTCAATGATAGACAACAGAAAATATCATGAAACAGAAGAATTTGCCTATGAAAAAGTAGAATAGTTTAGCTGAGGAAGCAAACTAGTCTTAATTAGAGTTATAGATAAGACTTTGTATGATCCATGTTACTTTCTTCTGTGCTTAAACTTTTGCTATTATTATGAAGTTAATTAGAGGCATGCTACCAAAAAAAGATGCTTTGATCTTTATAGCTTATTACAAGTGGAAACTTTTACCAATTTTGGGGTACAGATTTTGTAATATCAGCTCGTCCTTAATTTGATTACTTTTATGCTTCTAGGAATTTTTGAGAAGATAATTGTAGGATATTTTCTGTATTGGCAAGTTGTTGGATAGTTTTGTACTATTTTTTTTTTATCTTTCTACAAAGCATCTTGGCCATTTTCATAATATATTGGACTTAAAAGACTACAGGTCTGACTTTGCATGACTATCCAGTTTGTCAGATTACATTTCCTACTGTTGTGCTGCAGGCAAGTTTAAATTTCAGGGAGCATATTGAAACCTGGTCAATCAACATTTTTAACACAACTTCTTGTCATTATCTCCATTACATTTCTGAATCTGTAGCACAGGTGGTTCCTCTAATTATTGCACATTATTGCTTCAACGTAAAGTGGCTGAGCTGTTACATTTGTAATATATGTAGTTCCAAAATTGCTCTCACATCCTAAAGACTATTAGTGCTAGTTAATAGTAATACATTTGTATTGCTAGATTGTTTCAATTTGACTACTGTTACATTTCAAAGGGTGTTGCAATTAGGTGAAGTTATTTTTAATGATTAATAACAACAGATGTGAGATATTGGTGATGAAAGTTAATAATAATTCCAATAGTGGTATATTTTTAGGAACTTCTAACTCCAAATCCTAGAATAATCTATATTCTGTAAAAAGACAGCACCTCTGTAGAACTCTGCATATTACACTCCTGATTTTTTCTTTTTTCTTTTTTTTTTTTTTTTGAGGCAAAAATTGTATAGGCTATAAGATTTTTTTGAGAATATTACAACTAGTACATCTATCAGTGTGTGCCTGAGCTCATCCTTTTTTATCCTTTCATGTAGGTATATAACATCATAATACTGATATTTAAAAATCATATACATAAAGTACAGTACCTTCCAGTTGGATGTCTAAAAATAAAAAAAGATACTGGAGTTCTTTGTTAGATCTTTATTATGCTTATTTCTCACTTTCTCTGTGATTTCTGTATTTTTTTTTCTTGCCTTTTCTGTTAATACATTAACTACTATTTCTGTTGTTGAAGAGGACTCTATGTAAATAACTTCGTCAGGTGTATAGAGTTGTACAACAGTGTCTAAGTGCCTGTAGCTCCATTCATATATTTTTGGAGTGGAATATCAGCATTTCAGCACTTTTTCTTACAAATTTAAGTTACAAAGAAAAATAGGCATACCACACTGAAATAAGGAAAATGTTTAGTTATTGTGGTATTTGGTTTTTGTTTTCATTTTAAAGTGAACAGGTTTCTAAAATAACATAATAGAAAAAAAATATCTTACTGACAGCATTCCTGCAGGAGTTTATCTTCCTCAAGTGTTTACAGTGAGGTTATTCTGGAGACCTTGGAACTACAGTGATATCATTGGTGGCACAGGAGACAATGCCCAAGGTAAAACTTTAGTTCACCACTTACCAGGGGACGGGTGAAGGCTCTTGGGCTGAAAGGTTCATTAGGTCAGTCTATAGAAGCTGTCAGTCAGACTAAGCAGGCAAGAGAATGTGTTTGTGCTCTTCTCTTCAGTAAAAGAGAGAGGGAGAAGAAATCCAGCTTTAAGGGGGTCCAGCATTTTCCTTCTGTAATCATGTAGTTTTAAGCTCTGCAAGATTGATGGATAAAATAGAATTGGACAGAGGACACAAAAGGTCCTTATGAATTCATAGAGCACAGTCTGAGTTTGAATTAAGTTCATTTGAAAACAAAACCAAATTTCACCGTTACTGGGGGCTGGTTAAAAATCTACCTAGGTGTTGAATCAACTATTTGGAAATGAATTATTGATTTCCACACAAAAAAAATCTCATGATTCACTCCTGAAAAAATATTTTGCCGCTTCTGTCAGTCATTCCAAAGATGCTGTGAATTTATTTTTTTTTGTATAAACACTGCTCATTACAAGGTAGATTTGACAAAAGCATATTTGATTTTTAAATCTTCTTTACTAGAGTGAAAACCTTAAAGGGAGATTTACTAAAAGTATCCTAATGGATAACCTCTCTGAAGGAAGCTAGAATTATGTTTATGGAGCCTTTTGAATATTTATTTTCCTTTTGAATAATATAGTCTATTACTAAGGAGTGTACATTGCAGGAAAGATGATACCTCTTCACTGAAGGCAATCATGATTTTCTTTTAAAGCAGTAGCAACATACCATCTAAGTGAACAGGATTTGAATCTATTTCTGTGTTATGCTTAAAACTTCATAGGAATACCTTTTAAAATCTGTTGTTTAAAGAACTGGGAAGTTTCATAGCAGTGAGGGGAGAGAATTTAGGGGTATGTGTAAGCTTTTAAAAACTGTTTTAGTAGTTTGCTGGAATTGTGTTTCTGTTAGAGCTTTTATTGTTAGAAAAGTCGTTGAAAGAATGCAATGTTAAAAGAGAAATCAATCCAACGCAACATAAAACGTGTCGAGAAATTATTCTTCGTTGTATGGATATAGTTTAAGGTCTGCAAAAAATTCTGTAATTCTGGCTATGTGAAGTACAACGGAGGATAAAATTACATCATGAGGGAGAAAAATAGAAACACATTTTGTACTTGATTGAATATCAATTGTCAGGTATTGAAGGCATTAGAAGACATGATGCACCACACAAGTACATGTATGGGTGAGCCCGTAGAGAGGGACTGGTGTGAATGCATAGCTGACCTTGTCATTTGATATTAAGGCCACACTTTTGCAAACAGCACCTGTGTATTTAAATATCCACTGAAACATTTATCTCTTGCCATATGGGTAAGATGGGGTGTGTGTGTGTGAGGGAGCGCACATGCATGTATGTACACATTTGCTGGTAAAAATATCCTGAGTGGCTTCAATACAATATATTCTGTTGTTTTCTCATTTGTCTTCCAGAATACCATAAATGATGTGGGTTTTTGCTTTGCTGGCATATCACAGGAACATTTAATATTCAGAGAGCTTTCTGAAATTGTCTGTGTCTTTTTTTCTTTGGGGTGCTTTTTGGGTGGTTGTTTTTTGGGTTTTTTTTAGACTGAAGTTTTGCATAATATCAAGATTGTTTTTGAATTACCACTGATAGTTTTCTAGATGCAGGTCATTAGATGCCATGCTTTGTAGGTTTTGTTCTCCTGCAGAGCTTTGGCAAATAATGCTCTGTAATTTCCTGTGATTGTTTCATACTTGCTTTGTCTACATACCTGCAGTGTTATTTTCTTTCAGGATGAATACAATAAGCTCTCATAAATAAAAGTAAATGTTAACGTTAAACAAATTATTATAGGGCGGGGACAATGACTAACAAAAGATAAAAGCACATTGTGTTTCCTATGGAGCAATTGTTCTTGTTCTATTTGAAACCTCTCAGAGCACCGCATTTATTATGCTGACTTAAGGGCAGTTCTTTTCTTGCTTGTAGTCCAGTGCCTGATTTTGGAGTGCTTTCTGCCTTCCGCATGTCAGTAGTAACATCTGCAACACAATTTTCAATTCTCTTGTGTGTCTAGAATCCCTGACTTGGAAAAATCTGCTGACATTTTCAGGAAAGCAAAGCTTTAAATTGCCAAAAGTCTCTATAACTGGAGATAAATTTGATATTTTTAATGTTGAAAAAAAGAGCAACAAAACCCAAAAAAATCTTTGCGTAGTGCCTTTAGCTCCTGGAGGTGTCATTTTGCCCCTGTAGTCATGAATATAGTAGTTAGCAAACCCAAGAAGATAGTTGCAATATGACAAAAACAGTCCAGGATCTCTTCAAATTTTTATGTGTCTTGGAATTTTCCACCTTCTCAAAACACATCTTCCATGCCCTGCAGTTTCTTTACAGTTCATTTGTATTAAGAACAGAAAGATCAATACAAACTTGGGTGTTCATGTCTTTTGTTTCAAAGATGCTCATAGCACGGAAAAACTTTAAAATGTCTCACAGGAAAATGCCAAGGTTTACTCCAAATTCTTTACCCACTAGCTGTCTTAACAGTTGTATCCTCTCCTAGTGATGTACGCTGGAGAAATTATCCTAATGCTGCCAAAAGATCAAAACGTATCAGAAAGGCAAATGGTGCAAGAGAACTTTTAAACTATCACAAAAACATCAATCTGAGGCAAACATTTCTGCAAAATATTGGTAAGAAGGCAATGTTACTCTGAGAATGACATATATAGAAGTGAGCAAAACCAGTAAAAACGTCCGTGCATTTTAATTACGCATTGTCAACTGTAAATAGGATGGCCATAACTTTATAGACTGCTAAAGACTTATTAAAAAGTTACTTGCAAATGGACCTATTAAGGATATCAGGTAGACTACATTTGGAAAATATTGTTGGAACCTCTATGTTTATTAGCATAAAATACTTTTGTAGGGTTTTGGACTACCAGAATTTGAATATGACACAGCCTATTTTAAGTGTAAGTAGCTTTCCTTAAAACGTGATTATTTTTTCTTCCAAGGAGTATGAAGGAATATAGTAAAATAAATGACAAAAAGCAAAATTAGAAACAATGCTCACACTACAACTATACAAAATTTCTAGTTAGCTCTTAAATTTAGGCCACAATACATTACCAGGTTCTTGAATATAACTTTCTTGGTGTTATAATGAGGGCTGTGAGTCCAGCTGTATGTTGGGTTAGAGGTGCTTCTGCTTCAATTACGCATTTTATGTTCCATTACACTATTTATAAAATACAAAGATATATTCCTTCCTGAAATGTCATTTTTGCTTTTAAGTGAAAAAAAGTTTAATCTCAATAGAAGCAGTCTGAAAACAAGCAAGAAAAAAAATTGCAGCTGCAGCTATTACCAGGTGCATTTAATACAGAGACAAGTACCACTGTAGATCACACAAATGTTTTAAGTTTCAGAGGTAGTTGAAATCCTGAACTCAATTATTTGATTACAAAACCAGTATCAAATAGTGACTGGGTCTAAACAGAAGTTCTGTTGTTTTTTTTTTTTAAAAAAAAGCTTATCTTTTATCTACAAATAAAATCAACAGCTGGTGTTCTGTAAAGATTGTATCAGAAATTGAAATACAGAGTGCTGGTGGTTTATCTTGCTAAAAATGAGCTCAGAAACTTGATGGTTCTATTCATGTAAGTGCTGAAGCAATGTGATCTTGAGATAGTAAACAGAAACAGTAGAACTAGGTACTTGAAAGACAAGTAAGTGTTCTCAAGCAAATGCATCATTATCTGTTGCAGATAAGTACGTGCATGCAAATTATGATACTTTGTACTGGAGTGACCCCTGTGCTCCTAACCATGGTTAACCTTTAGAGTTGTTGTGGGAAGTAGAAGAAAAGTCCTTAGCTTGAAAAGATTTTGGTTTTCTCTGAAATGCAGAGGGAACTGGAGGCTGCATACTTCTTCTTTGTCCTTTCTGTATTCTTTTAAAAGGAACAAATATTAGTAAGGAGTGGATACAGAACTCAAACTGAACAAATATTCTGCTGTCACATTTCTTTGTTTCAAGTGCAATCTTGAAACTTTCTCTGCTTAGTCAGTAAACAGGTCCACCCCTACCGTGTAGTGTTCCCCGTCCTTTTAGGAGTATCCCTATCCCAAGTCATGAACAAGGAAGGAGGACATTCAGAGAAGTCCAAGGCAGAGTTATAAAACCAACTTTCCTATGGCTACCAAGCACAGTAGATTTCTGTTTCTTCTTTAACTTTTCTTCCATTTGTTGTTTATGCCCTTTTCCAACGAGAACACTTTCAAGTGGCTGTACCCTGAAGACAAACATGTTTTTATTCCAAAAAATTAATTTTGAAGAAACAAAACCAAGTGCTTCTACAATTCTGATTTTAGATTGGATTTTTCATCAGATTTATCTTATAGATGTGAATATCTTTATAATGTACTTCAAGTGAAATTCCTGTTCCCCAGTATTTTTGTCAATAATTTAGAACTTCATATAAAATACAAAAAATATTGGGAGAATAAGATGTGTGAAGGACTGACGGTGTAACCTTTTGTTTTCCACTTTCAACTCTAGTGGAGTAGACTTCTTTTGTGTACGTGTGTGTGTGTATTTTTAGTGTGTCTTTTTAAATGTCATTTGAGAAGAGCCTCCATCTTGAAAAATTAGGTTTAAAAGGTTGCATTTGCTGGTTTTTCAACCGAATTTTTTAAGAAGACATCTCATCTAATAGCTTGCTTTTACTATCAGTATTTCAAGCTAAGTAGTACGGGCTCTGGATTTAGCCTTTTGAAAATTATTCAATCCGCATTTACTGTAATGATGGGCTAATTAGTTAAAGTTCACTGAGTTTAGCTAAACATACAGTGTTTGATTTAGAGAGATAAATCTGTGCTCTGTCAACCTTTTCAGACATAATCCCACTTTCAACATTATCTGACAGGTAGTCAGCCCATCAGGCCGGAGGATGTGCTCTGAAGCAGCTCATCTCTTCACTCTTGACTAGTTATTTATCTTGTGAAGCATAATTCATGACTGGCATATGGGTAGTGGGGAGGACCAAAGGAGACGTTCCAAGCCTTCCTTTCCTCCTTTCATGCACTGTGAAATGGTTCACAGATGTGGCTGCAACTCACGTTCCTCTGTTTCAGATTTTTGTTTTTGTGGCAAAACACACCTAAACATAAATAAAATAGGTTTTGGTTACTGTAAACTATCTCTCAGGACTGTATATTCTGAAATATGTATCTTTAGCTATGCTCTGTTATAAATAATATTCTGCAAGAAATTTTTGTTATAAGCATTGTTTAACATTTTGCATTTTCAGGGTATTGCATAATTTCAAAAGATAATCTTAAAAATGTCTTCATGAGAGAGGTATTCATATTCTTCAGCTAAATAATACATTATTTTTTTTTATTCAGCTGGTAATCCGAGATATCCATATATGTTACTTTATTTGAAAGGAAAATGGTTAGTTGTTTCTAAATACCTGTTGTTGCTGCTGGCATACAGAAGAATTAGTTTAAATCAATCATTTACCAAAGAATGTCTCTGTCAGTTGGTAGATATAAGTCATTGGAACCAGGGTACATAGTTTTCAAATTCATGTGCTGATGGATGCAACAAAATCACATGATGAAAGCAGCTTTCTTGAGAGAGCATTAAAGTACCCAGCAGAAAATGCTTTTTTTCACAAAGCTTTTTTTTATAACCCCATTTTTTGTCATGAAAATGCTAAACTGTATTTTAAACTTCTATGTGTATTTGTGTTTTTACTGGAGGGACTGGTACTGCAGGTATTCATTTACAGATGAAGGTGGTACTTAGTTATCTGTGGTATTAATTACAGTATTAAGTGTTCGTTACTAAGCACTGTGTTTTGATACAAGAATAATGAATGTAAGGTCTAATCCCATTTTCAGAACTAATCCTCTGGATCAGTGTAGTTTGGTATGATAGGGCATTGTACAGTTCTATGTATGCAGGTATGCAGTCATACGCAGAAAAGTTCAAACTACTTGGTAATAATGTCCGTGCGAGGAGAAAGGTCATATTGTGTTTTGTTTTGGGTTGGTTTTTTTTTTTGTTTTTAATGGCAATCGCTTGATACTGCTTTTGCTTCACTGGCTGGGAGTCAGTCCTACTAGAAGGATCTTGGTCTTCCATGAAGTCTTATTTCCAGATGAACGAGAAATTACATGATTTCATTTTGTGGTAGCCTCATGCCTTTTAAAGGCTTAGCCTTTAAAATGTCAAGGTAATAGCATGTATGAAAAAAATAATTTTCAATAGAACTGGCTATTTGGAAATCAGTTATAGTCTGTTTTACATAATAAGATTTTAATACTGTGCGGGGGGGGGGGGGGGGGGGGGTAGGCATGCTTGCCTTCCTAAAGTAGAATTTTTCAAAGTGCTAAAATAGCAAGGGGATCTGAAGTCATGGTTCAGGTGATGTCATTAATAGTTCTGGGGGTTGGCAGGTGGGTCTAGGAAGCTTTCATAGCACTTGTCCATATGATGCCCACGTGGTCCATATGTCCATGGATACCACTAGGTGGTACCATTAAACCTCCCTTTTTGAAAATATTAATACCGACTCGCCAGGAGTGTTTTAAAAGGACTGATGTGAGGGATTTTTTGTTTGGTTGGTTTTTTGTCTGTGAGGGCATAAGTAAATTACTGCCTGCTTGGTTGCAATTGTTTTCATTAAAATAGGCAATACAGTCTTTCCTGTACTGCCACTGAGATTGTATTTACTGTCAATAATGCAAACTTTCAGGTGTACTCCCTCTAGAATTTTTTGAGTATGTGTCCCAGTTGCTGTCTAAAATCTACTTTCACAGTTAGTGATCAGTTCTCCAAAAAAAATAATAATCACGCTTTTAATATAAATTTCAGGGTTTGTACATTTTTGAACTGATAGTATGAATGAAGGAAAGCACTAGAAATACATTTTTCAAAATAACTTCTCTAAATTTATATAGCTTAATTCTCGTAAAAAAATAATAAATGATTCTTCATTGGAGGAACCAACTTCAAACTATGATTGTGAGCAAGAGATAAGACACACACTCCTTTTTATTTTCTCAGTTACTGTGTTTGCTTGCATTGTCTTACATTTCATGGATGCTTTTGTACAGTAATTGATCTTTTAGTACTGTCACAAGGCCATGCTAATTCTAACTTCAAGAACCTGAAACATTACTGTAAATGGAGCTCTGCTGTGAAATAATGTAACAGCAGAAAAAACAATTGCACCTTGAAAATTGTGGAACACCTGGTAATAGAAACAGGTAGAGTTTGTTATTGTGCATTTTTTTCATTGACGGTGTTTGTTGTAGTAAAAGATTAGCAGAGAAGATAACTTTTATATTAATAACAGTTCCTTATCTCATATATTGTCTTGTGTCTTATATATAGTAAAGGTGAAGTTTTTCATCTCGGGTTCTACATAATGCAGCTGCAGACAGCAGGGGGAAGAGTTTGGTCAAAGTGCTACTATAACAAACATCTATAAAACAAAACAAAAAAATTTACATTACCAATGACAAATCAAAGCTGAAAGTTCGCCTTGCCTGTTGTCATTCATTGCCATTCATATTTAGAAAGCAGACTGCTGTGATAATTGATTTGATGGTCCAGCTTGAGTGGAAGCACTTCTGGGCATAGCAGGCCTCAGAGATGCCAAAAAAGAAGAAAAGGTGGGAATGAAATAATGCACTACTTTCTCCTCAGAGGCATGTGGCCCAGTTTTTGAGAACAGGAAAACATGCTTTAGAAGAAGGAAGAAAAAAAACTTAGTAACTCAGTAATAAATACAAAAATGACCATATAGCCTCAGTCAGATGAAAACGGGCATTCAAACAGAGACAATAAGTGTACATATTTTACTGGCAGGTGAATAATAGGAGAATGCTGTGGAAATAATCTGATTTTTAATGGACTCTGTCCAAGGGAGTACCTTTTTTGCTGCTTGTTTTTTGTGTAATCACAAAAGAGGTTCCCTTTCCCCCCCAAAAAAATCCCCAACAGAAACCAACACTTCACCCCCGCTGCCCCACCCCACCCCCCCACCCCCCCAAAAAAAAAGGGAAAACAACACTCAATTTAAGCTTTTCAAAGAGGAATTGATGTTTTGGAAGAAAGAAAAGAAAGCAATTATTGAATTCAAAAGGCAATATATGTGCTTGGATTATCTGAACTCCTATGGAGGTTATTTACTTCAAGCAGTAAGTGGTAATGAAGCTTGTCCCTCTCTTTTTTTGACTAGGGGGTAGTGTTCACCCATAGCCTCCTGCTGTTATGAATAACTTAGGACACTAAAGTGCTACTTGAGGAAAAAAGTAGATTAAAAAACTTTTGAATTCAGTGCTTGACTTCTTAATCGCCACTGCCAGCTCAACTGTGCATCTTGTCATCAATTTAAAGAACCAAACAAAACCAGATAAAAGATGTGAGCTATCAAAACACAAAACTGCCATCAGAACTGGTTTCTCTTTTGCGTGATGCTTGCTTACTTGCAGAAACAGTGTGGTCCTTTCATTTTGCTGAACTCTTTGTATTTGTAGTCTTAAATCTTTTATACACAGCGAAGCAGAAGTGACTGAAATTTACCAGTAAAGATTTAAAAAGACAAGCTTGATGAAGTACCACGAGGTTCTAAATACGCTGTTCTAGGTCATGTGTGGATATTACTAATTTTCAGTTTTTGAACTTGCCTGCCTTAATGAGGTAATAGTGTAAGCATGCAGGATATTCTAGACACACAGAGGAGAGTCTGTAAAAAATAAACTATTATTAATAATTGATCTTTAATAGCATTCAATATGTTATTTGCTATGTAATATATAAAAATAATATACTATTATATTTATTACTTTTATCCTCCTTATTAAGAGAGTATTTTAAATTTTCTTGTTTATGTATTATGACTTTTTAAATTCCTTTTGGAATTTAATTCTGTTAATATTGGAAGCAGAAGCTCAGATTTGATAATCTGTTAGGAGCATATGAAAGTGGGATAGCCTGTATGTCAGTATTCATTTGCATTCTTTCTGGCTTTCTATCTAATTATCTATAAAATTTCATTTTAAGTATCAAAACACTCCATTAAATTTATGGGTAGGAAACTTAGACATCACTTGTGGCATGAAACGTGTAGAATCATCTGCACTGCTGTTTTTAGATCCCTTCTTGCTGCTTGAGGAGATGTAGAAAAATGAAACACAGATGCATCAGAAAACCTGACACTTTACAAAGGTTTAATGAAGAATTGACTGGCCTTACTCTCTGTGATTTTCTTCCTGTGCACATGCAGAAACAGCATTTAGCGCAGTATCAAATGGCCTACTTTTCAAATAAACAGGTTTTAGAATTCATTCCCGTAATATGATGTATATCTGATTTCCACCTCCCTCCCCTGGTGCAAGGAAATGAAAGTGGTTCTGACTCTTACAAGAAATAGTCACTGCACAAATGTAAAAAACTATGGCCAGGACCCCTGATGCATTCTGGCTGTAGTGGATTATCAGCTTGCAGTACCAGATTCACTGCCCAATTTATTACCTCTCATCAATATTTAAGTTATTTCCAGCCACTTTGTTCTATTTTTCCTGGACTTGTACTCCCCTTTGAAAGTTTTTCCCTTTCGCAAGTGTTGCGTGTTTTCTGGCTGAGAAGAAAAGAAAATGGGGTCTAGCTCATAAAAGCTGAGCTTCATCATCTTTATTCCTTTTTCTCTCATACCTGTCTTGTGAACATCTGTAGCTGGTTTTGCTTGATCGAAGAGGGATGATAATGAAATGATTCAGTTTTTGCAAGGCAGTGTGTTTGAGCAGGATCCAGTCATGCTGGTATCACTGTGCAAATGAGCCATAACTTGTGATCAATCTGAAATCCTATGTCATTTTTGTATGATATATTATAATAAATGTGTATTTTTACCTTTAAGGGAACCTCATTTTGGTAGAAACCCCATGTGCACATTGAGATTTTTATTTTTATTTTTTTTATAATAGTACCACCCCAGTTTAAGGGCTGCATGTTCCTGCAGCCTGTCTATCTTTTAAGACTTGCTCTACCCCTCTGTCACTGGGATTTTTTTCCCTGCTATGTTATCCAGCTGGTGGCTGGCAAGGGCTTTGACTACTCTGCAGAAAGCTGTAGGTTTTCAGGCATGGTGTCTGTTTTGTCTCTAAGAATTTTTGGAAAGTTTCAAAACCAAATGACAGGAGGACTCCGGTGGCGGTGGTATTTCTGCAATAAAGCAGTCTTAGTCTCTGATTCTGCTGCCACTGAGCTCAGTCATTACACTGATTTCTCTGGAGTTGATTCAGGTTATGAGAAGTAATTACACAGATGTTTGAAATTTTATGGAAAGTATATAGTGTCATCATTTTTATTGCGTTGCCAGAAATCATGTGGTCAGTCTAAAGTATGAACTGATATTAGTAGAACATACATACTTCCAGAGTTTTATCTTTTGAGAAATAATTTGCAGAAGGACTTATTACAACATATAAATATGTATTGAGGCACTTTTGTGCAAGTGCATTTCTACCTATATAAGCACACAAAATCTTCAGTATGTTGTGGAATAGTTGTCATAGTTTGAAGATGATGACTTTTTCCCTAGGTAGCCTAGAAAGAAATTACTGCCCTAAAGTATATTCACATTTCAACAATAAAAACCTTGCAATCTACTATTTCAGGAACTTTAGGGAGGCAGGATGTACTGTCAACTAGTTAGTGACAAGAATGCTATAGCATCTTCTCCCAAAAGATAAAACTATCCCTACTGAAGACTTGCAAAATACTTGTAAATTGTGGTATTTGTCCAAATCTCCCTTTTGGGCTTTCATGCTAAAGAAATTTGGAGAGAATATTTCTCATATTTTGGGGGAAGGGAAAAGATATTTTTCACAGAATGTCTAGTTGTTGGCAGCTGTTAAAAAATTGATTTGAGTCTTAATGTTGAAGTAAATTCTTAGTATAGAGATGTCTAGTTTCTGCATCCATAGCTATCTGATTATCTAGGGGTAAAATTTATGTTGTTGTTACATGTCTGTGGAACTTAACATGCTGATGCTGTCTTTGCAGCGTTGTGTGTTCAATACCTATAGATTATTTCTTTTTCTTAAAATGCTGAAAATGTTGTTTCCATGCCCTGAAAAGCTTTTATGAAGCAATTTGCTTTAGTGATTGTTGTTGCATTTCAGTGGATTTTATAATTTTTAAAAAATGAATACCAAAAGTTACACCCTGTTTCAAGCTGTAAAAGAAGAAAAATGTATCTTCATTATATGAAACTATTTTAGAGTATTTCTTGTATTGTCTGTTACAGTAAGAGAATATTGTATATAGAAAAAATGCTATATACAGGTTGGTTTTTTTACTGTGTTCAGTTTCGTTTCACTTTTAAGAGGTGTAGATAATTGAACTGTAGTATATAGCTACTTCTAATTTCTGTGTTGTTCTAATGAAGGGAAATAGCCCGTTTATCTAAACACAAGCATAGATAGACAGTAACTGAAAATTGTAACTTATCTTCGTCTTAGGTTTGAAAGAGTTGTTGTTTCTCAGAAGAAAACTTCTCTAAGTCTTAGTTTGAGGGTAATGCTGAAGCTCAGTGGCAGGTGAGAAGCTTGTATGGTTCACAGTGAGCTAGAAATGATGTAGCAAGGAAGGAGGGACGAGTAGGAATTGAAGAGTTCTGTTCTAGTTGTAAGAAAATCATACAGACAGCTTGAAGGTGACGGCAGCAAGGATGCTCAGCTGATGAGGAGAGCTGCCCGGATTAACCTAACTGCGGATCATTTGTCAATGCTGAGTTAGTCTGGTTCTGAACCCCAGATAAATTTTATGTTACTCCAGAATGTGTGAATTCTCCTTCGTATTTGTAGGAAAGTGTGTACTTATTTTCAATGTTTTTGGAGCCATTTGTGACAAATTAGTGTATTTCCTAAACATACAGAACTTGGCTAGTTTATTGGAGCTGGAACTAAGAAAATGCTTCCTGCTGAGCACACTAGTAAATATTAGCAGACCTTGATTAAAATAGAATTCAGCTAATTTAGATTTTCACTGCAAATTCTGTTTAAAATATTGTATTAATGATGATTTCTGGGCCAAGGGTTTGTAGGCATTTGTGATTATTTTTATTCTATCTTTAAATTGGTCAGCATCACCATCCTTCATTAATTGTGTTTGCCTACTTCTCAGGCATATCTAGTCAGCCCATCGCCGTCACAAGGCTTAAGGCCAGAGAAGAATCCAGGAAAATGCCCATGCTCAGCATCCTAGCTGAGAGCACTGCCTGTGAATGGAAGGTTGTAGCAACTTCTGCGTTACTTAGGTTTTATGCACGTACATGCTTAGGGAGACCCTGTCCTGTAGTCTGGCCTGAGGAGCTCTTCATGCTGGCAGGAGTAATCAAGAGGCCTTTTCACAACTGAGTACGTTCCCACAGAACTGCTCCATCTGTGTTACTTACTTTATTCATATAGTAAGGGTAGCTGGAATTGCACAGATAAAAATCCCCTTCATCCTTCGAAGTATGCTTCTTCTGGCTATCATTCCTCCAAACAGTAATACAGAAAGGGAAGAGAGCGCAGTGATGGTAGTTTATGTAGCCTCATCCATGTGTTCACAGGATAATGGAAAAGTCTAGTCTGGAAGGGACCTCTGGAGGTCATCTGATCCAACCTGCTGTAAGAAGGTCCATAGGTTAGGGTCTGCTTCCCTGCCAAGCCGTCTTGGGTATTTGTAGTAAAAGTTTCCAGCACTCATCTGAGAAGCCTGTTAACATTTAATTGTCACAATGCTGTTGCATGTTTTTTCCTTACATAAAGAAGGAATTCACCCTGAAGGAGCTCTTGCTTTTTGCCCCTTGTTCTGTCACCATGCACCCTTGTGATGACAGTGCCGTGATCTTCTCTGTAATTGCTATTTAGGTATTCAGATAATTCTTTATCTATGTTAGGTAAAATCTAACCTGATCGCCAGATGTAACATTTCAGAAAAGAGCTACGTGTTCTGTAACTGGTTAAATGTGCTTTCCATACTGTCACATCATTTTTAATAGTCATATGGAATTACTAAATCATAAAAACAACCTGTCCAAAGCTCTTCTCAAAGCAAAGGAGAGATCAGCACAAAAGCACCTTATTTAAAAAGGAAGAAAGCTATTGGAAGGTGACAGCTGGAATTCCACTGCTTCATCTGTGTAATTAAAACTTTTCTAAGGAGCAGGAAAAGCAGGTTGGACTTGAGGTAGTTTTAGGAGTTAATTAGCAAGGTCTTTTTGAATATTAAGAATGCCTTTGAAGGATAAAGTTTTGAAAACTAGTTCAGGGCTTTCAAACAGCATAAATGATGGCAGAAACTTTTTTTTTTTACACATCCTCAACATGCAGACAGAATCATCCTCCCTAACCGTGCTATTTCCTTCCATCAGAAGTATAATCATACATCCTCCTCAGTGTCTGATCTTCGTAAAGATTTATTAACTTACTAGCAGTACAGTGGTAATTTAACTGGAAATAATATTTTTCAGGTGTGTTTTGTTGTTGTTTTTTTTACACATTCACAATTGTAAATATTAAAGTCAGTAGCTCTTCAGTCATAAATGAGGTTTCTTTGCAGGCTGGATACTGTAATATATTACCAACCTGCATATTTCAAGGTACAAGGTGGTCACTTGTAAGAAATTATAAAAAATGCAGTAACAATAATACAATCTTGATGTTCTCCACATTTTCTTCTAGAACTACTACATTATTACAATGTAATGTAACTGAAAATATGGCCTTGCTTGCTTTGGTCTGGTGTTTTTTTGTAAGTGTTTGCCAAGATACAAGAAAACACTGAAAATTTGGCCACATCTCCTAAAACGTATGGAGAGTATGGGCTTGTCTCTCCATATTTTATGTGGTTTTGTGCTTTGTTTTGTGAATGCTCTCACTTGCACAAAACTGAGGTCTGTGGTTTTGTACTTACATATATGGACAAAATTTAGGTGGTGTGCTTTACTTTTACTCTTTTTAAAATAGTTTTGATGTACGTGGCGCTTACAGAATTTCTCAGAGTTTCTCAGTTGTGAGTTGCTTTAAACAGCTATTATAAAAGTGCATCTTGATATAAAAATAAATAAATTCATAATTCATATAGTATATTACTTCTGGATTTGGGAAGCAAATCAACCTAAGAATTGTCTATCAGCAAGAAATAATATCAAAATGAGAATAAGACTTTGAACAGTAGTAAAGTTCTTGTGGGAACTCTAGACATTCTGTTTAAAGATATTGTGATAAATAAAAACATTGTGAACTACAGGGTAACTGCAGCATTGTGTTGAAGAAGTATGCGTGTATGATTTAGTAACTCTTTCTACAAATGTTTTCTCGAATTATTACTAGAGAAAAATGATCAAAGTGGAGGTGTGAAGTAGGAGTGAGGGAGTTTTCCAAGTAGTGAACTATACATGTAATTATGCATGTGTATAGCTATGCATGCTGCATCTAAAATGTTATGGACTGTTTATTTTCCACAAAAATAACAGATTACCCATAGTTTGATAATAGATTACCCATATTTGAAATCATTCTAAGGATTTGTTTTTCCCACTGTGCTCTCAAAAACTGGACCTTTTATTCGTTACGGTATGTGGGTAAGAGAGAGTTCCAAGTTTCTTTGTACAGACTCAGTGATTGGGAATCCCTAACTCTCATGGGTTCATACAAATTTAGGTATTGCCTAAAGGCCAGAGATCAATATTGAAGATTTCACTCTGGGTATACGTATTGGAGATGTTTAAAAGTTGTAACATTTTACAGGATTCAGTCAGTCATGTGGCATTCTTTACAAGTCATTATTTAAATTAATTTTTAATAGAACATATTTTCCAATTAATCATTTAGATTGCCAAACTTGAAGTAGCGCAGAAAAAAAAAAAAAAAAGGTCAACAGGCTTCTAAACTTCTTGATGAAGAGTCAAAAAATCCAGCCCACATGGCAGCACTGCAAAGGAGGGTGAAGGTGTAAGTTATAGAATCATGGGATTGTTTAGTTTGGAAAACACCTTTAAGATCATCAAGTCCAACTGTTAACCCAGGACCGCTATACCATGTCTCTAAGCACCACATCTACACATTTTTTAAACACCTCTAGGGATGGTGATTCCACCCCCTCCCTGGGCAGTCTGTTCCAATACTTGAAGCCCCTCTCAGTGTAGAAACGTTTCCTAATATCCAATCTAACCCTCCCCTGGTGCAACTTGAGGACCGGTTCCCCCATAAATCAGTACTTATTGTCTTACTTTTTAAAAATACCTTGTTCTAGAAACTGTAGAAATTTATAAACAGAATGGTCCAAAAGTAAAATGTGCTGCTTCTAAGAATACGAGCCTGTTAGGATTCCTGGTTAGAGGACAGAAACAAGTAACAAGAAAACCCAATTCTGCTGCAGTTCCGGTAGTGTTAAACACTTGCCTTACACTGGACTAATTTTCACAAATATTTATGGAACATTGCTGTTGAACAAGCACATTACAATTCTGATCTCAGCTGTGCTCAAACAACATGTCCATGCATGAGAATGTTAACCATGAGAGCTGCAGTTTCAGCCCAGTTTGACTCAATAGCTGTGCAGATGTATTTATCAATTAAAATGGTGTTTGGCCGGTAATGAAGGTCTTTGTGACATGTAATTAAAGTATAATAGAGTAAAGAAATAGGGGCTAACAGATAATTTATTCATTCGTTTGGAGTGTTGTGAATTTTGTGGTAATCTGAAAGAAGAAAAGAACTAGTAGTGGAGAAAATGTTGTGTCTCTATTATACTTTAGTTCCATTATTTAGGATTTTTTGGTGTCTTTTCTTTTGTTACATCTACCTCAAAATCATAGAGAGTAATGATGATCCTTGTCATGTCTGTCAGTGTGCCTTTGCCCTGATTCTAGCAATTTTCAGAAGGAATTATAAAGAAATTCTTCATGTCATGTTATACATAGAGTACTTCAGACAATACTGAATGCAGCAGAGAAATCTTAGTGAAATGCTTCATGAGCAAGACTGATATATTTAAGAACATATTTTAGACAACCTGTCTGTGGTGCAAATTACAGATGTGAGAGGTAAAACACTTCTAAAGTAAATGTCAAAACATTTTATCATTCAAAAAATACCATGTCTTTTTATATTCACTTAATCTTGATGTTGTATAATGGGAGTGTGCAGGTCTTAAAAGTAATTTTTCCTGTGCCAAAAACGAGACTGAAAAATATGTGTCTGTGTATTACATATTACACATATGCGTATGTGTGTTTGTATCTAAACAGACACATAGATACATGTATAAAAATTCTGTGCTGGTACAAATATTTCATGATGCTATGAAACTTTATATTGATTCTAAGCAGATGTTATTTCAAAAATGCCTCTGCATGCAGAAATAAAACAAAATGTCAAATAATTTGTGTGAGAAGCTAATATGTAGTTTGTTTATTAAACTTTGACTTGTAAATTTTCCTCTTATGATAATCCATGCTGTCTTTCAGTTTTGTGTCACTTCCCCATTTATTTCTGATGGTCATGCTTTAAAGAAAATGCTTAAATTACAAAATATTTGTAGTTATTTCTTTAAACATTAGTTCAATATTTATTTACTATTGAATATTCACGATCAGTATTTGCTCCTCATTTTCTATACAAAAAAGGTCTTGCTGCAAATTCTCTTTTTTTCCTGTAAAATTTATTGAGCAGAAATGGTCAGTATGTATACTTTTTCCTTGTTGAGGTTGTGTACATTAACTGTACCATTTTCATTCCTGATGATATCAGTTTATTTCCAATGCAGTAGCATATACTGAAATTAAAATATAAGTTGTTTCTATTTAATTTAGAGAACCTATTGCTACAGCCATCTGTGATTACTAGCAAGCTGTGTTCTCACATTGCACTAACACTTTTTTTTATTTTTTTTTATTTTTTAAGGAATTTTTAAACATAAGGTGACTAGTTTTACTTTCTAATTTTTTTTTCTTTTTCCCCCAAAATAACCTACCTAGATTACTTAGATCAAATTATTTCAGCTAAGGGTAGGAGACAAAAGTGTGGCAAGTGCAGGTAACTATGTATATTAGTTTCACAGATTAGTGGATATAAGTATCTGTAAGTGCTTTAAGACTGTAGTTACAGTCACTTTCTCATTATACATGATCTAGAACTTTCTCTTTTGGAATAAGACCTGGAAAAGAAAGAGAAAACTGCATTCTAAAGGTTTGTTCACTTAGGCAGAAAAATATTTGCAATACTTTCAGCTACTAGTCAAGGAAAGAGTATTCCAAGTATATTAGGTCTCAGTGATCGGTCCTCCATACTCCTTCATAAAGCAGTAGATAGTTCAGTGTACTTCATATTTCTGTATTTCTGATTTTAGGTTTTATTAATTGAGCATGTTCTCAGCCATTAGCAAAAAAACGAATGATTCATTGGCATTTTCAATTGAAATGATCCAAGCTCTTTCCCATACTTAATAATCTGATTCTGTCTTGATTTCCAGGTTATTTGTAGATTTTACCCAGACTTAAGCAAGTACGGAAGTGTCATTGACTGTGTCCAAACAAAACAAAAAAAAACCTAAACAAAATTCTCTGCAAATTTCTTCATTTTGAGTTTATTTTTAATTTGGCTACATAGTAGCAAGGTAGTTGTAGTAATATCTTCTAGCTGTAGTGTTTTTTGTCTTTTATTATGTTTTATTTTTTTATGAAAGCAGGCTTTTATATCCTGGAAAAAATAAACATAAGATACTATTAGGTGTATTAAATGTGTGCTGTTAAATGGCCAGTGCCCATTAAGAGGGAATATTTATCAGCCATGGAAAGATAGTTGTTTGGTCTTAGAGTTGTGAATTAGTGTTAATGTTAAATATGTGCTTTTCATTTCTTGATCTTTAAAATATATTTCATTTCCAAACTGGGTTGGTCTAGATAACCATGCAGATCTTTGTCTGGCCTACTGAATAAAACCCTGTGTTCCAAGCTCTAAAGCCAGTTTGTAAAGAAAGAGTTTTGGCAGATGATAAAAACCTTTTTCATTGATTAGCTTTCTTTTTCCTCTGGTGGGCTTCCAGGTGTCAAGTGAGGATCACACAGTTGCTTTAAAATGGGTGAGATCGTGCTGAGAGGTGTGCTGCCAGGGAAACAGCTTTTTGTTTGGAGTTAATACAAGATGGTTTTCGTCACCTTTTTCTGCCTTTAAAAGAGTCAAGAATCATCACTATCATATAACTAACCCCCTCAGAAGGTGAATATGAAAGTAATGAGGTATTTATTTATATGGCAGGGGAAAAAAAACACTCTTAAAGTAAGAAAGTACTTTAATCGTCATGAAAATTTGTTTGTTCTGTTTCATACAGCTTTCCTTTAATTAGTGACCTTTCTTGCATAATTTGTTGGTGTTATTTTTTAAAGGATGGCAGAGCACTCTAAATTTCAATTCATCTTCCATTCTTTTATTGACAAGGTAAGGGATATAAGAGTTTGCAAAATGCAATGAGTATTTCCCTGTGGAATGGACTTTCCAGTGCAGTAAGCCCTCCTTTTCCCTGAGTATGTTCAGGGTCAGAGGATGCAATGTAAAATATTTCCACATCATTTTCTTCTTTTAATATCCTCCAATATTTTGTTGTCAATTTTTTGCTGAATAATACACATATTAAATACTAAGAAACAGTAAAATAATGAAAAAGAATCAAATTAGACAACTCATTAGTATAGATGATTAGAAAATTTCCTTTTTATTTTATGTTTGTTTCTACTGTTAATATAGCTTAAAGAAACTTTTCTTGTTGTAATCTAATTTATTCCAAGAAAAATATAAATGTGTTTGAGTATTTCCCAAGTGCCAACAAACCACGCAGCCTTGCATTTTTGCAATCCCAGACATTTTCTTTTCACATCTGCCAGGTATAGCTTTGCTACTGGAAATTCTGCTACTTCAGTTCCTGTAGTTTCAAGGTTGGCAGGAGTGAACTGTTACCCATAATATCGATGCGGTGGTATTGGGCAATGTGTTCTAAAACACTGTAATTCCGTTGGAATGAACATCTGAATGCAAAGAAGCAATACCTTACACGATAGGTTTTGACCAGTGACCAGCAGAACCCTTGTCACCTTTTCCAGATGAAATAAATCTCTCCAAATTCATTCATAATACTTTTGAATAGTGAACTAGAGTTTATTATAGCAGCCACATATGCTTGTATTTTAGAGTTTCTGTAGTTTTCACAGAAAAGTATCTGAAACGACCTCTTTTTTGGGGTCTGCAGAGTGTGTTGCTAAAGTGTCCGGTTTCATATCTGGTTGCATAGCTTGTGATCCAAATAAAGAGTGAATTAGTGTAGATTTTAGATACTCTTTGAGGAATTTCAGTTTGGAAGTGATTTAAATACAGGTAAAACTGTAGGTCTTGTGATATGTCTCATTTTTTTCTAACAGAATTTATATTGGGTAGAGTGCAACAAGTTGTCTTTAAGACAGTGTTGATTTTAAAATTATCCCCTCAAAATAGTATATTGAAATACATTAGTTGACTTTTTCCATGAGTCTTCGAATGTAGTCTGATTCTTTGTTGTTTTAAAGTAAAATATAATTGTGACCATAATGACATGCATGTTACAGTTCTGAAATAAAGTATTTAACGCTTTTGAGAGAAGGAGGTGAAAAAGAGCAATAGGAATGTGATGAGAGACACCCCTGGTGATGTGGCTGCTGTACTGTGCAGTGCCTGCTTTCAGCAGAGATGTGGTGGTGGAGTCAAGGTGACTTATCATAGCAAAACCCACGGGCATCTTGACTTTCACAGCCCCTCACTGGATTACGTACAAATGAAAATAGACAGGAACATGATATTTATGTTTGATAAAACTAAGTATTTAAAGATGTCCTAATAAACTTGAAAGCACTGCTGTGCACTAGTTGTGATATCATGACAGTGTCTCTGCAAATGTTTCTGATGCTGTGGTTTAGTGTTGTGATACCTCTAATATTATACTGACATTTGCAGCCTTTGCACTGCACATTATTGGCCAATATTTATGATACGTGACATTCTTGCTAAGTACTGTCTGGTATAATCTATCATGAAGCAATCCTTTAGAGTATACACAGGGACTACAGTCTTTCTGCTGGGACACACATCCTTGGGAAGATGATATTCCTAGTTTTAAATTATCTGTACCCTAGAGAATTAAAATTATTAGGAAAATCCGTATTTTAGGCCAGAGTAAGACATCTTGCATTACCAAAATAGAAAATTTACCTTCAGATGTGATGCAACCGATTTAAAATTAACCATGTGGCTCAGCACAGCGAATTTCCTACGTGGTTCATGCATGACAGTTTTTTTTTTTTCCACTCAGCTATTGTAAAACCACTTAAATTGTTCTAAAGATCTGCAGACAAAAATGTTCAGAAGGCTTTAATTGCATCAACTCTGTGCCTACTGATGACCTTCCTGTCTGTTGAAGCTAGATATGGAAAATACACAGACTTTGGGGACAGATGCAGAAATTTTTAGGTCAAATCAGACTGGTTGGTTTTTTTTCAGCAACAAGGGCAAGGAGTTCATTTAGATTCTGTGCCCTTTATGAAAGAGGAATAAGGTTATAGATTCTTCTACTGCTTAGTAGCTGCTGCTGGATTGGGTATCATCACTGCAAAAGATTTTTTCTTTCTTTCTAAATCACGCATTTTGGTTAAACACATGCCCTCTATTTTCGTTTTGAAGAAAGGTGCAAAATTCATGTAGAATGGAGATAAAGCCTTGTCTTAGTTGTGTTCTGACGGGGTTAGGCAATACAGTCTTCTCAACTTAGAGGTGTGGACTAATTGCATGGTCATAACTAAGTAAACCCCTTTTGTCCTCACGATGAGTTAAAGATGTAAGAACTGCGTTTTAGAGGTTTGTAGATTTGTCTGGGTTCAGTTTTATGGATTGCTAGGGCATGCTCGTAAGTGTAATGCGTAAGCATCAGGACTGTATTACACATTGGTATACATCTAATATTTGCAATATAATTCAGATACACATATTAATTTGCATTTTATTTTATTTACTCTGATACCATGTTTCAGAGAGAAAATTATTACTTTATTGGATCATCATTTTTTGAACTGTTCTGTAATTAACCACGCAAAGTAATGAATTCTAAATTACATTTTCAATTACTTGTGACTAAAATTATCTTAAATTAAAAAAATTGTGTTTGTCCTATGGAAAACGTCATTGCTTTATCAGTGTTGTTATAGTAGAGCTTTAGATTAGGGTAACTTGGTTTTTAAATTAAATGTCAAATATAATTTGCTGTTAGAAACAAAGTGTATGCCTATAGTCTGAAGGAGCAAAAAGCTACTTCAGCACTTTAATAATGATATATATGTAAAATCAGCTTTTTACCAGTTAGATAATGTCTGGCAGAACAAAAGTGTGTGCTACCTGTGTATGTGTGTACACACAGCCTACTTCTGTATGTATGCATCTACATACAGCACTGTATGTAAATATAGGAACCTGCAGTTTGATCACAGATCTTCTAGAAATAAAACATTCCATAATTTAATAATTTCCTAAAATATTAATGACTTTTGAAATGTGAAATTCCTGCTCTGTTGGTCTTTGACATTTCAGGCTGGTGTTACGCGTGTGAGTGGATGTGTGATCAGCTGTGTTTAGCAAACACCGATATGGTTCTGACTCAACTGTGACCATACAAAGCAGCTACCTCAGCACTGCTGAGGGGGTAGTAAAGAGCCAGAGAGGAGCAGATGCGGGTAGGAATTTAAATTTGATGAAGAAATTGTAGGGAATGTGTTTGGGTACTGTATTGTAGGTAATACTTAGTATGAGTTGCAGTTATTCAAAATTTTCACTGACGATCTTCAAAACCAGGAATTTCATCTTCTATATTGAGATTGAAAAGGAGCTTCTAGTGAAAAAGCAGTTCAATATTTTTTTTCCTCATCATGTACAGAAATTTATTTTGTAAACATTTCAGCTTTTGCCCTTGAAGCAGGGTTTTTCCCCAGGAAGTTAAAATAGGGAAGTAGCATGAGGTAAGCATTTTAAGTAAAATATTCAAAGTGTTAGGATTTTTCGGACCAGTCTAATATCAAGGGTTTAAGAAATGTTAGTCTAAAGGGAAATTTTGTGTGGGTAGTTAATTTAAAACCATAACAGCATAATTGTTAGCATCATTATCACTATCACTTCTGTTTATTGCGTGGAAGACAGCAATTGCATCAATCCTACGAAAGCCAATGTCTGTAATTTTTTATGTTACAACTTTGGCATTTAAAATTGCAGACAGCAGCTCTTTGGGGGGAAGGGAGGGAAGCTGGGGGGGGAGTGCTTGGCCTGCAAAGGTGAAAGCTCTTCAGGAGCAGGACCGCAGCTCAATGTAACAGAGCTGTAAGGCAAGCTGCTTCCCAGCACGGGTAGGATACCTGTCCTCTTAGCGCGTCACTCAGGGAAAAGGGCTCTGCTCTTGTCTGTATCCCCATGGGACCAACGGGGGTGGATTAAGCACTGCTCTCCTAAGCTGCTGCCAAAATGTACAATAAATATCAAAACTTATTTCCTACTTATTTTCTAATAGTCTTGACATGAACCGCTAGCAATTTTATGTTAAAGCACATAAGGATTTATACGCTGAAACAGGAAAGGTGGTATCAAAGAATTTTAAAGCATCTTTCATATGATGATTCCAGACTCTTATCAGGTTTCATGAATCTATGTAGAACACCTTCTGCATAAAAGCTTAGATTTACTGCATGAAGTTTTTAACCTAGGTACTCTGTATATTTTTACATTTTAAAGAACTGTAACGTTATGTACTTGAAAGCAGCTTGCAGGCAAAACATAATCATCCAACGCTTAAGGTTGGTGTAAACTTGAGCCTTATTCCAAGTTCACATTCATGATGTGAGGGATGGACATGCGCTGCCAGCCAGAAATATGTTTTGCAATTGTTAATAGAAAGAGTTTAGGGGGGCAATTAGCTTTTGTATGTGTGTATATATATACACACACACCTCCCAAGAAAATGTCTGCTCTTCCTTTTCAGTAAATATTAAGATGTTTTAAAGTTCGTATATTTGGTGGTTTAAGCTTACCCAGTTACTTCTATAAATGTAATGTTTGATGTTTACCATTTGTGAAGGGAAAATATTACCAAGCAAGTTATTTTGCACAAGTTTTTTCTTGATGACAGAATGATGCCTGTGTATTGCTGTTGACTAGCAAAGATTACTGCATTCTCTTAAAGAAATACTTGCATTTATTCCTTTTTTTCCCCCTGTGTTCACTCTGACTTCGTGGGGGGCGGGGAGTGTGTGGAGAGGTTGCATGCATTGCCACTTCCCTTCTTTATATTTCTACCTGTATTTCCTCACTTACACTAATGGTATAAGAAGCGGTATTTAAAATGTCAAATGATCTTAGATCTTCCAGCTGATGTTGTTTTCCTAGGAATTCAGGCCACCATCCAGTAGCATTACTGAAATCAGGTTCATTGACTCCAGAGGGTCATAAATTTGGTTGCTTTTATTGTCAACTTCACTGCATGTTTCAGCATCCATGTGTTTTTATAGTCCTCCCTAAACTTTCCAGCAATTTCTTTGTTACTTCTTTCACATACTCAATGCAGCCTGCATCTCAGTTCTGTCCTTATGTCCTTCACCTTTAATGTTCACCCTGCCCTTAACCTTTACGCATACTTAGAAGGGGAAAGATTAACTTAAACCAACATTTACTTAAACTTCTATATGTAATGCTGAGTTTCCCTGTACAGAAACTTCAGGGAAATACACACATATCAATGCTGTATGTTGAACCGATCCGTGCTAGACAGCTGTTAATAGAATATGCATTCCAATCATTCAGGTATCCTAGAGAAAAGCTCTTCAGGTAAAACAATTACCTTACATTTTGTAGATTCATGAACAATAAAATGCTTTGGAGACTCAAGAATTAATAGAGAAAAGTAGCAAGAACTTCACTGGCAAAATGACCAAGCAAATTTATGGCTAAATACAGACGTGGAAAGTGGTTAATTTAGCTAAAGACTGTCATATGATACAGCCATTGAAACTTATTTTTGTATTATTTAGGAACAAAATTGTGTTGCTCTCAAAACTTCACCTCCATCAGCCCTTCTTCTCTAAAACATGTCTAATGAGATTTGTCTCCTTAATCATAACTAATGTAGTACGTACAGTAGTGCTATCTTTATTGTAAATATATGCCTATGTATGCTTTTTGTAGTAATTTTTAAAGGGCTACTTGATTAATATGCAGACATGTTCAGACTATCAGTCTAAAATATTTTCTGTTGGGAGTTTGTTGATTGAAATTTTGTTATATGAGCTTTCTTAGGCATTTCTTCTCCAGCTTCAGTTTGTGTTTCAATCCAGTGCTCAGTGCCCACTGAATTGACATCATCCGGTTCAGAATGTCTGGGGTTGGAGGTGGGAGGAGGAAGTTCAGGGGAAAAACTTAAGATTAGATCATGTGCATGTAATTCTGAGATTTCATACTTACCAAAAAAACTACCTAAAAGCTGAATAATAATAATAATAATAATAATAAAAAAAAACAAAGTAGATGTTTAAAACAGCTTTCATGTTGCTTTTTTTGCTTTTATTGTAAGTCCTAAGTGAAGAAAAAGGCATTGATACATTGGAAAGTCACATATTTTGGCTGTTCTTTTTTGTTCTGTGTACTGGGTAACTGTTTTTTATCTATGGCTGCTTTTAAAGCTTCCTTTTTCCACTGACTTTAGTAGCTGGATAGTATCTCAAAATACTTCTTTCAAATTGTCAAAGCAGAATGGGAAGACTGAGTAAGGGAGCGGTTTAAAGGCAAAAGAGTTAATTACTTTCTGCAAGTCCCAAGGTCCTCATATACCACTTAAAATATTCAGCACTTTTTAGTGTGCCTTTTAAGTTTTATCTTTAAAATAGCAAAGAAATAGATTTTTATAGATAAGAATGGTGTCATTAGGGAACACAAGTCATATAAAGTTGGAATGAAGGACAACTCAAAGAAACTTTCACCTTTAACTCAATCTGTATTCTGCAATCCACTTAATACTAGTGATGTATACAAATCAAGAACTGTATACAGATCAAAAAATTAAATGGATTAAATGCATAATTTAAATGTGTGGAGAATATTACAGAAGTATATGGAAGCCCGTTGCCAATGTCAGAAGCGTACTGTTAAAAATAAAACTACATTTAGGCGAAATACATGATGACAGGGCAAAAATGCTAAAGGAGTTAGAATTGCAATAATGAAAGAGGAAATGCTGTTCTTATCTTTCATCTTCACACATCATTTCTACAGATGTAAAGAAGGTCTCCAAAATCTTTTGTCAATTGCTGTACAGAAATGTTAAGGGGAAAAAAAATAATTAAACTGCTTTTGTCATGGTTTAACCCAGCAGGTAGCCAAACACCATGCAGCTGCTTGCTCGCTCCCCCTGACCCAGTGGGATGGGGGAGATAGTTGGGGAAAAGATGTAAAATCACTGGGTTGAGATAAAGACAGTTTAATAGGACAGAAAAGGAAGGAATACTAATAATGAATTTACAAAAGTGTTGCACAACCCAGTTGCTCACCCCTCACCAACCGATGCCCAGCCAGTTGCCGAGCAGCAGCCCCCAGCCAGTTTCTCCCCCCAATTTATATGCCGAGCATGGTATTACATGAAATGGAATATCCCTTTGGCCAGCGGGGTCAGCTGTCCTCCTGGCTGTGTCCCATCCCAGTTTTTTGTGCGCCCCAGCCTGCTCACTGGTGGGGTGGGCTGAGAACCTGAAAAATCCTTCACTTGGTGTAGACAGAGAGAGCTTAGCAACAACTAAACCAACAATGCGTTATCAGCATTGTCCTCATCCAAAGTCCAAAACACAGCACTGTACCAGCTCCTGTGAAGAAAATTAACTCCATCCCACCTGAAACAAGGACAGCTTTATAAAAGTTGGTTTGTATTTCACAATGGTAGGTCTTCAGATTTTACGGAAGGCAAAAATTTGAGGTTTTGCTGTGGCTTTCATTCAAGCAATTAACATTTGTTAACCACTTACATATTCGTACCCAAGATCAGGAATGGTTTCTGAGCTGTTTTGGTCTCCCTCCCTGAAACCTAGTTTAGTGTTGCACGGTGGGGTATGCTCCCGCCACTCTTTCTTCCATTTTATGTGAATTGCCAGAATCGTCAGGGTAAAACAAATAATTTGGCATCAGAAGATTTTTTTTTTTTTTCATAGATCAGACTAGTGGGAACCTCTAAATCCTCTTTCAAGTTTATACAACTAAAGGATTTCAGAGAAGCATCTGTCAGGATTGTTTATTACAGCCAGAATGTACTGGAAGTGCCATTAGAGCTTACTTTGCCTCTTAAATTTTCTGGTGTAATCTTTTACTCAGTGCTAGACAGAATGCTGCCCTGGTTGAATTTTTTGTGTTTGTAGTAACTTTGCGTCAAGGAAGGGCGGTGTACGTACATTGGAGAGATACAATTTTAATTGCTTTGAAGTATAAATATCATTAAATAATATACAAAATAAAAAATGAACACAGTCATATATAAATAGATTGTCATTGGCTTGTACTTGGTTTTAAAGTGTTTCTGCTGGCAAAGAGAGCTCTGGGACAAAAAAAAAATCAATGCACAGGCTGTACAGTTTCTGCATCTCTATTTTTCACAGCACTGTTAGTTCTAATGTTACTTCCCTGCAGACATGACCTGAAAGCTAAAAATTTACCTAAAAATCATTTGCAGCATATCATTTTTACTAAGTTGAAATCAGTTTCTCTATAAAATTGTACAAAGCACATTATTTTAATATTTCTGGTGTGATGAGCCTTGGTGAATAGATAGCTTGATCTTGGAAGTGATGTCTTGAAGTAAGCATTATTATTGCAACAAGGTCACTGGGTTAAAATTATTTCATATATTTTCCTATCACAGGCTCTTTTGAAGGTGTGCTTGAGGGGTTCTGTTTGTCTATTTTATCTAAGTAGGGGTAGCATGGTGAAAGGTCATCAGATGCTAATAAAGGTCCCCTTTTTGTTTGTAAACTTTTTACTGTACATACAGAAACAATTTTTTGCACTGTATTTTCTTAAATATTATTAGTGCCCCAAAGGAAATGCCTAAACGGGCGTTCTGCATGATGTTTTTCTTATATATGTAAAATCATTTTATTTTGTCTGAATTATCATCAAAGTTTACTTTGTAATTCCTAGGGGTTATCAGATGATCATTAAATCTTGATTTTCTGTCAGGAAGAATTAATAATCTTGACTTCTGAGTGAATTTAGAAGCAATAGGGGAATGGAGTCAAATATTTGAATACCATTTCAGTGTTAAATCAGTTATTCATGTTTCAACTTAGGCTGACTGGTAGATAAAAAATAAATTCAATTCATAAATCCTTCTTTGCATTTTAATTTAATATTTTTTTCCCTTTAGCTGGGTGAAAAATGTACATGATTTTGGGTAGACATTGCTGCTCAGGTGTCCTGCATGTAGAACATCTTTTCATACAAGTTCTAATAAAGATCTTACGTAGCCATATGCATAGATCACATATAATGCTGTCTTAAAGTTAAAAATACATGGAGTAAAATATAGTAAGAATTGATTTCTGGGTGAATTAGTCAACTTCAGCTTTCCTTTAAAATTAAGGGAAGACTTTAATATTCTAATGCTACCTTAGAAGAAACTGCTGTATAGCTTTGAAGCCCGTGTTTCTGGTTATAATCTGTCATTGTATTTACTGTAAGTGGCTCTGTTTTTAATTAGTTACATTTTCACTCCTCAGTCACAATCACAGGTTCCTCTGAGAGAAAAATCAATTAAGTTGCAAACATTTAACACATTTTTGTTGTCTGTTTCATGTTTTATGTATTTTTGTCTGAGGTATAAGTGAATATAGAGCCATATTGTCCCCACACCTTATACTCTCATATAGTGACATGCCAGACTGCTGCTCTTTACACAATATGTTCATCCACTACATAGCATGGCTTTATATTTACAAGATATCGGAGATAGTTTTATTCTCCGTTTTCTTTGTTCTGGTTCTTTATTTAACTTGTGTGTCCTGCTGCACACCATTTAATGTCTTCTCTGAAGCTGTATGAAAATATTTTCCTCCACTGTTTTTATTTCCCACTAATTAACTGCTCTTGTTGCTTTTCCTAGTGTAAGATTTCTGATCAGCTTTCCCTAATCCCATATATTTGTCCCATATATATTTGTATAGATATATGCAGGATACATATACTGTGCATACATTGTATACGTACATATATACTACATATTATGCATGTGTTTATAGATTTAGGCTTGGAGTCTGTACACTATTTTGAACCCATATGTCATCCCATCTGTCCTTTTAAAATAAATAAAATTACTTGCCTGTATTTTGTTGTTTGTTCTGTGTTTAGGCTGAGCTTCTGAGTGCAGTATTCAGCCTTCAGTGATTCAGAGTTTTGCAAATCTAAATCATGTTTTAATTTCTCAAGTCCAGCTTCAAAAAGCTATGAACTACAAACAAAGGCGTGTTTGCAATTAAATCTGAATGAGTATTTAAAATTCTAGATCTAATGACAGCGACAGTTAATCCTTTTTTGGATAACAAGTAGGTTTACTGGAAGCTACAGGAAAATACATAGTCAGAAGGTCGAAACCACTCTTTTGCTATCTTGAAAGTTACTTTATCTTATTTTGCTTTCCTGTTTATAATGCATAGTCTTTCTGTATAAAGTTTATATTTTCTAGAACAAATGCTGTTTTTACTAATATTTATTGAGTTTGGAGACTTTTTTTCCTATTCCCTCTTTCAGACAAAGAGCACAAAATCTTACTAGTCAGCTATTGCGTGTGTGAGAGCAGGAGGATTTGATGCACTTTCACCTGAAATGGCTTTGTTTGCATGCCAAACTAGACTCGTTAGGGTTTTGACTTCAGCACCCATGCATATTCAGACTTTGTGGGTATATGAGGTGACAGCATATTACTCTGTTGTACCTTTTTCCTCTCTTCAGTCTTGTTTAGACTGTAATTCTACCCTGAACAAGGGCTTTCTCCGCAGGTGCAGTTTTCAGTGCTGACTGAAAGTTATACCCCAACTGAAAGCAGAACCAAAAAGATTATTACAACAGGTTTAGAGCAAATAATTTACTATTTCGTTGAAGTTGTCTTACAATATTTTTTTTAAAGTTAAGCATATGTCATATATTTAGAATAAAGTGAAGCTGAAATTGTTTGTGCTTTGTGTTTTCATACTGTGCATGCTGGAGAGTCATTTGTCAGTCACTCCTGTCCTTACAGATCCAGTCTTTGCTATAATAAGGGCACAGAAATATATAAAACAACAACAAAATCCATCAAACCCCCCCCCACACACACCCAAGTCCTGTACAGATACCAGAAATCTATTTTCTCCTGTTATTTAACAGAGCAGTCAGTCCTGTAACTTTTTTTTTTCTTTGGTTTCTTTTAACTTCTTAATTTCCTTCTGTTTTCCATGCTGACTCTTTTCTCAATTATATATCATTTTTTCTGTGGTATACAACTTTTGAAAATCTTGGCATAGTCTCAAGAATTTGTCAAAGCTTGCTTCTTTTCTTGGTATACTCCAATTCCTCGCCGTTATAGAGCAGATGCTGTCAGTATTGTGTTTTCTTTGGTGCAATCTATGGGAATATCAATCAAATTAAGGAAGGATAACTAAGTTTTCTCAGTCTTCCAGTTTTCTCCCCTCTTCCTTCATTATCCTTGCAAAACTTCCTCTCTGGGCTTTTAGCTGCAGATGATGGGAGAGAATCTCAAGAGCTGATTATTTATTTACTTCTACATAATCCAGGGAGGCAGTGCTCCCCATCACAGTGCTGACTGAAGTCCCTTTGCTCGTCTCTGTGGCGTGGGCAGATGTTTGATGGCATATTCAGGAGTCTTGGTCCACGTGTTCAATGCATCTGCATTCTGATGCGTGGTGTTCCTCTGGGCAATGTGGAAGGAAATCCAGACACACAAGCCAAAAGTGACCTGGCTTATTCTGTCCTGGCTAGCTCAAATCAAACGGGTAGGGTACCTCACTGAGGAAGGCACCTGCTCTGCAACTGGGATGTGGCCAGCATATGCACGATAGGTTCAGAACGATAAAATACTGTGGAATAAATATAGTCAAAAACTCAGAACCCCTGCACCATATCCATAGCAGCAATTCTTAAATGCCAGTGTTATGGTATTTATGTTATGTGTTATGTCAGTCATACCTGACTATGGCTGTTGGAGTTATGAATGTGTTTAGTAATCATATTTCACATCTATTAAATTCTGAACCAATAGTGGTAGTTTTGTGCAATCGGGAATTTATCGGGCAGCTAGCCTAAATCCTAGTTCTACCATAATCTCCTCTCAGAATCCACGGTAAAGATCCCATGTCTATAACTTCTGTTTATTTTTTCAATATCTGCTATAACCTGTGGGCATATGTTAACTATTCTAAGAATGAAGCTAAATAATAGATGTTAATTTATTTTCATTATGTACAGTTATTTATGAAGAAGTCTCATTGAAGTGTTCTGGCTTAAGCTTTGAACAGATTAGAAATGATAATTGGCAAAAAACCCTTTCCTATTTGAAAAATATCACTGAAACTAAAACCTTGGCATTTAGAACTGCTAGGAAGTATGGATGTAAATACTAATGACAAGCCAAAAATAACTAATGTTAATACTTGTTATTTCTGAATCCCTGATACATGCTTGCCAAGAATCGGGGCGTTGTTAGGGTGTGAGAAACGTTTGGAAGGGTTTTCGGAAATTATCTAGCACAGCCTTCTGCTTGAAGCAGCATTACCACCACACTAGATGAAGTCAGTTGTGACTTGTCAAACCAAGTCCCGAAAACCTGCATAACCACCTGGGTGACCCATTGTAGCACTGCCCTGTGTAGAAAATTTTTTTACTAACATACTAACAGAAAATCTGTCCTAGCGTAGAAAAAATTTTTACTAACATTTAAGTTGCAGATTTGGATTGCTGTCTCTTGTTTTACCTTCTGTCCCAACCAAGAAGCATTTGACTCAGGTTTCGTGATTCACCTTCAGGCAGCTGAAGGCTGTTCTTAGATCCCTTCTTAGCCCTTCTCTTCACAAGGGCAAACAAGCCCAAGTCCTTCACCTCTTTGTAGTTCACGTGAACAGACATCTCGGTCATCTGAAAGGAAAAACGATATTAAGAACAAACCACATTAAGAAACCGACTTTCCTTACTTTCATAAGGAAGAAATATACATGCTCGATGTTATGAATTAATTTAGGGGTTTGTACAAAAAGTAACTTTTGTAAAGGCAGGGGACTGGAGACAGACGAGTCTGTTTTAGTGTATTATCTGAATATGGTTGATGTTAGTGTTATAGATTAATTCTTATCCTACAGAATTTATATTTAATGTTTAGTTACATCAATTGCCAGCTATAGGTGGGGAGATTTTTAATTGCATAAAGCCAGACTAGGTAATTAAGCCATTTACAGAATGAAAGAAAGACAGCTTAACTGCTAGTTAAACTACTAGGATTAGACCCAGAATATCCGGGGCTAAGTGGTTTGCTTAAATGCTGACTCTCTATTTGACCTTGGATTTTTTGAAGATACTTGGTGAGATGTTCAGCACCACTTAGGTGTATAGGAAATAATTCTACTAGACATCTATCCGTTTTGGGGAGAGGTGTGAAAAACCTTTGTATTCTTGCCCATTACTCGAAACAGTAATGGAGTAATACTGCTATTTCTTATCAGGGTGTGTTTTGCCTTTGTAAATTTTTTAGTCTTGACCTGTGTGTATGCATGATACCTAGTACTGGAAACATGTTGCAAAGATCATGCTGTTTTGTTTCATTAATTAGAAAAGATTTGAGTGTGAGAGGATGCCTGCTTGTTTATAACAACTTCCTGCATCCCACTGCATAATCACACCTTTTTGTTTTTTCCTTTTCCCCTGTGTCTTAAACCTACTGCCGTTACTTGCTATGTCTTTGCTGTGTGTTTCCGAGTAGGGTATGCTTAAACATTCTTTATGCCACCTCTAACAGGTGAATAATCTGTCCCTTAACTTTTTTAATACCTCTCCCCTTTTTTTCTTGTTTGGTTTTATATAGGCCTCCTTTTCCAAGCTGAACAGAACTGGTCAATTTTTGGTGTGTTGTGCTGATGTAAAGATTCTAAGTCACAGTACCACACGGTAACTGTTACAGGATGGACCTTGAACTAGATCCTCCAAAAGCTGTTGTACACCAGCCCAGAGTTTTTCTTTAAACAGCTTAGGTGGAGTTAGATTGTAGGTGTAGATCTTACTGCTCTACAAGTTAACTGCCAAGTTAACTAATGTTTTATTTACAAAAGTAAGAGTGCTGTGCATTTGTTAGCGGCTTAAAATGTAGTATTGTGAGGGAATGGCCGTGGTGGGATGAAAAATATTTTTCTTAGTGATAAATTGGTATGAAGATGCTCCCTTTTTCTAAATTATTCTTTAGGAACCTGAGGGGGGTTGATGACACAATTTAATGTGCGAAACAATCTTTCCAAAGCTTCTCTCTATCATGAATCTTATCAGCTAGCCCTTGGCGATCTGCAGGCTAAAGTCCTCTTAAGTATCCTCATTCACACAAAAAAATTAGGAACCCCTCATGGTTACTGTCAGTTTTTGCAAAGACTCTGAAACTTTCTATCCATTCTTACTCTTTAGAGAGATGGACGTTTAGCAGTAGATTTGACTTTTTGTGCTTTGTCTGATGAAGCTGAAATAAAACAATAGAAGTTAATTTGAAAAAAATAAGGTAATTTGATGACAAGCAAACTCAGAAGACACTGAGATGGAACTCAGAAGCATACAGTTAAAATAACCTGTAAGTGTCCAAAGGTATTTTAGAACATAACATTGCAGTATGCTGTTAACCCCTTCATGAAAGTTGAGACATCTATTGAAGGCAGATGAGAAACAAGCTCATATTCTCAGCAGCTGCTGCGCAAAGTACTCCCATTATCTCAGCTGGCTTGTCTGCAAAGCTGACAGGGATGACCCTGGATGGGGAGCATCCAGGCAAAAGTGAAAATGAGGTCAGTGCTTAAAAACCTTCCTAAGGAGGAAAAAATATTACTTTTTTTAAATAAAATATTTTCAGAAAACTTAAAATTTGCTGGAACCATATTGTACACAGAAACATGTAGTTGCCCTAAACTTAAAGTTGACTGCTTGAAAATGTTTGGGAAAAAGCACTGAAAATTGTTCAGTATTCCATTTCAGCATTTAGTAAAGGAAAAGGTTTTGGTTCTTCATGTAGTCAGTTTATGAGAGCTTCAGTTTAATATTATTTCTAGGATTTTTTAGAATATTTTTAGACCTGTATTTTTTTAATTCAGAATCCAAATGGCAAAGATTTTTCAAACGCCCTACTAGAAGAGTATTTTTAGAGACAAAATTTACAATTAGTTTCAAAGTGATTGGCCATGGTGTCTTTAAACTGCAAAACCGTAATTGTTTTCATATGCTAATCAATGTTCAAAGGACCACATGTGAACAATAGTATAGATGATACCATTTTTAGTGAATTATTATGAAGCTTTTGCATTTCCAGACATCATACATGTGGTCATTACCTATGTTGTTAATGAAACTCAGAAGTCTTGGATATCAGCTACTTAGGTTAACTCCTATATAATTTTTTCAGTGATGTTAAAAGACATACTCTGTTGTTTCTGTAAGTTATAAAATGTGTTTATGTACACATACATAAATGTAATAAATTATTTTAAGGCATATGGGACATTTTTATTGAATGTTCAGAAAGTGTCTTCTGTGAACAGTCTTATAATCATATGTGTGTGATAACGTAGAAGAAAAGGGAGTGATCTTTTTTTTAAGAGCCACAGTGTGGCTTGACCTTTTTAATAGTTCTTTTGCTGGGCTGCAAAATGATTGTGTCAGTCACATCGAACAGCAGTAACTGGGCATACACTGATGGCAATGCACAGCGACTTTTTAGTTTGCTCATCATTAAGCTTGTTAGTAGACCTTGCAGCCTGATGCAGATTATTTTTTTTTCAATGCACCCTGCTGTACTTTTCCTGTTTAAACTCTTGAATCATTACCTATTTTAAGGATCTACTGTGCCCTGAAGGTATCGTGACATTTACTGATCCTTCCCTCTGGACTTTGCAGGCATTATGGTTGTCTCACGCTGTGCTGGACTTGAAGTACTTAAGGCTTGTTTTTGAACTATAAGTCAAAACAAGCACAGTAAATCAAATTGCAGTTAGCACTTTGTTTTTTACTGTTCATGCATCTGTGTCATTCAAAGAGTAAATGCATTCTTGTTAAAAAATTAAAAAAGGAATATGAAACTACCTTGCATACTTCAGAGTATTTCTCTTGGGTTTTTTTTTTCCCTTTCTGTATGATGGATGTCATTTTCAGCCCTTTGCAAGCATGCTCTTTTATGAAATAATTATTTGCCTTAATTTGCGGTCAGTAGAGCACTTGGAATATAAGTGGCAAGATTTTGTATACTTTAAAGAAAAAACAATCTCTTTAACAAATTTTGTATTACAGCTTTTGAAAATTTTTAATTTACAGTTTGCCTTTCTGTCAGTGATGAGTAGGATCACAGATGTCAACTTCATAGAATTAAAACAACATGTTAAAAAGTTCACATCCTCACAAAAAAAGAAAAAGTCTGTAGAGACAGATTTCTCTGTCCAAAACCTAGCTAACTTGGAAGACAAGTTGTTAAGCTGAAATGCAGACTCTCTTTTATTTGTTGTTTTTCTTGGTATCTTCTACTGAAATATTAGGTTGGAAAATTGCAGAAGTTTGCTAATCATTTTTTTTCATCCATCATAAACAGCTGGTGAAGTTTAAGAGCCTCAAAAATTAATTTATTCTTTAAGTTTACTTTGTTGTTTCCTTGAGTAGTGCAAGGGAATTATTTTGACATCAACAAGATTTATTATCAATGTTCAGCAAAGTCTCAGTCCTGTTTTGTAGAAAAAGCTGTCTAAACCATCTAGTTAAAAAGAACACAAACAAAAAGGTAACACGTCTTTTGATCAAAATTTTAATTCAACAAAACAGGCTTTTCATTTTTTGCTCTGAGATCTGATTCACTCTGCTCCTGGTGAACAGTGGACAAGCTGTTCATGATTTTTGTTGCTTTACCTTTAAAAGCAACCAGATTTGCTTGGCTTTAGGAGTTATAAGAAAACAAAAGGAAGACGTGGGTGATAGTTAAAAGTGTCTAATGAATCATAATTAATGATAATAATCATAACAAACCATTAATACACTGACTGTTATTTGTGAAGATGAAACTGGTTCAAATGTGAAAAAAATATTCCCTTGGATGAAATTGAAAGAGCTTGTAGTTAAAACTGTTTGCATACAGCGAAACATAATTCTAAACAACATTGGCAGCTTTGGGCAAAAAATCTGATGGATTAATATTATTTCAGTGGTATTAAGGTTGTATTTTCCTAATCATTTTGTCTGGCAGCGAAATCTGTGTAAGTTCCTGCTCTCTCCCACCCCAGACAGAGGCTCCTGACTTTTTTCCACCTAAATTTATAATTTCCTTGTTTGTATGGTAAAACGAGTTTTGGAGTGGTACTGCAAACTAGACCTTTAAAAGGAAAAAATGTTGGAAGGGAAAATAATGTTTGTTTTGTGGCACAGAACATTATTTTCAAGTCTGGAAGGTATCTATAAGGAGATGTAGAATTCTGAAGTCTCTTCCATGTGACAGTGAAGGAGGTTACCCAACAACCCTCACCCTTATTAGCAAACTGAGCCCAGTGTGTTCAGAAGATGCTTAAGGCCAGATTTGTCCCTGAATGACTTGCTCATCTTTCTGCACTGTCAGCAGTGACCTGTTCTGGCCTCTTCTGCAACCTTATACATAGCCAAGCAACCCTTGCCCTACCCTTCCCTTCTGTCCCTTCTGTCTCGAGAAGGGTGAAGAACTGAATTTAAATTGCAAAATCTTCCTGAGCATCTTTGTGTAAGCTGTCGGTACTGCTTCCTATCCAGCCCAAGTGAAAATGAATTTATTTCTTCAAGCTTTACATTCACACACATATCATGAGCTGAATAAGTGGGCTTGTTTAGTCCGGCTGCATCAGGATAGATAAAAAGACTGAGTGACCGTCTCCTTTTTCAAGATGTGGAGTGGCATGGGGGATGCTGGGCTGCTTACCTGATGTTGTGGGATACAAAATTTTTGGAAGAAAGGCTATTTAGCCATGTTCGGAAAATGCTGAGAGGGAAAAGCAGGTAAAAAAGAAGCTGGTTCACCTACAAATTAAAGTAAAACCGGGTGTGTGAGTAGATTTGGTTCAGTGTGGAGAGGAAGTTGGAGGGCTCCAAAAAAACTGTGTAATAGTTACTGGTTTACGTTCTGTGATGAAAAAGGCTGAGAATGGAGAGGAAATCGAAAGAAACAGTAAGAGAAATGAGGCTTACCTTGTAAGTAAGTTAATAAGGTAAAGCATTTGAGATTTTTTTTTATTATTTTTTTAATCTTTCTGTCTTGATCACTGTTGGAGCCAAGAAATTACAGTCTTGGGAAGTCATGTTCTCCTGTAATGCCATCAGGTGAGGGAACATATTTAACCAGTTCTTTGTTGTATGTTGTGCCTCAGATTCTTGCTGATAGAAACATAAATAAATGACAGGAGCATCTAATGACTGTTTATTAGCTAAACAAAAAGGTGAAAAACATGGTTCCTTTTGGCTGTGTCTGTTACCTGGGATTTGTGGTGTCTGGCTTGTGCAAGAATTGACCAAGTAGAGATGATTTTCTGTTCCTGCTCAGAACAGATCTGCCCAGCAGTTCTCAGTTCCCCTTTGCACAGTTGCAGCTCATTTTCAATTAATCAGTGCAGAAGCTGGACTGTGGTATCAGTGTTATCTTTAACAGAATTCTAACGTAGTGTAAGTTTAGTATGTCAGGGAAGAATTAACTGATAGATAATGTATTAAGGAAATTAATAACTGACAAAGAGGTCAGAGAACACAGGAGGATTGTGAGCAATTGATATGAGGTAGTTTAACTTCCAGAAACAATGCAGTAACCAAGTGAGACCTGAAAGCATGGAACAGCAATTCTCCCTGCTCAGTGGAGCTGGGGAAGTGTATTTTTCTAACACAGTATAACTAGTTCTTCGGTGAGCCAGAAGGACGGTAAAGCTGCAGAGAAGCCAAGACTGCATGGCACAAGGCAGCAAACAGGTAGGGGTCCATAAACAGCAGTCCTATATTATCTTAATTAAGATTAGGCAACTAGATAAACTTAACACCTAAAGGGGCAGAGAGGAGTCTGTTTATATAAGATCTCCAAGAGAAAAGACTATAGACTATTTGCAGCAGGTTTTTGGATGAGTATGTTATTTAAAGTAACAAGGTCATGCCTGAAGTTAAGAGGGAAGGACTAATTTTCTGGTGTAGTCAGCACATTACCATCATTCTGCTTTCCTAGCATTCACATATGTAAAAATGTTTTTATTCATATTATGAGTGTTGGCATTAGCACTTGGATGTAGTTATTTTTGAATCACAAGAGTAGTTAAAAACTCCTGGAAAAATGCTTCTCATTTAACTTGTTCATCTGTTACCTAGTGTTAAATTGTAGTGTAAGCTAATTTCAACTAAATGTGCTTAAGACAACACACCCACATTTAACAAAATATTTTTTAAAATCTGTAAGCAATATTAAGGCTGTATCACTCCCTGACAGAACCCATGACAATCAATGCTAACCTTGGCGTTGCTTGCTCTGGAGCTCCTTTCATAAGCATTAAGTAATTTCATAAAAGTTTACAGCTCTGGTATTGAGAGGTTGAAAGATTCCGGTTAGTTTTCCGGTTTTGACATTTGCCTAGAGAGTGCCATACTTGTGGGTTGTAATAAGTCATCATCTGTTAATTGGTGACCTGAAGAGTATTTTTGGTAGCAATAGTGGGATGAAGAAATCTTTGTCAGTTAAAGACCTTAACTTCTTTTTAGCTCTACATTGTATATTTTTCTTTTAAAATAAAGTGAAATTGTTATTTTAAACTTGTGGAACTTGCTTCTTGCTACATACTTTTGTTGCTAATAGGATGTGTTCTTTAGTTTCTACCAAGCCATACCTTGTCTTGTTTTTAATACAGGAAAAAAAAAAATGTTTAGGACCCCCTTCACAGTGAGTAGCATAGGCTGTCAGCACTGTCACAGCTCGCTGTTTAGTAAAGGAAGTGTTGGTAGCTGTGCATCTGGGAAAGGTAAAAAGGCTTGACCTCAGAAAGAAGTTTCAGAAAGAAAATCTATGCATATTTTGCTTCTGAAACAGTTGTGTCCATATTTATAGAATTGTTTGGGGTTTTTTTTTTCTAAATAGGGATTCATTTAGGCAGTTACACATAAAATATTACTTCCACATGAGTCTGGTCTTAAAAAGCCATAGCGTTTTTAAACCTGTTTTTAAAAAGCAGACAATAATAGTCCACCTAAACATAGTAGTCTCCTTAATCTTTGCAAAAGGGCTGTTTCCTAAAATATTTGCAGGTTCTTAGGAGCCCTCTGAATAACAGATTCAGGTGCTGTAATCACACACTGCCCCTGCCCTTCCTCCTGTGAGGTCCTTGTCCGACAGAGCTGTCTTGATGGGGAACGGACACAGTGGCAGACTGCAACCAAAATAAACCCGGATTATGGCGTGATAAGGTGTTAATTGTGAGATTCCACTAATCTGAGAGAGTTGTTACTGAAATAGCACAGGAAGCCTTAGAAAATAACACCCCTCGTACAAGTATTAATAAATAGGAACTGTTTTGAGCTGTTAATGGAAACTCGTAGCCCTGTCGAAGCATTAACTGCTTCTATACTTTTGTTTTTTATATGAACAAAAAGAATCAAATTCTGCATTATGTGAGCACCGAGGTTTCATGTTGAATCATAATGGACTTGTCTGTGCTTAGCCAAGAAAGGAATTAGACTCCTATGTTCTGAAAAGTTGTTATATTTTACCTCAGAGTCTGCCATCTATAGTTGAAATGACTTTAATTAAAAAAGAATTTAATTCTTTTAATAAGCCACGCTTCACATTCACATAGCCTGTATATGCCTTTGTTGCAAATAATTTGTAGTAAATCACGTGCAGTATCTAGTTATTCTTGGTTGGGGTGTGTAGGGAAGGAGCAGGTAGTGATGAGATCATCTTGCCAGGCTCAGACGGGAGCTTTTCTTTCATGTTACTCCATGAAGGTGCAGATGGGCACAGAAGACTGCAGCCTGTGCCAGCCCATCATACAGGAGTGATGTAGTTTTAAGTTTTCTCATAGCATATTCAATTCCATTTAAATATTGCAAAACGCTGAATTGTAAATGTTAACCTAGCCATGAATAAAAAATGCTGATATTTTATTTAATCAAAAAATAATTATGGATAGTCTGCCTTTATTGTATTATTTAAAATATTTCATTTTACATGTACACTACAAGTTATTGCAGTTATTTTTAATATATATATATAAAGAAAGAGAATTTGTTTCTGATGCATAAAAAATACAGGAGAGACTTTTGCAGGCTACAGGGAAAGTTGTTTGCTTTTGACTGGGGCTGTAGTTTTCTGGGTATGGAGAAAAACTGTGGTAGCCAGTTTACATGAAACAGCAGGAAATCCTTGTTCTTCAGGAGTGTTATCCAACTACTGTTCTGAAAGAAGGTCCTTTATAGAAAAAAGAGGGGTTTCTTTTTGTTTTCTTTTTTTTTTTCCCCTCCCTCTCTATCTTTGAGTTCATGTTTTATGCAAAGAATAAAGCACCTATGCATGGGAGATGCAACTTCCAGTATTCAAACTGCCAACTGATAAAAATGAGGAGTGCAGGTGGGGGTGATCCTACTGAGGCAAACACATTTGCACGCCACCCTTTAATAAAATATTGTAAGGAATAACTGGAAAGCTTCCCCTTTGACTTTCATCTGTCAGGTTTTGACTGTAACTTTGCAAAGCAATTGGTATTGACTTCTATCAGGCAGTTTTGGAGAAGAGGTGAAGAGTCTTCTCTCTTGACTTTCTGTATGTTTTGTCAAATCGAATACTTCCATTTGAAGTGCGAAGTGAAGGCTGATGTCAAGAAATGCCTTCAGCACAAGCTGGTGCTGGTCTCTCGCTACTTTATTCTTTCTTAAAAGTATCAGATTAGATTGTAAAATGATGGCAATCTAGCTGGACATAAACACGTTTATTGCAGGCTCAGCAGCCATTACATGTCATTAGTGAAAGGAGGCAAGGGGCAAGGGGACCACTTCGGTGTCAGTTTGATTCTTTTTAAGGACAAATGCATTTGGATGAGAAGATGCTAACTTTATGGCTGCTTGTATACTTGGGAGTTCAGAACCGATTACTGTCTTTATTTCTTTGTCCTGTTTGTAACCTTACAGTCAACTTTCAAAGCAAATGCAAATTGTAAGAGCAGTAGTGTTAATAGGGGAGCTGGGAATAGGACATTTTGGAAGCCATTTTAAATTACAATATTTACGAAGAGTATGGTTTGTTAGCTTCAGAACAAATCTGCTTAAAATGTGAATAGATAATTTTGCAATGTCATGCACTTTTCCTTCACAGTCAAATAGTAGGAACAATTACAATAGGAAACTCATCTTTTATATCAGCAAATCTGTCCTCTCTGACATTAAATGTTGTGGGGGTTTTTATTAGAAGATCTACTTTTACTTTTAGACAATTGCTAAAAGTGTGTGTGTAATCATGAAAGGAGAGACATAATTCTGTGGTTTGAGGTTTGGGGTTTTTCCTTACTGAAGCAGACCTAGTATTTACTCTCTGAAATTTGTTTCAGCCTTCTGATTCATAAGATGCACCTTTTCCCCTGTACGTGAGATGCAATAAAGGTTACAAATGAGAAGTTCAAGTGAAAATATCTGATTAAATGCAATTTTATTGCAACGGATCTCTTTTTCTGTTTCTTCGTTACTGTTACTTAGACCTGACCTTCTTCCAGGATTTGACACATTGCATCACATATCTTGTTCTTTCTTTCTTTTCTTTTCTTTTTTAATTTTATTTTATTTTATTTTAGGAAGTACTTTCAGTTGTCTCATTTGGTTTAAAACAAATCATATGTTCATGTCCTAAATGTTTCACTAGTCAGAATAATTAAGTTGGTCAGGTCTAGGAGCATTCGGAGGAAAATAATAGGGTCATTGAAGCATTCAGGCTCTAATGGGAATCTGAGTTCATTCAGATATCAAATCTAATAATTGCTTTACACCTGTATACACCCTCCCAGTGAGCAAGTTCACATTAAAGGTTTAGTGGTACACGTTCAGTGCTCTGTTTCAAGGGAATTTTAGTACTGTTTTTAAGAGACGGACGTTGTTTTGACTTTTTTGGACTTCGTTGTTGTTGGTTTTGTGTATCAGTTGTTGTTCAGCTAATTACTCATCTTTATGCACTGGAAAATATTTTCCAATGAGAATTTCTCACTAGAGGTATATGAGTAATGTATTGCACGTCACCTTTAATAACAATAAGAAAATTATGAAGGCTCTTGTATGAGTTTCACTGCTTTGAAGCAATTCAATAGCCAGGATAAAATTTACTGTATACATTTTAACAGTATTTTAAATCTGAAACTGTGAGTTTATACATGATTGTGTGTGTAGCACAGCATAAGGATTGTAGGGGATACTCATAGCCATGATGGCTGCTTGAAAAAGGTGATTTTGTAAGGATGAGGTAAAAATCAGTACTATTTTGTGAGACTGTATGGGAAATGAAGCAGTAATTATAACTTCTCAGTTTAACTAAATCCTGTGACAAATCTCCATAAATGTTGGTGGTACAGGCTGTCACAAAAAAATCAAGTAAATTGAATCACAAACAGGAATAAAAAATACTGACTAGGAAAATGACAGCTATTTTTAGCAGGTTTCAGTAAATCCAGATTCCAAAACTGGTCACAGGGCTGCTTTCTTACTGGAGAGGGTTTGTACTGATGCAATCATTCCTCTTCACCTTCTTTTTATTTTCCCACCTTTCTAAGTTTATTTCTCAGCTGAGAATTCAAACTGAAAAAGAAATGAAAAATAGCTGTGTATGTGCCTGCACTGTACTGACATGAAGGCCTATTTTCCTCTGTGATTTTAAAGGCCAATTACCCTTGGAGGAAAGGAGAAAAATAGATTGATTTGTCTTGTAACCCCTAAGGCAGGCATGTGTTGTCTCAAACCAAGGCTTTTCCATTGCAGCTCTAGTGGAAGAGCTTTCAATGCGTATCCCAAGTGGTACTATTAACAAAGAAAACAAAGCCAAATTAAAATATTAAATAGATCATTTAAAGGTTTAAGGAATCTTAGATTATTGGGCCAATTCATTATAATTTTTTAAAATCTTTAAAGCTTGGAGTAAGCAATAGTAAAATTTATTTTAAACAGATTACTTGAAGATAGTTTATAAATCCATTTTTATTCCATAAATATCTAAGTTTATTAAATTCTCTTCAGCTCTATAATAGGATAAGTATTTCTTTGCTTAATGGAATTGTAATGCAGACGGACAACATCCTAGATTTTGGTTGCAAAAGTGCTACTTTTATTGTGTTCCCATACTGTATTGACGGTGGTCACAGCTGGGTTGCGCTGAGCTGGTAAATGTCATCACACATGCCATTTAACATTAAAACTTCTCACATTATTCTTTTTTAAAGCATTTTAATGCATAATACATTGAACATAAATAAATGGCTTTTTTACTGATGTGCTGCATTTTCATGCGACTCAAAGGCTACAATTAACGGTGCCCAGCAAGCTGGGTCTGACTAGCAGCAGTAAGATTAGATGTGTCTTTGTTCCCTTTTAATCTTAGTGAAACCCCTTTGTGTCAGGACTTAAGTCCTTTAGCTCTCCTTATTTTAGACCTGGCTCTGTATTACAGTGCTTCTGGATATTAACAACTTGTATTTAGCAAGTGAAAAAGAATTCAAACATCCACATGTACTCAATGAGAAATTGTAGACATAGGCTGGTCTGGAAACCTTTTTAAAATGAAGGTACTGTCTGTTATCGAAATGACTAATGCTTTTGAAGCAAGTATTTTCAAACAGAATACATATCTGCATACAACTCTATCTGACCTTAAGGCTTCCTATGATATGATGATAATTTTGGCACTCCTGACTTCTGCAGATAATTAAGAGGTAGATGTGTGTGTCTCCTTTTTTCAGAGGAGGAACCATTCAGTCTGGAGAGAAGTCCTTTTAAGCCTGTTAGTTCTCCATAATACTTTTTCTTCCTATCCTAGAAATCTTCTTAACAGCTACACAGAACCTTTTGTTTTTCCCTTCCTCCTTAACTTCTTCTAAAAACTTTTCTTACTCTACGACACCTTTTCTCTACATGTCAATATACTGGTAAGCATCCCACTTGACCAAGCCAGGTCAAGAACATGATTTTTAAATTATTATAAGACAAACACATGATGCCTTTATAATTAATGTTTCAGCTGTTTATATAGGCCATCTTGTTTTGAGAACTTTAAAAAAAGATACAAAAATCACACACCCCACCCCACCCCTGCTATTTCTTTGGGCTAAGGGTAAGTTGCTTTTTCTCCATCCTAACAACATATACAGTGTATATGCTCAGGTTATCGCTCAGCTTTCACATGAAAGTCTGGGGTCAGACCTAAACCAAAATAAAACAGGCTGTATAGAGTCTGACCTCACAGCTACAGGGTTTGCTTGAAATCTCAATGTTCTCTTTGAAGTTGATGCTAAAATAACCAATTTAGCTGTCATTTAAGTTTGATTGTCAAGAATTTGAGATTCTGTTCAGGAAAAAAAAGCTGAGAACAGGGATGTCGTATCACTTGATCTTTTCTCTTTTTTGGTTACAAAAATATCAAATCCGAATGAATGTAAAACGATCCAGTATGGTGGTTATAAACGGTCTAGTTCAGATTGTGCCGGGCATGTGTAGGGTGCCTGCTGAAGTTGAAATATTCATGTTTAAAATACTACAGGTTTGAAAGAAAACATATTAACTTTACAGTTTCCCTTAACCCAGTTAGAAAACTGTTTTATTTGCTTGTTTCATGTATTTGCAGTAAAGATCTTTCGGAAAGAGCTGTCTGTTTCAGAGAGTTTTTCTGAGATGTTATTTTGGCTGCATTTCTCCCATACTGATTTTTACCTTGTTGCTGTTTTGGTTTGGTTTGTTTGGTGTTTTTTTATATAGGCCACACATTTTGAAAGATTAGTTCAAAATCAAATCTCACTGAGGTGGACTGAAAACAGAATTGACATGAGGAGAGCTGTTTTTTCTGAAGGTTCTGTTTCTCAAAAGGATTTTGTTCTAGACAGAGATAACAGTTTTGAAGCTCTTATTTTCCTTGAGTAACTCATTTCTTAGCTGGTATTCTCTAATAATGTCATAGGTACAGGCTAGGCAATATCGAGAACAGTGTTCATGTGTAGCTGTTAAAGAGGTGCTGGAGACTGATGGGCTTCCCTGCTGTTTTACACTGTCTATCGTTCCTACTTCTGTCTTACGTTCTTTCAATTCCAAGTTCCAAAAAGATTTACCTTTCATTGTGGGTAAGCTAAGTTGGCGAAGGTGCATGTAGTCAATAAAGAAAAATAATAAAGTTAATTCTCGTTATGGGTTGCTCTTTAAAGCAATAGATAATAAGCTGTTACATCCAATGACATTGTAACTTGGCTTCAGTTTTCCTTGTGCATAGCTGGCTGTTCTGTTTCAGCTGGGATAGAGTTAATTTTCTTCCTAGTAGCTGGTGCAGTGCTCTGTTTCGGATTTGGGATGAGAATAATGTTGATAACACGCGGATGCTTTCAGTTGTTGCTAAGTAGGGCTTATACAAAGTCAGTGACTTGTCAGCTTCTCGTGCCCTGTCCGTGAGCAGGCTGGGGGGCTCAGCAAGCTGGGAGGGGGCACAGCCGGGACAGCTGGCCACAGCTGGCCACAGGGATGTTCCGTCCCATGTCATGTCATGCTCAGTACGTGAACTGGGGGGGGGGGGGGGGCGTTGGCTGGGGAGACGGCTGCTGAGGGACTGGCTGGGCACCTGTCGGTGGGTGCTGAGCCGTTGTAATTGTGCATCACTTGGTTTCTTTTTGTTGGATCCCACCCCACACCTTCAGTTTTATTTCTCTTCCTCTTTTTATCTCCCCTTTCCTTACAATTATTATTGGTGGTGGTAGTAGTAGTAGTCTATTTTACTTCATTTCAATTATTAAACTGTTGTTAACCCATGGGTTTTACTTTTTTTCTGATTCTTCTTTCCATCTCACGGGGGGCAGTGAGCGAGCGGCTGTGTGGTACTTAGTTGCTGGCTGGGGTTAAACAACAGCAAGGGTTCAAGGAGGAAACCAGAGGCTACCCAGGCTAAAGTGATTTAAATTTAGTATACCTTGTCTCAGTTCTAATCATTGACATTATATAGAAAATGTTTAGTTATCTCTGTAAAGTGCAATTCAGATTTCCAGCTTTTTCTAAAGAAGAAATGCCAGTGTCATCACTATCGAAAGATGCACTGTTTTCTCCTTGGAATTATCATCAGTTGTGACAGTTAATGCATTTAGAATATTCATAAATGACCATCTTACTATTTTATTTTTTGTGTGTAATCACTCCATATTTGCAGGAAATTAACTTGCTCTTCTGATTGTTTTCCATGTCATATACATTTATGGTGCTTGCTGAAGTACCTGGGACTGTATGAAGGTTTCCCCTTTGGTTGCTCAGGAAAACAGGATGTGTTTCAGTAGGATTTCCTAATAAAATTTTGCATTAATGAATAAATAAATGTTTGGTATAAATGCTTTCATCGATTCCCAAAGGCATAGGGCCATACAAATTCCCTTACAGCATGCATTTCTGCATCTTTTGCGTAGTCAAATTTATTTCAGAAAGATGAAACTTGCAATATTTTATTCATTACTGAGTATTTTTACCTTCTTCATGTGGTCATTTTTAGGTCAGCTCAAGCTGGTACCTTCTTTCTCTGAGCATTAAACAACTTTTATTATTGTCAGCTATGGGAAGGTTAATTCTTTCACCTTGGAGTGGTTAGTCAGGAGGGAAAAGAAAAAATAGTGATTGTACAAGTTAATGGTGTAAGCTTTTTAAATAAATTAGCATTTCAGAGTTCTCACTGGGGCTCATGCCTTCCAGCATGTGCTCAAGCACTACAGTTGCTAGCTGAGTAACCAATGCTGTAGCTACCCCCTTTTCAGATTCAACAATTTGGCACTTATTTAAGCTCTCACATTGTATTTATTAACTAAGACAGTATTTCAAATAAGTTTTGTTCAAGTGTGAGGGTCCTGTGACCTCTCCTTTTAAAGAAGGCAAGATAGTTCAGGTAATATTTTATTCCTGAAAACCCCAGTATTCTTTTTAGCCCATTTTCCTACAACATTTAGGTGTTTTACTTTCTGCATATAGATTAATTTTTCGACCTTTTGTTTTAAAAAAAGGGCAAAAGGTAGCTATCTGCACCAGTCATGTCTGGTTGTTGGTTGGGGGGGTGTATGTGTGTGTGTGATTTTAGGGCATTGTTGGTGCTGGGTTTTTTTTAATGCCAATCAAGGGGTGCTGCAGTTATTTACCTTTGGGGGGAACTTAGATAATCTGATGAGCAGTCTAGGAACATCTGCAGGGAAATAAGATTTCAAAATCAGTCTAGTGTTTGAATTGAGTGCTGTAATTAAGGCACAAAGAAACACCTTTAATGCTTTAACTGAGTGGGGGAAAAAAAATATTTAATCTTGGAGAATTAGTCAACTAAGGTACCAGGCCCAAGGTAGCAGGTTATAATACATCTATAATTTTAATATAAGGCATGTCAAAGAGAACTGGTTTTGTGGTTGTTATTTGTGGATAATACAAATTCCAGTTGAGTACCTTTGAGTTATGCTTTTATAGACTCTATTATCAGATATCTGAGTCATGACTAGTTCGTTCGATTGCACAACATCTCTGTTACTACTAGCATTGATTGCTCATAAAAAGTAAGGTTTATAATTAGGGGAGCATAAAGTTACTACCTGGAAGAGTGAATAAGCAGAAAGCAAAATGGAAAAGTCACTTAATCATAGTATTGCAGTTCTGCAAAATGCTATTTATTTTTCTCCTAATATTACCAAGTTCGTTGGTAACATGCTACTGAGTTAATAAATCTGTTGCAGCTATTGAGACTTTTCCTTTAATAACAGAACTAATGAAGGAGCATTAAGGAAAGGAAAAATACATTTTACAGATTGTAGTTTTTGCAAAAATATTTTCCACTCCCCTACCAGTGTGTTTTTAATTGATTGTAATTTCTAATACTTTATACATGCAGAGTATAAGGGAGAACATCTTAAGGATGAAGTTGTCAGAGTCCATAAAATTATAATACATTGTCTAAACCCAACCTTTAGATTTTATTTACTTCATGGCAAATATTCATTATATTTATACACTAAGCTGATTGTGGGTTTGCTTCTTTTTCTTTTTTTTTTTTTTTTATTACATTAGTAGATTGATATTACACAGTGAATGAAATGTATGTATCAAAGGCACCTCTACAAATATGTTGTAGATACTATTTATTCCCATTATGTTCTATATTGAGTGCAAAAAGACTTGAGCAAGTAATAATTATAACAAAATCCATATATTTTTTCCAGTGGAGGTGTAAAGTTTGCATGGTCAAGATTACATTCCAGTATTATATGTACTAAAAAGGAGCTACCAATTTGATTTCTCAGCATTTAGTTGTGTATTTATTTCATTTGAATTTGATCCAGCTAGCTAAAAGATTATTTTATGATATAAAAATAACAGGTTTTTTTCCATTTTAGCCCTTCATTGGTCTACCTTTTACTGCTACAAGAAAAGGTCCATTCAGCTGATTGAGAGACCACATTTAAGTTCATGTGTTCATTTCTGAGACAGATTAAAATATTTGTAATATAAGCATTGGATATGCTTCTTAAATGCCCTACTTTTAAAAGAGATGGACTTTGGCAATGGCTTTTCGCTTAATTTTGAATTCCTTTAGGCTTCTGCTACTGTCTTTCCTTTTCCCTCCTCACCACCCCCCCCCAACAAGTGAATAGTTTTACTATTTATTGAAGTTATACGTAGGTTTATGCTACACTAGCCGTAGTCATGTTTGTAAGACAGTTGTTCTTTGTATTGTATTGAATATAGTCTGTAAAATTAAAAAAAGGTAAATACAGCCATTGGGGTAACTGAATGTGTATGCTGAAAGTATTGTAAATGTCATGATTTTTTTTAAATTGTTGCTTGAGTCACTGAAATACCAGCGCAATCCAAATTCAGACCCTGATATGAAACCCTTTGTTTTAACCAAACAAATATGTTTATATGTAAACAAGCACATTTTACATCTAGTGAAGAAATGAGTCATTCCTTTGTGTTTGTATATATGTTTGTACACATACTAATGCCTGTTTCCTTTAACCAGATGTATATATGCACATGTTGCTTCAGCCTTTTTTCAACAGTGAATATGATTCACTGTTGATTAAAATAAGTCTCTGTTTAAAGAACAAGAAATACTTCATATTAACGTCCAAAATTTTCAGATATGTTAAAATTTCACATTGACAATAACTAAATCTATATCATCCCATCCCTTTTTTATAACAAAGTGAAATTTTTATCAAAGTGTAAATATATCCTACTTGCCTTTGGTTTAGTAAGACTCACTATAAAGTGCTCTAAGCTTTGCAGAAAAATGTCTTGCAAATGCTGACATTGTTTCTTACTGGTAGTCACTGACTTTTTATACCCCAGTTTGCTTGATTAGAACCTTGTGGTTCTTTCCAGTCTCTCTTGAATCTTTCAGATTTTGTATTTCCTGTAATAGAAAATGTAATTTTCTATTTAAAAACTGAAAATCATTTAAAAGAATAGGTTACTTCTAATAATAGGGAAAATACTTTGTCATCAGCTGAAGAAGGAAATGGTAATGCTTCTAGTTTTTAAAGTTCTCTTTTTTGTGTTAAGTCCCATCTCAGTTGTGCAGTTACAGGAGAATCTGAACTGTCATTTGCAGGAGGTGTTTCTACTATGATGAAATAAAACAGAAAAGAGAGAAATCTAGATGAACAAGTATGGAGAAATCAACAGTTCTTAGACTCTTAATCTGTTTTTAACCTGTACAACCATTGACAATCGTGAAATTCAGTCAAGAAATAGTCTGCTGGTGAAGGCACTCTTACCCACTGAGAGCAAGTGTCGCTACACTCTTTACTACTGAGTGTTACGGGGGAAGAGCAGCATGCTGGAGTTGGAAACTTCCCTCCATGGGTTTTAGACAGCATTTTTGTGCTTTAATTTCCAGTGCCTAGTGACACTGCAACCAGTATAGAGATTTATTCCCGTGCAAAATGGATTGACTTAGGGTAATTTGAATACTTTATGCATGGATAGATTCATTAGGAAAAGGAGGCAAGGCAGAACTATAAAAAGAACTAATAATCTTGCTAAAGGAGCCGTTAATTCCCTATAGCATTGGAGACAGTTTCAGTGAACAGGGAAAAGGAAGGTTGATTTGCAGAGCAATTTGCAGATCTCCACAGGCATCCCCTGTTCTTTGTCCAGGAACAGATCACAGAGATTACTTTCTTTGTCCTCTCCAGAACCTTATTTAATGTGCTGGGACCATTTCTGGCTTCATTAGCTTAGAACAGAATCATGAAATGGTTGAGGTTGGAAGGGACCTCTGCAGGTCATCTCGTCCACCCCCCCAGCTCGAGCAGGGTCACCTATAGCCAGTTGCTTAGTACCATGTCCAGACAGCGTTTGGATATCTCTAAGGGTGGAGATTCCACAACCTCCCCAGGCAACCTGTTCCAGTGCCTGGTCACCCTCACAGTAAAAAACTGTTTCCTGGTGTTCAGAAGTAACCTCAGGGTCCAGTTTACACCCATTGCCTCTGTTCCTCTGACTGGGCCCCACTGAAGAGAGCCTGGCTCCGGGCCCTTTGCAGCCTCCCTTCACGTATTTGTACACACTGGTGGGACCCCAGATTGGTCCTTACTCCAGCCGGTCCCCTGGTCTCTGGAACAGTGATTCAGTCAATAGCTTTTTGAAAAACTACATTTCTGCCCATCAGACGTGTTGGGGTCATGCGTTTTATGCCTTGGCCCAGGTTCAGCACCCTCCCACAGCACTACCAGTAACACATGCTGTTAGAGTCTGCAGCGCTGTGGGAACAGATAGAGCTAATTCAGCTCGTTTGGAAAAAAGCTGAGAAAACCTGCTTGCCTGCAGTTTGTCTGTCAGATTTTTTACTTCTGAAGTTTGATAATAATCCAGGACTGCGTAGGAGTTCCAGCCATATAGTGGGACACCCTGATGCTGTAACAGTGGAGATAGTGTTCTGGTGCAAACAAAGAGCAGCAACCTGAATATGACAGGAGAGAATAGAAAAGGCTGGGTCAAAAGTAAGCAGTCACACACACACTCCCTCAAAAAAAAAAAAAAGGCATGTGACGGGACATTTTAAAAAAAGAAAAATCAAAACTCCCAGAAAACTAAGTGGGAGTTAATTTTCTGTCCTATTTTTTTTTGTGTGTGTGTGTGTGTGCATGTGTATATTCATTGCTTTAAAATTTTATTTTAAAGACATTTAGGAATGTGGCTGGTACTCCATGATTGTTTCCCTGTGATAGAGACGTATTTATTATTCATTGCAATAATTACTGTGTAATATTTTATACTAAAAGTTGTTCGCATTGCACAATCAGGAAGTGCTTAGGAAGTGGCTGATTTAACTGTTCTATTTTTAACTCTGTACCAAATTACGGTGAACAGTGTTAGCACTTTTATATTTGTAGCATCTAGTAGGCTTCTCACCACCACACTGGTCAGTATGTTTTCATGAAACTTGAAATTTATTTTTCCAGAGCTTCTGTGCATAAATTGTTTATAAAATAAGATTTTTACCCAGAATTTTACTTATTGCGTGCTGTTTCCAAGGGGACTGTGTTTCAGGATCCTCCTAATGCTTTTATCACCCAGCTTCTCTGATCAAGAAAGTAATTTATTGCTGATTGCAGAACTCTTGAACTCATTCTGGCAGCTGCAGTGTGAAACTTCTCTGATCCAGTCTCCTAGTTACTTATTTACATATCATTTGAAATTATTTTCAGGGCTGTTTGAAAACCTCTTGACATTGCATTATCCATGTTGCAAATCATATGGTGATTTGTTTTTTCCTCTCTTTGTATTACAGATAACAGAAGAGTAACTTTGGAAAGGTCTCGTTCTCGCCACAATGGAACAATCGCAGCTGTATGATTCTTTTGATGCCAAAGAATTAGTGAATCTTTTTATTTGCAATTAAATGGATATACTTTGAAAAGAGTTCATCATGCAAATTGGCAATGATCATAAAGGAATACTGGTATTGATTAAATGAGAAGGTGTATAAATATTATGTATTTTAAAAGCTATTGCTAAATAATCCACATACTGTATCTTATTACCCCAACTACCAAGATCTGTAAACAGTGTTAAACAGTACGATATATATCTTATTTTCTTATGTTCTTTTTTTCTCCCCCCTTTTTTTCTTTTATTTCTTTTTTTTCTTTTTTTCTGAAGCTGGCAATTTACATGAAAGGAGTTGGGGATTTCTAGGTTATGTTTTATATAGGTAAGGAAATACAAATTTGTTGAAAGAATGCAGCTGTGGATTCCATTTGCAGTTCTGATTTGGACATGAAAGGAAAAAATAATAAAAATGTATGTTAATAAATTCAGAGATGAGCTGGTCTACATTATCAGAATCTTTTTTGTAACCATCAAAAAGCAACGCATAGTCCCAATCAGGTTGCTGAAAACCTTATCTCAGTGTAAAGCCTTGGTGGATTCAGCTATTTTGTCTGCAAGTAGGGTATACCACGTATCTACACTTTTGGTGATATGATGATGTATAGTTACTTATCACTGCTTAAAAAAAAAATTAATAAATAAAACAGAGCATAGGATTTTACCAAAATTAAATGATATCAAGGGCAGGCTATGTTTTTAACTGTATCTAAGGAGGGATTTTTCTAATTATGCACTTATATATTCTTTGTAAAGATATTTTAGGGAAAATACAATTGTCCTATTTTAATTATGCTAAAAATACCTGTGTGTAGGTTTTTAGAGACGAGCTACATTATGAAGTTATTCAGAACTGCCTCTGAGTTTTTCCTCTGTTTCTCAGGTAAAATACGTAGCGGGATCTCTCCTGGTGGGTTTCAGTGCTGAGGGTTTAGCAGCTAAGGACACGTGTTCTGCCTGCAGCACTGCATGGCAGTGATCGGTGGTTGCAGCAGCCTGATTTTTGGGGAAGTTCCTCCCATTCTACTTTGTGTACAGGCCCCTTGCACTGCGGTACCTCAGGTGAGCAGTCAGTGTAGTAGCTGACACTGTGTATCTTCTGCCACTCAAGGGGAAACTGTAGTTCCCTTTTCTCCCCAGACTCTAGTTGAATGTACAGTCTGCTTGGTGTTCAGGTCAGTCTTCACCATCCTTCCTACTAAAGGGTCGTTGCTTATCTGGATGGGATGGAGGATTTTAAATGGGAGTTCCAGTGGAACTGCTCATATGTTGTTCAGCTATGATTTAAAAAAAAAAAAAAAATGGGATACTATGTAGTAGATGGCACTTGTTCTCAAATTACTATTGCTTTTCACTGATTGATGGATTCTTACAAATGCTTTTATTGCCTGGTGTTACAGGGAACTTTTTTTTAAATGTTGTATAACGAATATTTTGAAGGTAAGCTGTCACATTATTTTCTGTGCACAAACTGCTAGCTCTAGAGGAGCATTCGATACTGGGGCAGTGTAACTTTGCACTACTGCTTGAGCCAAGCGTTCTTTGTACAGTAGGTTCTTTTTGCTTCTCTGGCAAGATACTCTTAAGACTGTCTGACTTATTTTGGATAAATTCTCACAGTTTCAAACTACAGTGATCAATATCCAATTTTTGTATGAAAAGGTACAGCTCCTTTTCAATCTCTTATTGAATTTATTATTTTTTTTAAATTGTCTTCAAAGGAAACAGGGGGTTTGCCTATTGCTATATCTCTAAACATAGGAATACGACTGAAGCCTAGTGAAATGTGTGCTGTCAACTAACACTTTTCCTAAACTCTTTGAGGTTTTTTGTGGTTTTTAGTAGCAAACTAAAGAATTACATGGTACTTCAGGAAAAAAATAATGCACGCAACAGGATTCTGTCTCCCTGTTTATCAGTAAGAGAGATAAAGATTTATATCCTGTTTCATGTAAGGTCACCATCAACCTTCAATTTAGCATAACTTTTAAAAATGGAACTACTAAATTTACAGTTATAAAAATGTGCTTAATGTACAAAGCCAGTTTAAAAGGATTAAGTTCATAATGTCTATATAAATTTGTACTACAATCAACAGTGTATTAGAATTCAAATTTTAAAATGAGCATTTTGCTGGGACTTACAAGTATTGGTATAATCTTCATATGTGAAAACTCAAAAGCTCACAACAGAATCTTTATACTGTAGCAGTAGTTATTAGTGCACGAGTTTTTCATTTCCATGGGTTATATTCTTTTTTAAAGCTCTGTGAAAGCTGAGTACAGATTTTCAAGAACCAAATCTTAGAAAAATAAAAAAGCAAATCCAAAATAACATCACCTGATGCTTCTATTTTACTACTATTTTTTTCATATTTGAAACATTTATATAATTTAATGGACATATCTGTTTGAACAAAAGTGTCTTTCAAAGGAAAACTAGTTTAGAAGATAATTTATGTAAATATAGGGTGCTCGTATTTATGAAGTCTAAAATATTTTCTGAAATTGATGCTGGTCACTTTGTCTTTTGATAGTTTTTCAGTCTATATTAAATTGCAGATATTTTTAATGTTTTTATTATTGATCTAATTTTCAGAGGTGTCACGTGTTTATCTAGAAGTGTAGAAGAGTAGCACCTTTTTCAGAAATGCACTTGCCTTATTTTCTAATTTTAAAAAGCGAAATATATCAGTTAAATTATATTTGTATTCAAAGTAATCCCAGAAAGAAAATCGCTGGAGGGTTCATACATAAATTTCTTGCTAATTATGTTTCACTATATGTCCTCTGAGACATTATGTTAACAATATACCAGCACATCTGTTTGCATTCACATTTTACCAGTTACAAGTACTGAGGAGGTTTTTAGGTTTTTTTATGATGTTACACTGTTTACATTTCTTAGTTAATTTAAGAGGAAGATAATCGTACCTTTGCAATGAATTGAACTAAATTTGCAATTGACACGGGAATGAAATGTTTAAATCATATACAAATATACATCTCTGTTGCTTAACTACTGGCTGTACAGATCAGAAATGTAAAGACACTAGACATTTTTTTCTCAAGTTTTATGTGGTTCACTGATAAAAAAGTGCAACACAGTTTGTCATGTATGTTTGTTTGTGATTCAACAAATAGCCTTTCCCATCACATGAGTGATGTTTGGTTTAATGGTTAGTCGTATTACGAACTGATGCTAAAGCCAAAACAAAATTAGTGCCTCAGAGGGCATTGACAAACAGCTTCAGGAAGTACTCCCAGTAATACCATTACATAATTTGTTCTGATTTTAGACAACCGTGGTCAATACGAAAAACATTACCTAAAATTATCTGTTCTTTCTTGAGAATTCAGATACAAATGCAAGCATTCCCATAGTTCCTTTCTGTAATATGCAAATAATTATGAACATCTGTATATTTTTGCATTTTTGTGTGTGGTATATGTACTACCTCAGACAAATGCTGTAAAAAACACAATGTTTTCATGGTTTTTATCCAAACCACAATTCATCAGTGACTTTAAATTCATCCCACAATATACAAATGGTTTGCAAAACTTTGAGGATCAGGCTGTTTTAGGTTTGTCTCTGGAAATCCTCCTATAGCTTTCATCAAGAAAACTTTGCAGTTTGGCTTTTGCATCCCTCAGGCAAATCCTGTTTTGATGGGTGAATTTAGTACTTCCTATATTGAGAATGATATATAGCTAGTAAATATTTAAAGCTGGTCGTAGTTATGTGGGAGCAAACTTACCTATATATGTAAATTGCTTCTTATCCATTAAACAAAGGCTTGGCTGAAATATACTTTAATGTTTGCCTTCAAATTGCTGAGAGGTCAGGCATAACAAATGCTAAGTGATAGAGCAATGTAAAGCCCACCTCTTACGTGCCATACTGTATTTGCAAGTTATTCATTTTAAAATAAGTATTGTAAGAAACCTCTACATTTCTTCTTCTGCAGTACCTACATGCACGCCCACGCATGCACACAAGATGTAAATAAATAATTTTTTTAAAAATCAAAGCAGATAAAGCCAAATCCCTCAGCTTCAGGTGTCTCTATTTCAGATCACATATTGCTTTTGTGCACAAAAAAGGGAGTTGTGTAAGCCTGTGAATTCTGCAGTCCTGCAAGCTGTCACTCAGCATCCACTGATATCATTAGAAGAATGTTAAAGGAAAAGGATTTGTTCTTGTAGTGCTTCTTTTAGCACTGTTTGAGGTGGTACATATGCCACAGAATGTGAACAATAATTATTACAGTTTAGTCAGTCTGCTATCATGCACCATTTGTTTTCCCTTTTGGAAGTCATGTGATTACTGATGCCAAAAAAAAAAGAAAAAAAAGAAAAAAAAAAAAGACAAAATTCATGCATTTCTATTTTTTAAACAGCTCTGTGTTTGTATGTAATGATTAAAATAGGAATTTGATGAAATCACAGCGTGGCCATTGTTAATCCATGTATTCTGAAAACTGTAATAAAGATATACATAACATGATTTTGCTAGGTGCGCCAATGTTTTACTTGTTTATAATGATTATTACCTATTGGGTACCATCACCTCAAAATCTGTTTTTGTTATATAAAATTATCATTCTGAAATTACTTTCCATTTTAGCTTACTGAAATTTTATAGATCTCTGTGTGTTTTTTTTCTCTGAGGTGTCAAGTATATTTGACTTGAATTTGGGGAAAAAGATGCCTTTTCCAATGGAGGAGGGCTTTAAAAACAAAATGATCTAAACCAACATATACTTAAAAAGCCCCAGCATTAAATCATGGTGATAATGTTTTATTTTTACAAAAATAACAATAAAAGGGAATCACTAAACAAATTACATGGGTCCATATTTATTTTCAGTTTCTGGATTCCAGTATAGACTTTTTAAAACAGACACATGGTCAGTCAGACAGCTGTTGTTGGTGTTTTCCAAATTATTGACTTCACCTGGTCACAAAATGGTCTTAACAGAATAGAAGCTTGGCAGACTTTCACCTTCAAAACTGTGTATTGCAGCTTAAATGCCTTAATGATGCCACCGTAACAGGCTGAAGTGCAGAACCGTATGGAGAGAGAGCACTGCATTTCTGCAGTGGGTACTTAAGATTCTAATTACCCGGAATTCTAATGAATATGATCAGCCCTGTTCATACAACACTCCTTAGGTAACTTTGTATAAATGGCAAAGATATGCCAAAGGATGGTTGAAGGCACCATTTTATTTTTAATGAACTGGACTACAGTTGGAATGTGCTATTTGATATATGGTGAAGCCGTAGAGGTTTATTATGGGATTAATATGAAAAAAAAATGCCAGTTATAAATGTAAATGCTGTGATCATCATGACTTAGAAAAATGTTGTAATGATGCTCTACATATACCATATTCTTGTTCCTTTTTTGGGGTTAAATGTTCTTGACTTTCTAATGTTGGGAGTCTTGGATTCCCATCATCTTCTCAGACGTTTTTGCCTTTGGGAGACTGGCAGGCAGAACATGTCCAGAAACAAGTGGCACCCCCCTTAATACCTTTCTCAGGGGTAATTATTTCTGTTGCCTTTGCACATGCTTAAGACATCCCCTATGTGAACTTCAGATTGATAGCAGGTTGTGGTGCTCTGCCACATGTTAGACCTCTTACATTTGGGTACTAACTGTAAATTTGAGCTGTGCTCCTGCCCTCTGTTATGTCTTCCAGTCATTGTCTCAAAATTAGCCTTTCTGTGGTTTTTATAAGGAAGTCGGTATTACTGGGCTGTAGTAAAATTATAAAAGCGGTCGATTGATTTGCTCAGAATTCTTTGATGAGTACTTAATGACTGTAATTAATCCCTTTCAATAGATACAAAGCTACGATTAAGAAGAAAAATCCAAATATGGGATTTATTTTTTTTTTTGCCTTTAGGCTGTAAGCAAACACTAATTTAGTCCACTTAAACTCACAAGGTACTGAACGCTGTTTCTTTTTGTTAGTGTGGTAAGTAGGCCAACCTAAGAAACTCATCTGAGAGGCAAAAGGTAGTATCTCAGGCACCAGCTCACAAAGGCACAGAGCTTTTTGGTTTCAGCTGGCTCTGGCCCTGCGGGCTTGGGGACCTGCAGGGCTGGCGTGTGATGTGCTGACCGGGAGGCAGCGGGACAGCCAGGTCTTCAGGCCAGATTTTCATAAGGGCAATATGCCCAACCTTCTTCCATTGAAATAATTGATCTCTGAGTCTTAAGGGGCAAATTGTCTGTGAGGCACAGATGACTAAAAAACCCTGGGAGTGCTTATCTGCTTTTTAGAATATCTCAGTCTTTAAGAAAAGAAAAAAAAAGAAAATAAAATTAAAAAATAAAAAAATAAATAAAAAAAAATTTAAAAAGACCTGGTCCTGGTCAGGCATTGGTCAGATCTGCTGCAAACTAGTTCTCAGTCTCTACAGACATGACACCAACCCCATGTAGCCAGACCTCTGAGCTGTGGATACTCGTGCAACATTCGGGAAGCTGTGTTTTTAAACAGTCTGTGAGAGTACAAGGATGACTTGATGAATAATTATCAGACTGGTAATTCGGTGGCGTGAGAGATTCATGTCAGGCTGTTGCTGTTTTAGCACTTGGCGATGCAGATATGCTGAAGTAGCTGGGAAGGCTGTTCCACTTGTGGAAGCGATTGTTAATGAATGATCACACTTTCTCGAACATTCTTTATCTGCTGGAGTACTAAAAAGGGAAAAGGATTACTTTGGTGAGATAAAAGCAAGTGCTACCAAAGGTTTGTATATATTGTAAACTACCAAAGGTGTATGTGTATTATAAACTATGGGTAAAGTTGTAAATTTAAAGAAATAACATTTTAAATGCACTGCTGCTACCTATTCAAGTGAAGTTCTTTTGCTTATGTGGCACAGGATCAGTCAACTTAAAGAACAGCAGTATTTGCAGGATTTTAAAAAAAAAAATAAAAAAAAAATGAGAATTCAATGACTGAATTCACTGCCATGAAGAGAATGAGGTTACAAAGGCAAAAGGTAATGGCAAACCTGTAAAATGTCTTTAAAAAAACAAAAACAAAACAAAACAAAAACAGAACCAGGAAGATTTATGGGATTTTGAAAGCTATGGTAACATAGAATGGCCAAATGAAAACTGTGCTTCCAGAAATATTTCAAAATTCTGTTAGGCCAGGAAATCAACCTGCAATTCTGTTAGGCCAGGCATTCTAATTTCATCATAGGCAATGTATGTGTAAAATAATATTTTTTTAATTTACGTGAAACTAATGAAAAACTTTTCCAATAAGCTGTAGTTTAAATTCCAGTAAACAATAATCTGAGCAAGACCTAATGAGCTTCAAATAATACCTAAAACAGAGTGACAATATGTTTTATAGCTTATTTTGTGTCTAGGTGACAGGTCTTGAAAAAGTCATCGCATCTTTTTCTTATGAGGAGATGCACTTGCAAACATTAGTAAAATCATTTTTATTTGAGATGGCATAAACAAGTTAAAACTGAGAGGGTTCTTATATTTCAACTGAATATATTTCTGTGTGAGCATTTTATTTTCCTTTGCATTTCACTGTCCAGAGTTGTGCTCAAATTCTAGAGTGCCAGAAAATTAATATTATATGCTTGCAGACTGCCTAACTCACAAGTCTGCCAATGTGTTATTTGTGGGGAAGAGAGGAATTTACGCTGTTCCAAGCAGTCAGCCCAATAAATAGCCCTTTTGTGAAGGTTTTTGAAGCACGAGAATAAACTGATAATGATTGAGATTGTGAATTTTTTTTTCACTGTTTTTTTTTTTTTACTCAGAGAATTTTAGCTTATCATAGGATATTGTTGCCAGTTAGGAGTAAAGCTTAGTAGTGGTAGCGTTGCAATATAAGTCACTAGTCATAGCATCATTAAGTCTAAATAAATATTTTACTCCCTGCCTGTTCATGAAAAGTGTAAAGTCAAAGAGTGTAAACGAGTGGGGTTAGACAGTTTCTACAGTAGTGATAATGCTGTAGGTTTTTTCTTTTCTTTTTTATCTTTTTTTTTATTTCCCAGACAGTAGTTAAAAGCACTTCAAATTATCTATAACTGTGTCCTTTTGGTTTTGGGTTGAGTTTTGGGTTTTTTGGGGAAAAATTGATCTTGTAAAACATCAGGCTATTGAAACAAAAAGCAGAAAAAGCTGGCAGTGAATTATTATAGCTGAGAAGCACTCGGGGGGGGTGGGGGGTAGGGGGGAAGAAATAAAAAAATATATGCTACCAGCAAATGAAAAGGATGTGGGAAGAAGATCCACATTAGTATAACAGTGACTCTTCTATTCTCCTGTTCTAGTTTTCACTTTTTAACCCTTTCTTAGCGAAGCGAAGACCCAACCTAGGGACACTGAAGCATGGCAGGCTGGCTGGGGCACAGGGGCTCTGGGGGAGCAGTTGGAGCAGACAGATCTACCGGGCGCTGCTGGGGGTCCCTGGCTGCCTTCACAGCAGCACAGGAGGCACAGGTTGCATTTTGATTGACAGGGCTTGGAAAAGAATTTTAGAAAGCGCGATGCTCCTGTAGGCCAGCTCCCAGCAGGGCAGGAGGACAGAGCCGGGGAAGGGGAATGCTCTCTGCTGCCTTGGGTGCTGCCTGAGAAGCAAGGAGCCATTGCTTCCTCAGTCACAATTTTACACTGCAGGCTCAGGCAGGCATTATTGCAGCAGTTTGTTCACATATTTCAGCTTTCTTTGTGCTATCAAGTGTAAGAAAAAGAAATTAAAGAGGTGATTTTTAGTTACATTTGAACAATGCAGAGAAGTCTGCAGTACAAGGGCCCTGTGTGTAGCATAAAGCTGGTGGTGATGGTCCTTTGATTCTGTTTTTAGCCCAACTACTAACCTAGAGCACGTAACTTGGAATCTGACTTTAATTTCATCACCTTTAAAGTAAGGCTAGATTAGCAAAACTTGCACAAGATTATGCTGTTATGAGTTCTGAAAAATTGGCAAAGAAATTGTCCCTTGCATTGACTAGATAAATTGGTCCAAATTCATTTTGTCTTCCCTCTCCTAGGTAAGACATGAGCAGATTTCCATAGTTGATCTGCAGTGCCATTTACATTTCCTCAGCACTAACACCTGTAGAATTCCAAGGAGTGAATTGCAGTGGAAAGCAAAAAAATACTGAAAATAGTAATGTGCTCAGATGAAATGCAACAAATGTGTTTTGTTGTTATGACCTGCATGAGTTATTTGAATCAAAAATTTGTATTGATTCACTTTAGGTACATAAGTTTATCACGGGGGTATTGCTGCTGTAATGATATGCAAGCGTCTATCACATATACGCGATGTTGCACAATGTTAATGCTTTCGGTATTGATTGACTCAGCCCGCTATTCCTCATAAGCAATAGGAAGTCTTAAAGCCTGATGCAGATGCTGGAATGTGATTATGTTATGATGGAATGGAGCTTATTCAGCAATCCTGTGATTATTAAGGTAATGAGGGTAATTTATAGCCTCTTATGACCTACTGGTACCAGAAGCTAAAATGCAGGTGTTAGAGGAAACAAAACCCTTCTTCAAGAGCTAGTAGACGCAAAAGCACATCAATTTTTGTTAGGTAGTGGTAAGATACAAAAAGTAGCTTGTATAATTTATAGACAGCCTTAATTAGTTCACATTTGCATCTGTAGGCCTGGTTAATATGCCAGGATGCATCCAGGATGCTCTTCAGTTTAGTATAATTAGAGCAGTTACCCAACATATTATTGTAATGGTCATGTGTACTGTAGTCAGTCATCTGGGCGCTGCTCTGTGGGTTATGCGTATTAAGCCTGGCTCTGCTGATTTCAGGCTGATACTCTGAAACAATGAAATAAATAGCAGCTCTTCTGTGGACTTGAGAGTCATCCCCTATCTTTATGTCAAATTACAATTTTCCATATCTATAGTTTTAATGAAAGATAGTTCTCCATCAAAAGCACTTTCTTCATATAAATTTTTTCCCCAAACCATCTGCAAGTGCCCACATAAATATTTAACTTTCTCTGTTTTAATTCTTGAAACATGATTAAATTGTTTTTAAAAAATGGATAATATCAACTGTATGAGTTTAATGAAAGCTGTTGCTTTCTTTAATACCCTTTAGACACTGGCAGAATATGTGTTGCTTTATGACGTAATTTTTTTTATCTCATTAGTTCCTAAAAGTAGCTGGTTCACCACATGTAAATACTCATATTCCGAAGCTTAAAGGTAAGCTTAGTTGTGGTTTCAGGTCGTTCAAAATTATTTTATGATTTTTTTATCATGAAACTGGGCATGGATTCTGTTGGGAAGAAAATATTTCCAAGTATCTAGTTACTGTGAATTTAACTGAATATATTGGAAATGACTTTTGAATCATCTTCATGATGTTTGCACAGTACAATCACTTCACAAAAATGAATAACCTGCAGTCATTCACAACAACATAACTTAATAATTACTTTATTATAGCATTCCTACCCAACTGGATATTCAAAGTATATGTTGGTAGAAAAGAGCTGTCTTGAGTTGAAGTGAGTGGGAGAGAAGCATCTAACTTTTCAATAGTGAAGGATCGACAGAAAAAGGAAGTGGAACGGTGTTAATCAGCTGTCACTCTCGGCTCTCCATCATACCGGTAAAAATATCTCAAGGAAGGTCGTGATTTACACTGCAAAGCGACAGTTGGTATGACGAATCATGCCAGAAAGGATAGGGAAGAATAATGAGGAAGAACAAAATACATATAAAATAGTGTTATCAAGTGATTTATGAAAGCTGGTGTTTCAGAAAGTAATGCTGCAAAGAGAAAACATGGCACTTGGTAGCACAGAGAGGAAAAGTCTGCAATATTAAGGAAGAAAAGGAGCAAACTCAGAGCATATGGTTAGTTTTATCATCTAACACAAGGTGTTGCTCAGCTCTCATCCTTCAGTTGGCAGCATAAAGCGCCAGTGTGTTTGTCCGGGAGGTTAATGCTGTCACACAGCCTGTGAACGGTGCTGGTCTGGGGGAAGGACAAAGGGTAGGGGTTAATTCACTCAGTCAGCCAGAACTGGGTTCCAACTGTCTAAATTGCATTTTTAAAATAATAACCATTATTTTCTTGCCTGCTGAAATTTAGTGGTCATCTTTAGGCATTACTGCCGCAGCGCTTCACTAACAAAACTCAGCCCGCGTCTCTGTAAAGCGGACCATGCACCAGCTGGGACTAGTCTGGTAAGAAATCACTTAAGAACTGCCATAAACAAGCACACACGGCTTAGAAAACAGGTTTCTCTAATGCCACTTTACAGTATGTAAAGCTAAAGTTAAGTTAAAGGGTGTTGCTTAAATATAAGCTGGAATTAGGTAACTTTTTAAAATGAGGAAACAGGAGAAACTGCTTTGCCATTGAAATACTTCTGTATTGTAAGGCTTCTTACGTTCTGTACTGTAAGGCTTCCGTACACGCTGCAGCGAGGTGGTCTAGCACTTCTCTAAACTGGGCTTTTTCCAGAATGTGGTAATCATAAACAGAAGTAGATAAAAGTTACAAAAGAAGACAAGAACATAGTAATGCGAAATAATTCAGCAAAAACTATTTCAGGTGCAGTGGGGGCTCTTTGCATCCGTCCTTGTATTTTTTTCCTAAATCATTTCGTTTTTGTAATCTTACTTTTACAGCAGCAGCCATTTAAAGAAGCACTAAATCATAGGCAGTATAATCCCTTTTACACAAAGGAACAATTTAAAAAGGATAAACTTCATTTTATGGGTTTCAGTGAACTGTGTCAGGGAAGTGTTGCCTTTTCCCATTCATTTAGCTACTGTGTTTGCCTTGAGCTCACAATGTGTTTTGCTCTGTAAAATCTTGAGTGTTCTTGATTCCTGCATTTGGCAAAGAACTGACACAGTAGATAAAAGGTCTCTTGATCTGTTCCCTTGTGTTGTCCAACAAGTGACTCAGACTTGCAGCTACTTACCTATGAACGACACAGACTCAAATCTGAGGTCAGGCACAATTTCTTGTGAAGTAAATTTTAAAAAACTGCACAGGACTTGGACTGTAATAAAAATGCATGTGTTGAATGCTATCTCTGATGTCTTTGGTTTGGTTGGAATGTTGGCCTTTAAATAAAATCTATGTATATTATTAAAATATCTGGTAGAAGACTTACGCCAGGACTAGCTTTAGATACTGCTTACTACTAGAATTATTCACCTAGCCAGGTTTTTGTTGTTGCTCACTGATGCCACCATTGTTGGTTTCCAGTTTGAGCCAGACTGATGAACACTGTTACATTTGAGGAGAGGTGTACCCTGCCAATTTCAGCTAATGTATGTCGTTGATCAAGGTAGGTAAAAGACATCAGTCCTACTGACGTAGTTAGCAGGGGAAGATTTAATGTAAGTTCTGCTGCGTCAGCAAAACTATATTTTTGCTGTAGTACATCCTATAATCAAGGAATCAAATTACATAAACCGTAAATCTGTCATCATGAAGTTATTTTCCTTAAAAAGTAGTTTTCCTACATTAATAAAGCAGTTGCTCCTAATCAAGACATAACCTGCAATTTTGGTACCATCCAGTACCAAAACAGTTACAATTTTCTTAATTTTTATTTTAATCAGATTTCTTTCATGGAGGTTCAGTTGCAGGTGCTGAGTCTAAAAAGGAGCAGATGTGAAAGGTCAGGTAGGATCTGATGCCTAATTCAAACTAAAAGGTTTCTGTTGAACTTCAGATTATTTTTTTTTCACCTGTGGAGCAAATCCTGAAATCCTTTTCTTTCACCCTGTGTTTCATCCAGTATTCTTTCCAGTTAGTTTGTGTCTCTCCACATAATTTCAGTTGCTACTGCGGTGTCTGCCCTTTGCAGAGCAGAAAATTGAAGTTACCAGCAAACATCTGCACTACGTGTTTTCAGATTGGAAAAGTAAGGAATACCCAGACAGAATGTGTGGGAGAATTTTCTAAAGAAACAAAATTCAGCAAACTGAAACAGTGAGACTGAGTCTGCATAATTTTCATGGAAGCAGCCGTCTGCATTCAAACAGGCAGGCTTTCACCCCTGAAACACCCTGCGTGTTCGTGTAGACTTTTAAACCATACTTCACTCATCTCTACACTTGGAAAGATGGCTATTACCCGAGGTGTGGAACAGAACAAGGGTCTTGGGATGGTGGAGTTCTCACCCGTATAGCTGCCTGTGTTTCTTTTTCTACAAGCTGACCATCTTTTCTCTTTCTCAGTTTCCCAAACCATTTTGTGCGCCAGTGAGTTTGTTAGGTACAGTGGAGGGAAATAGTTTTATGGACATCCCTTGAGGAGTCAGAACTGACCGCGAGAGAGACTGACAGAAGTGTCGTTAGTTCTCTGATGCAGCATGCTAGGAGACAGAGCACTGCATCCTACACCTGGAGGGCTTTTTACTTAGTGCGAGGGAGACAGCAAGGTAAGCGTGCATGGAGGGATGCGAAGATGTGCGCTCGCTATGTCAGTGAGCAATGACAAGAATTGTATTCATCGATGCGAGGGTAGAAGAGGCAGGGGTGTGTATTTCTCAGAAGGCATTGCTTATTCTGGCCAAACGTAAGTACACCAATCTATAACTGCCCAGCAGCGTGTGATGCGAATAACTATTTTGGCCCCAATTCATTTTTGGTGCAATTTAACATTGGTGGAATTAAAATCCAATCCTTGAACTATAGGTTTTCTCTTCCCTAGAGGAAGTAGTCCCCAGTCTGGCTAAATGCCCTTCTCAGAAAATCTCAGTAAAAAATGAATCTCGTTCTGAATGTGTCAGTGCTAAATGTATCTAAACCCGCTATCTTACTCTAAAACCGGGGTTTTTATATGTAATGCTAGGCCTAGCCTTTTTGCAATGTTTTGTGTACAAGACAGCACAGAGACTGATCAAAAAGTTTTCCGTATAGCTTCTAGCTGGTTGCAATTTAGAATATGAGTTGCTATACTAAGATGCTGAAAACTGTAAACAGTATTTGCATTTTGTTATGAATATTTTGCATAACTTTAAGGATGTTTTCTTTATCCCCAAGTGGGTCTGGTTTGAGCCCATAATGTACTGTGAAGTTTCAGTAACACAGAAAAATTGGTTGAGCACAAACAGGCCAGTATTGCAGCAGACTAACAGCATTCAAGCAAAGAGTGTTTTGCATTAAAAATGTGTATACATTTGCATTTTTGATGCAAAAATCTACTTAATCAGCACTGCAAATGAAGCCCTTAACTGAGGCAGTGCAGAATTCTATGAAATTGAAAAGTTATGTGTAATTTCTGAAAAACAAAGTCTATTTTGCACAGCTCTAACTATAGCTAATATTTAAACCAATTTAATCATCGGTGAACTAACATGGCAGAAATACTCTGAAGTTTTTTATCACTGTAGGTTTTTAATGTTCTTAGCTCTGTCGAGTGTGCTTTTTTTAAACATTTCTTTATTAAGCATTTATCCTATTTAATTGCTAGGAAAAGGAAAAGCACAGAAAGATTGAGATCTGAATTTTAATCATCCTCATTTTAGGCATGTTGATTTTTGCTCTCAATTTTAGATGCTCAGGGAATTATGTTGGGGGAAATTCAGCACACAAGACTCCTGTTGAAAGCCAGAGGTGTTGCAGCTGTTCATCTAAGCCAGTTGCTTGTGTCACAGTTGAGGTATCTGTTCTAGATTTCTTCAGAAGTGTGGTCTGTACTTGCTCTCCACAGCTGACTAAGAATTCCAGAGTTTTATTCGCAGAGTTCTGAAATTTGAAAATACTCTTTTATCTGGAATGGGTTCTGTTTTCTAGCATTTGTGAGTCACCGTAAGTTGGCTTGTGAGATACATGCTACCTGGAAAAGGGAGTCACCTCCATCCCAAAGCAGCTTTTAATCCAGTTAATAGTTATTATCAATTGTTATTCCTTTTGGATATATAATTTCTTTCTCACACAATTAACTTTGCTAGCATTGATTGATTTTTAGTGAACAAGTGTTTACACTACAGAAATTCCACCAGACCTGATATTTAGTCTTACCAGAAGACTGGCTACACCGTGCAAACTGAACAACAGTGTTATACCTGGTCTCAGTCTCATCTCGCTGAGTTGAGGAGGTTATAGATGTGCAAACTGGCAAGGACTCCTCCTGCGGGCAGTTGGCTACCATTTTTCTCTACTGGCTAACAGAAAGAATTTCTTGTTTGGTCTCCCAAAAAAGAAAGGGGATAAAAAAAAAGGTTTATAAAATAAAAGTTAATTTCAAGGAAGAATCAAAGGAGACGTTTATTTTTAAGTGTGTACTGTTTTTTTTTTTTCTTTTTTTGCATTATCGTTATTAAAATAAAAGCAGAGCCTTCTTTTACAGGTTAAGGGGAAAACTACTTTGTCAAGGTTACTTCTATAAGCAGAATTTCTTCTATAAAATATTTAAGACACTTTACAAATACTATAGGTGTTCTAATGTATTTTGAATTCTCTGCTTGTGACTTTAGGTGTTGCATTTGTAAATAATATAAGTCTATATAGGGGATCTCAGTCAAATGTCAGGCTTCTTGTCTGTAAGGTATTTCCACTCAAGTGTAGTGCAGAATGTCACTGTCATTCCAATTAGTGCAGCTGATTACTATTAAATTTGTTTTATTTGACATACTACAATATTTTTGCTTCAAGCCAGATATTTTGTACAAGATACAGAACCACCAGATAATCACAACAGACATTAAGGCTAGTGACAGAAGGGACCTCGAAGAATGTATGAAATGAAAGAAACTGGCTTCATAATTTTTGCAGGTTTTCAGCTATATTTGTTACAACAATATTAAAAGATATTTTAGGAGAATACAGAGAATTAAACCGTGCCATCTGCATTTGTATTTTCCCAGTTTACTGGATAATAGTATTATTCTTACAACTTTGTCACGTAACGACGTCCATTTTTAACACAATTCATTTGTCATTATACCTTCTTTGCCTGGAAAATGGAGAGGATAAAATTGAAAGATTCTTAATGTTAGTCTCTCTGTTCTTAACTGGCTTCTGAATTGGACTTGTATGGCTTTGGAATCCCAGATCCGTCACCACCCTGGAGCAGCTCTCCGTCCCTGGATGGATTCATTAGTTACGTGCTGAATACAACTTGGCATCTGGAGAGCCATCACCGGGAGTGAAACATTTGTACAATAGTCTCAGTCCTTAGACTGAGAGGCCTTTGCAAGTGACTTTGTGGATAAAGGTGCAGGAAGAGGATCCTGAATGCTGGACAGATGATGTTTGGCTTCATCTTTATCTTCTCCTGACCGGTAGGCAGAGTTTTTATCTGACTCTGCTAGTGGGTCACTTGTCAACAGTCAATATATCTCTGGTGCCTTACGGGAAAATATTCAGTGTTAGAATTTGAGAATCCCAGTGGTTTGCAGAGACATCTCCATGCTTGTTTGCAGCAGTTTTGGATGAGAGGTTAAAGGCTGAATGGAGCTGAGACTGAACTGCTCCTTTGCCTGCCATTGCTGGCCATGCTAATTAAGCATATAAGAGATGTTGGCAAGGCACTGGGGAAGGAACGGCAGGAAAGAAGTCACCTCCATCAACACTGCCTGTTTTTATATAAATACACTTTCCTCTCTCTGCCTGTCAGTCAGACATCCTTCACTAGATTCACATAAGAAACATTTATGCATGCCTAACTTAACATTTTACTTTGCTACAGTGCACTCCGATTGAAAAATAAGGCACAGATCTTCCCTTTGATATCAGTGGTATGCAGTGATATCAGGAGAGTACAGTTGCTAAGCCAAAGGAACTCCTCAAACAAATAAACAGTTTTCCTTCCCACATTGACACATCTGTGTAATTACACTGATAATGGGACAAATGTCAATTTTTCATCTGCATGACAGCTTGCTTGGGATCCCTTTCAGGCACAAACCTAGGTACCATTTCTATCACAGAGAGCCGGCAAGCTTCAGGAATTCCTTGGTAACAGAAAATGTTCTGGAGTAGAATGATAGCAAACAGATTGACTCCAAGGGATGTGAGAAAAGTAATGTATTATATATTGAGAATATTTATTTAGGAGTATTTGTAAAAGTAATTCCAGGAAAAGCCCCTTCCTATATCTTAAAGTGAATGTTGTAAGAGGCAATTTTTGGAGGATAGATTCAAATCTCTTCAGATGTTTCCTGTAATACTAGTTATTACACTGGCCTTTAGGGAATTATTTTGTTTTGACTTAGTGTGTCTTTCAGAACTTGATGCTACCACCCATGTTTTCAACCAGTGACATGATGTCATTTCTCTGGGATCCAGTGATGGCCAGAATTTCAACCATCATCTTCTTGAAATATTAACAAACTACACTTACATAAAGTCAAACATCACTTCCCTGTTCTCAAATGTGCAAACCAAACTACAGAGCTTTAAAAAACGTTAGAGACTGGTCCTTTAAGAAACTCAGTTTAAAAAAGAACCCAGAAAAGTTTCTTACAGTTCAAATTTCATTTTAATAAATTTGAGTAGATGAAAAAGGATCTTACAAGGTGTGGTGCGCTTTTTTTTTCCTCCCCATGAAAATGTGCAACTATTGCTACCATATTTTTCTAGGGCTGACAATCCCTGGTATTTAAAATTAATACAAGAAAATCAACAGGGCAAATGGAAAATGGGCAGTCTGGGAGGGTAGTAGACACCTTAAAAGACTAATTTCCTTTGGCTGTCTGTGTTCTTTTCCAGAGGCTCACACACTGTAGTTTGAAAACCGTGTGTTGAGCTTTCCTTCTTCCCCACGTGAAGATTACCTTTCCAATGTGTTGCTGCTCTTTTTGTCTGTCCTCAAACACTGGGTAACAGCAAGAACTGTAAGTGCTTGGGGTTTCCATAACCCTTTCAGGGAGGTTTAATCCTCAACGCCAGGAAGGAGCCATTAGCCAAGAAGCCAAACCTGAGAACGTGGAGGTGTTGTTCCCACAATTGTACGCACAGTAGCTGTATCTGGCGTTACAGAGAGGCAGGTATACCTGAGTGGGATGTCCCTGCCATGCCTATGCCTTTCAAGTGTGATTGCATGAGCCTTACTTCTCTTAATGCCTGTTGGCACTTTGTTGCTACCCATGAGGCTGAAGAACAGGCAGCAGTGCCCTGACTTTAGAATTACGGAGTGGCAGATACCATTACACAGTACCAGTACAGTGTACTCTCAGCCTTACTGGGTGTAGTCAGGAAAATGGTGTGAATAGTCAAAGCTGGCTTGAGGACACAGCACTATTGACTGTGCTGTTCTTACAGCACTGAGCTGCATTGAAAACTCTTGCCAGTATTTCTTGACCAGATCTGCTTCCAAACTCTTGAACTCCCCAAGTGACCAGTGAAGACAGTACCTCTTTCTCCAGATCCTCCTGACCTTTTCTTTGCTGAGAGTGTTTGGCCAAGCAATACACAGGCCACCTAAGATGACTGTAATACACTTTGAAGCGTGGAGAGCAGGCTATCAGCATGCAGATATTAAACCATGCCGTGTCTAAGTCTTGCTTTCAGGTTGTGCCGTTACCTGTGTAGCAGCGGCAACAGGAATGCATGCGGTATGAGCAGGAAGGGTTCTATGGCCAGTTGTAGAGACGCGTTTGTGCTGCTTGCACAGTTTTTTGTTTGCGCTCCATTACACCAAGATGAAGTTGGACAGAAGCCAGGGAAGTGCGTGAGATGGGGAGCACAGATGGGTGCTGTTTGTGTGGCACAGTGGTATTGTTGCTACTACACAGGTAACATGCATCTGTTCAACGATGCCAGGAGACTCCAGCGAAAGCGAGAGATCTGAGGTAGACAAGTAATCATCCTTCTGGGAGAAAATCCAGTAATATGTGGGTTATGGCTTCTCTTGGTCCCTTTGACCCTAAGGGGTAAGTATTGGCAGAGCCAGCAGGGGTACTGGGGCTTTAAAACAAACAAAACCTTCATACAGCTATTCCACAGTTTTTAATAGAAAAGATATGTGGATGGTACAAAGCTGCACCAGGTGCTGCTGTAATAGGGATAATAATAATAATATATTCTGTAGATAAACATAACAAAACATCTTATGGAAAGCATGCATGCTCCTTTGTGATTTTATGCTATTCCTTTATGGAGTTTTCCATAAGGATATGTATTAAATCTAGTGTATTAAATATATGTCTAATTACTTGTGTTTTTAGTGGCTGTTGACAGATTTTATTCCAGCAGCTCTATTTACTCATGTATAAGAGAAGATATTCTATTATCTACTGCATGCAAAGTCTACATCTGTTCTTGTTCCGTTCTGCTGCCATGTAGCTTTAGTATAGCGAATAGGAATTACTTCGTTCTGTCAGAATACATAATCATCCCAGGTTAATTCAGAACTTTCCTTCTTTCTCCCAGCATTACCCTTTTACATCCATTGCTTCCTTTGTTTTGGGTCACTGGGCCAGGCGTACTGTCTTGTTATCAGAGTTTTACAGTTCACAGTCTGAAACCCCTCCAGTTCTTAACAGATGTTGCAGACAAGAGATATTTAACCACTAGTGCTGCACTGGTAAACAGAGCCATCGTGGCAGAAGGTGAAGAATTGCATTCAGAAATAGAAATGACACAGTAAGATATTTTACTAAGGCTTATCTCCAAATTATTTGATGTTTAGAAAAACTGCGGTGTACCTCTCCATTGTTTGCCTTCACTTATCTCTGGGATTTCAATTCCACTGCTTTTAAAGGCTCTACCCAGATACAGTAAGTAAATAATATTGTTCTAAATACTGTATTCTACAGTAGCACTCTTATTTCACAGAACTGTCTATCAGGTCCTGTTCATTAGTCTGAACAAAATTATGGCAACTACAAAGCCCCTGGACTTTTGTTCTAGTACAGACATTATCCAACTAAGTCTCTTTTGTAGAAGATGACTCCGAATCTTGACATCAGACCTGAAGCCCACTAAATCTATGGGGATGTTGATGAGTCTAAAATCTGGGAAGAATTTATGGCTTTTTCTAATAATAGGACAAGAGACCCACTGTTTCTGTATAAATGAATGTGTCAACGCGCTTTTGTGTAATTTCATCAAAACCAGTGGCAGGAGCTCCTTCCCAAGGGATGCAAGAAGTCCAAGGCAATTCATCTCTGCTTGACATTGTCACTTTTCCACAAAACTTCTATCATCCTACTCCCCATATTTTTCTTTTCTTTTTCTTTTTAAGCATCATTGTAGCTTAAATGCCAACAGAAGTAAAACCTAAAATTTGGTTTTGTGGACAAGTATTTAGAAGTAAGGATAGGTAGAGAGAATGGAACTGATGTGTCAACCACTTTTCATAATCATTCCAATGCAGCATTTTCCAGCCAGTTATCTGCTTCTCTGCTTAGAATGTTCAACAGGGGATGTTCACCATATGTTTCTATAATGTTTAGCCAAGTTATATCCTGAGTAGAGCGTGTGGACCATTAATAAAATATAAGTTAATAGTAGTAATAAGTAATAAGGATCATTCAGAGATGACCTTCCCTGATGGCAGAGTTTAGCTATTCATAACCTTCTGGTAAACACAAGTGGTGAAACAGAGGAAAATGATATATGAGAAACAGGTGTAGCATCTGGGGAGCACTGTACTCTTGAGCTGTTTGACATGCTCCTTACGTCTGCGTTTAATAGGAAAGTAGAAATTATTACTTATCTTCGCAAATTGGATATGAGAGGTAATTAGAACTGTATCCCCTTGAAATTTCATAAGCTTCTAAAATGAGTGACAGAACTTTACGTTTCCAGTTCATCTGTTCAAATATAGCTGAGAACTGCCATCACCATTTTAGTGGACTAATCTGTACAAACTAGAAAATATAGTCATCTTCAGGATCCAGTTGGATTCTGACTCCTTGCTCTTTACCAGTGCTGCTTTCTGATGGTTAAACAAGCCAGCAAGTGGGACCCAGCCTGAGATTCAACAGACCTGAATTCATTTTCCTGCTGTGCTGTAACCTTGTCTGTGACCTTGGAGATGGATACACAGACTGTCTTGGTGTGTTGTAACTCGAAGATGCAAGATCAACAGCTCTGAGGTAAGTACCTACACTCCTGTGCCATGAAGGGAATTAGGAAGTGCAATTTACAGTAGTCGACAAAAAGAAAGGACATCACCCGTGTTAATCAACAGGAAAGGATGAAGAGGAGGATGTATATTAAAACTTAAATTCCTTGACAGTTTAGAGGTCTAACACTGGTATGAGGTTGTGTGTCTTAGATCAGACTCCTAGCTGGTGTTGAATAAGCATCTTATATGTCTCAATAATCATCACTATTTTCTCTTAATATACATCTAAAGAAAGATGTCTTTCTGCTTCCTGCTGTCGCCTTTCATATAATAACTTTGTAGCCCTACCATTTTCCTGCGTGGTGGAAATAATCTTCCCAGAAGCAGGTGGTAGCATTATCCTAGTTTTGTGTTAGCATTCCTCTGTAGTACTCTAGGGTCATGCTCATGTTTCCTACTCCATGGAAACTTGACTTAATTCAGCACCTTTTCTGCACTCTGCTTATTCAACCCTTTTTTTTGTTTGTTTGTTTGTTTTTTGTTTTTTTTTTTTTTGTTTTGTTTTAACCTCTTTGTAAAATGTACAGACCATCCTTTCACCTGATAAACGGCTGTATTACAAGAAGCCCTAGCCAACTGCTTTTACTCTGGCAAGCTGCTCTGCTTGCTGTGTTTCCCGCAGAGCATGATAATGCATGTAAAGTATGGCCAGGAAAAGCCCCTGGGACACATTGCGTAGGAGGGACAGAGAGCCGAATGTGTTTAGATGAGACACCGGTGCTGAGCCTCTCAGCCCAGTAAGAGGCAGGCCTAAGTGTGTGGTCCTTTCAGGTATGAGGAAAGGCAGAATTTTTTGCACAGTAGACACCACAGTGATCACCAGCATTATGAAGAATGAAGCTGCGAGTTTTAAATACATGAACTACAGCAGGTTTCATTGATACTGGTGATTACAGTCAGGGAAGGCAAAGCTTATGCCATTGTGTCATTGTTGTCTCTGTTCTATAGAAAATTTCAGACCTTAAGGCATCTACTCTGGCACCTTTCATGGTTGTCTTCTATAGGAACAAATGTGAAATTTAACATTTCCTAAAGTTACTCTTGGCCTTCTATTCCCCTGATTTTCACTATAATGTCTTTAGAAAAAGGATGGAGGAGAAAGGAGAAGGAATGTACTGTTTGTCCTGACCATTGAGGAAAGCATGAGCCATCACAGAAGTGACATGTTTTGCCCACTGTCCATTTTCCAGTTCTGTGTCTATTGTTCCATTAAATCTTTAATGCAAAAGCTTCATATGCTTATCTGCTTGATTAAGTACATACTATCTTCTTTCATCTTCATCATTAAACTGACAGTAATTATACAAAATTGAATGCATGACCTCTAAGCCTTTGCCCCAGTAAGTATACCAGAGAAAGACTGGTCATACTTTAATCCACTGTCATCAAAGTTACAAAGATTTAGTTCCTCCAATTCAGAGACAGTGATTCACATCAGAAAAAAGGTACAGATAATTACCATTTATTACCTGCAATACAAATCAGGTCTGAATTCTTTATATGTGTTGGCATGAAAAATAACCACTACTCAGTGGAGCAGAAGGTGATGACCCACTGGCTAATGAAGTGTCAAAATGAAGCCAGGAAAGGGGATCAACTTTCAAAGTCAATGAAATGTAACAGTAAAAGTAAAATAGTAAATATTATATTTGTTTTCCAGATTTAACACTACTTTGGTTTCTTATGTTTTTACTTACCATTGTTAATTCGGTCCTGCAGAATAGCCTCTATCTGAAACCAACCATTTTTGTAGAATATTGTGTCATGTTAAGAAGGCTTAAAAATATAGGCAAACTCCCATATTATTCACATAGAAAGCTCTTCTACTTTTCCTGCTTCTATGAGATTACAAATTTCAGATAGAACTGACTATCTTATGAATGAAGACAGCACTGCTTCTGTGAAATCATCCCACAGACTTTGACAGTCTATAGTATTACTGCTGATACTTCCCCACAAACGTCTGGTTCTGCTTTGCTTTGTCTAGAATGGAATGGAGACAGATCATGTTGGGTTTTTACACAAGAATCAGGAATAAATGTCACTCCAAAGCACTTCTCAGGCAAGTGGTGACATCTATATTTAACTTTTTGACCTAAATATAACTGGGTCTAATCAATCACAAATAATTTTCAGTTTAAACGTACATGAAAAGTAGTAAAGTGCTGTTCTTTGAGATATCTCTCTGGTGTAGCAGCTTTGATTTAAATCATTCCAGGGGAAGCTATAGTATCACTGGTTAACTTCTGCGCTGCTTTTAAAGAATACAAAAGAATGAAAGTTTAGTTGCTTTTATTTCTAACTGTTTCTATTAGCTGTTGCAAAAGTTTTGTTTGTCTACATGACAATTTACTACTTTGGTTGCTAACTTGCATCAATTGGCACATAATGAGATCAAGTGAGAGCTCAGCCTTAAGCTGTCTGTCTGTCAGCGTACTAGCTATTCTGTCATGGAATAGGAACTAGCAGAGCAGCTTGGATAAATCAGCTTTCACAGTTGTCATTTCCCGCTATACGGGGACTTTATGTTAGAAATATATTGTCTAGATTAGGCACGGATTGATAGCTGTGCTCTCCAGGAATGACGAAGAAATATCAGAGACGATCATTATCCACCCAGTCAGCTTCTTCTGGCCAGACACTGCTTCGTGTTCCATGGGAATAACTCTAACCCATCTCCTTCCGTACAGCTGAGCTCATGTGAGAAGCAGGGAAAAATCTCATCTGCAAGTGCCTCTGCAGTGGAGCTGAGCAGCTGGCAGAACAGAATTCCTGAAAGCGCTGCATTGGTTGGACACAGTTTCTTATGAGGTTTAAGGAAACACAGAGGCAACATCAGATTTCATTCAACTGGAGGTTTGTAGAAGGAGAGGGTAAAAACAAACAAAAGAATAAAATTCTCTGCAAGGCAGTATGAAATGCTGAGCTGTGTCACAGGACTAGAGCGAAGGTCAAAATTGGAATCTACAATATTGTACGAATCTCTTGGCCCCACTTTCAATCCCAGCACATATCAGAGCAAATCAAAGCTGTCGTCATTTAAATGGTGGCAGTCATACAGAATAGACTATGAAGACCTCTTCCTTTCTGCGATTAGCTGTGCCTGCAGGGTTACACAGCCTACAGGAGCGCTGCGTGGCTCGGGTACCACCTCGCCGTCAGGGAACAGCCTAACAGCCTGACCCAGTAATCGTACGGCTACAACACGTGTGTTCTTTTTTAAATATTCATAACTTTTCGACTACATTGCTTCATTATTTGTAGAAAAGACAGAGAAGAAACTTCTGCTAAAATACATTTCTGTTCAACTGTAAAGGCATTTCGTTTTGTCACATTCTAGTTTACCTAGATCCATCAGATCAGATCTTCTAATGTCTCCCATTCCAGCTGTCCTGCCTTTAAACCCTCCTGTCAGACAAACTAGAATTAAAGAACAGTTCTTTTAACCACCTAACGAAGGAAACAAAGACCGCTGGCAAGGTTTTATGCACTGAAATGGGCTAATGATACAGCCTTCCTAACCATGCAGCCATGCATCAGATTTCTAATGCTATGGCCATAAATTTTGTAATATTTTACTCATAACAGCTTTTCCATTCCTTATAAAGGTGTTAGGATGCAGCTGGGTGGGGGGAAACAACCCTTAAGAAAGGTTCTCTATCTACTTCTGGCAGTTGGAATGCATTTCTTTATTATGTGATTGCAAGTAGTGACTTTAGAGTCCTCACAAAACTTTAAGGTGACATTTCTGGGTGCAAAATATTTCCGTTCTGGTGTAAGATGCTGTTCAGAGAACAGCAGACAAGCTGTCTGTTGTCACCCCAGCCTTAGCCAACGGCTGGGTTAGTACGAGTTGGCTGTGGCAGAGTTAAGATGTGATAGCTAGCTGGCCATACTTGGCTTTTGAAACTGAAGAAGATCGTGGTGGAAACTTTGGGATTTAGGATGCACTGCAATGCATTCCATTTGTTTGTGAGGAGAAAACACAGGATTTGGTCTAAAACTGTATGTGATGAGGAAACAGCATAGCATTGAGTCCCAGTAGGAGGTTTCAGTGTGATTAAACAAGTAAATGCACTGGGTGAAAGGATTTGTACCTCTTGAAGGCTATTCTGTGCAGCAGGTCCTATCAAACATGATATCAAAAATGATACGCAAAAAATAAAATAGACTGCATAGGCACAGGTTAATTTTATTCAGTAATGATACCCACCGCATAAATGAAAAAACACTGGTCTTTCTATTACTCTTATGTTGTTAGGAATTGGATTATGTGGTTTAGGGTTTAGTTTTCTTTTCATCTAAATTTTGGAGATAATATTTACACCCAGCTTTGGAACATAAATACTCAAACATGGCATTTGAGTAGCTATGTACTGTACATAGTGTTTTACTGCCTGCAAAAGTCTTGAGTATAAACAGGAACATATTTAGTAGGGGGAAAAAAAGATTTTATTAAACTAATAATTACATTGAAGTCTGCAGCCTGCACCGTTCTTGCCTGTCTATTCTGTTTTCATACCTACGGGACCAGAAACTGCCAGATGGAAGCTGTCCCTATCATTTAGAACACTGGCTCAGGTAAAAACAATCCTTACACGTAGATCACTGACTCTTAAGAAAAAGCTGATTTCATAGTTGTCCATAAGATTCCTTTGATTTGAAAATGCTGGTTTTCCATATGAGATGTCTGAGGTATGAATATTTCCACCAGCGATAAAAGATGAATAAGCTTTCCCCAGGAGCATCTCCCAAACCCATTCCAATATGTCAACCTAGAGCTTTGCTAAGCAGAGCCTGCCACTCATGCCAAAGCGCGATCTGGGTTTGAGATGAGACATATGGGCACTGAGATTAAAGCTCCTAACTTATCGCTTACAAATTAAGTTAGAATTGAACAGCAGAGACATCAAAGTTTTTTTGCCCACATCATAAATCGAGCAGATTTTTTTTATGGTATTCTGACAAGGCACAAATATAAGAATCATATCAAGCAAAAATTGTAAGAAAAGCAATAGAAGGAATGAAATCAAATACTGTAGGAGCTGAAACTTGAACTGGGGAGAATTGGTAGGAGCTTCTTTTATACTTTCCTAAGAATGAAATAAAGAGTATCTTGCAATTTGTGTGGCAATGTACTGGTGAAAAATAGATGTGATCTTTAACTTGGAATGATAAGATTCCTGACCCCATTTCTTCAAGTGCTTGTTGTTCACAGTCTTGAAGCTATTGTTGTTTTTCTAATGCAGATGTGAATGTGGTAAAAGTCTTACTTCGATCCACTTCTACTTTTTCACTGCTCATCTGAAAACACATTGAAAATCTGAATTCCCACATGAGGGCCCCACTATTGCAGGGCGCTTGCGCATGTGCCAGGCTCTAAACACAGATAAACTCTGTTGGCTTTAAGACCACAGGTCAGCAGTAAACCGAGGGATTTTCAGTCCCAGTTGCCACCTCTATACCGCTGTGGGACTCTGTCCTGGTCCTCACCAAAGGCTTTCTAGCATCTGTATAGAAGCAAAGGGGAGCCTACACCTTGCAGTTTGACGTAGGATTTTTTGTTTATTTACTTAATTTCCAATAAGCCTTTGAAAGAAAAGGAACATATGGACACTATATATATGGAATTATTTCTGTGAAAATAAAGTGCAGATACCTATGGGACTCAATGAAACAGCTGTTTCAAGATCACACTAGTTTTTGAACAAGAATTAAAAAGCATGATTTCAGGATCACTGTGCAGATCAGCAATATCTGTGTTTTATGCAGCAAACTAGCATCACTTTGTTTTTGCAAAAGTACAGGATTTGGTTTAAACCTTTGGGATTTAAACCAATCAAAATAAAGTTCAAGCTAGGGACTGGTACTTTAAAGATGGACACTGATGTCATTTTCTTAAAGGGGTGTCATTACAGTTGAGAGGACACAGTGAGATGCGCCCCGTTGTGATGGTTCTTTTCTCTGTTTGTACAGGCTGTGTATGCGGCGTTGAAGCTACGTGCAGGCATTTCTGAACAGGCTGCTTGAGCAGTCGTGGGGGATGTGTCAAGCTATTGCGCCTACGGCTTTGGCCATCAGCAAAGTCAGAGCTAAATAAAAAGTTCTGGTTAGTGTAATGTTTCTGTCGTATTCCAAGTGGGAAAAAAAGTGCCAGTAAGAGCGTCTAGTTTGGTGGGCTGAATCCTTCTGGTGGTCTTATTGTACAACCCATGCTCACTTCTCCCTCCTGGTGATGATCGGTGAAGAAGGGTATCACTCTATGCCATAGTTTTCAGAAGAGCTGGAGAGAAATGGTTCAGTGCGTGCAGTTCCGTAAGATTTAGAAGAAAAGTTTGCAAAGCTATCAGGGAGCGGCTGTATCTTCCTGTCTTGTAAAAGCTTGTCTTGATTATAATGAGGCTTGGCAACAGCGAGCCTGTTGCAGTTTCTGTATTTGAGAATAACGGACAGCTACTTTGTTGTTTGTACACTGACTGTGCGGCCAACCATCCAGGCCAGTACTGCTTTTTGTATACAGCAGAGAATGCCTGGGACACTGCAGCTTTAATCTAAGAAACAGCTTTCTGATTTTATCCTAATCTCTCTGATAGAATGGTGATACAAAGCTGGATACTGTCCTTGCCTAATTCTTTCTGATGCCTTTCTTCTGTAGTCAGCATCAATGAGCTTGGACGTTCCAGATGATGAACTTTAGGAACAGTCACTTTTGCATTTGCATATGCAGCACTAAATAAATGCAAGCATGCAGCTTAAAGGTATACAGTGTATATATAGTGACGGCAATACAGGAGGCAGAGATAGCATGTGCATGCTAATCATTTTCACTCCTGTGAACTTATGCTGCATTTTCCCACTCCTACCCCACTGAAGATGATCATATGCTATCTTGATGTAGTTGGTAAAATGAACAAATAAAAAGAATAGATAAAATATTCTTCAGTTACTGAATCCTGTTTATCAGTTTAGTAATTGTTTTCATGTTAAATGTTCTTTTTATTTGCTTGTGTTTAAACAATATTTAAGTACTGTGAAAGATTATGAGATGTGAGAAGCGGTGCATTCTTCACACACATTCTTTACTGCTAGAGCATTATTACCAATAAATCAAAGAAATCAGTGGTATGTAGTTTAACATTTTTTTTCTTCAAGTAAAAGAAATGTCTTAAGTATGCAGCTTGCCATCTACAGAAGGGTTTGCAATATATAAAGGTTACATTCAAAATAAATAAAACCTAACATGCAGACTCATTCTGCCAGTAATTTTTCCCCCTAAAGCATCCTAGCTACTCTCTGTGTATTACAATATGTAGCCAAAAATATGTTTGCTTCCCAGCCTAGCGCTAGGTATCATTTCGAGCCCATTAGGTCAGACCTGATGAGTGATTGTTCAGGACTCTTGAAACTCTTAAGAAAAATTACTATTTTGGTCACATTAAGACTTTTGCATCTCCCCCTTCCCATCTGTTTTTAAATTCCTGGATGCTCAAATATCCATGTAGGAAGGTGTTAAAAGAAATGCTCATCATTGTGTCTTGACGTAAAGGAGCAAATGTCTTATGAATGCTCACTCTGGTATCTTCAGACTTCCAGAGCAGTGAGATTTCTAAAAGGTTTGTAGTCCTCATTCATTGCTATGTTTCTTCCAAGCACAGCTGCAGGTTTTGAAGGCTTTACTTCCAGAATGCAATTTTTAATTAATATATTTTAACACAAGCTTTATATCTAGCTTCCCTTGTGAATAAATTATTCCGCTGCTTTTGAATCCTGTGGAAATGGGATGTTGTTTTTAATGGGCAGGAAGATATGATCCGTGTTTTCTGGTAAGATTTCCTAAGTGTGGAAGGGGTATGTGTTCCTTGAATATGCCATCTGAGTTTTTCCTTTTGTCTTAAAGATTACAAAGAATAAGCTTTCTACTCAGCATTCATTAATTGATGTGTTTTAGCTTTCTTTTTCTTTATGAAGCTGTAACAATGAAGCAAAATGTTTTGAAGCCATTCTTATAAACCAGTTATGACATAACAAGACTGAAATCACATTAAATAGTCACTATAGGAATGCTATCCAAAGGAGGGCACCTTGAGATGGAATTAGATTTTTAATTACTTCAGTTCGTTAAATAAAATTCACTCATTGACTCAAATATGATAAATTCAGAATTTTATATACATATATCACAGCTGTAATCACAAATATATTGACAGAACTATAAATCTTATGCATAGGACTGTTAAAATCTTTCTCAAAAAAAAAAAATATCCTTTACAAAAAAAATTTCCTTGAAAACAGGAATGTCCACTTTGATAACTAAACCAAGCTATAATAAATGTTGTAGATATTTATACTTTTAGTTGAAATTATTGCCAGATTTCATGTCAATAATGTTGAAATATTTAATTTTCAGGGTTTCTTGGTTCATCCATCTTTCTGTTTGCTTCAGGTTTTTTATCTTTTTTTTTTCTGATCTGTAATCTATTTGAATATGAATATTAATATGGGAATCTTTTAGTAGCTCAACATTACTAACATTTTCAGATTTTTCTTAGATTTCCATCCATCTATTAAAAATACAAAACTGCCATTGAATTCAGTTCTAACCCAAAGTAAATATTAACTGGATTTTTTCCGTTTTTCCATTGAACTTGACTACTGTGCGATACAATCTCATTAATACATTTAGAACTTAATTTTGTGCAGATGATAAACTTCCTAGCTTGTGCAATAGTATTGACCTTTTTGTGTGTGTGTGTGTGTAAGTACGTTAAGATTTTGGTTTGCTGGAGGTGGCATGCACGTAAGTTCAAGTTGGAAAGTTCTAATAATCACCAAACAAAATTGTGTAAAATAATTTACATATTATCTCAGCTGCTTGCCACAAATTTCATTTAGTAAATACCAAATACAAGCCCAAAATGTCTTCAGGTTCTGATGTCTGGTCAATACGTACTCATCTCAGCTCGTGATGGCAAGCCTTAGTTTGCCCATAGGAAGCATTTTTCTGTTCTGATAATAAACTGCTACTCTGTAGAAAGTATCTGGGAACCTTACTGAGAAGCATGAATTTGAACATAAGGCAATTTTTATGCTGTTAAATGTGAAATCATAATGTTTTTGCTCCTTAAACCAAGCTTATTTCACAGCCTGATTTATTGTGGCACAGAAAAAAAGAAAAAAAAAAAAAGAAAAAAAAAAAGAAAAAAACCATGAGAGACTGAGTCATTGAAGTGAATAAATCTTTAAGAGAGCCTTAATACTGCTGTTAATTTAAAAAATCTGCCTAAACTTTTGCTGTGTTGAACAGATTTTTATATGTACTCTATAAAACTGGTGGCTGTTCTTCCTCAAAACTAGATGTGGGTTTCTTTTAATTACTGGTTTGTGATGGGATTTTCAAAGCCAGCTCCGCAGCACACAAAGATGGGAAGAAAGGGAAGGGAAGGGAAGAGAGCTTTGCTCCGATTGCTCTGGAGATACGCCAGCTGTGTAACTCAGCTTCTCACACCAGACAAACCAAAAACCCCAGACCTCCCAGAGGGATGAGGGGTTGGTAGTTGAAAAGATTGCATGGTAGTCAGCAATGGGAGCTAATTACCACTCCATCCTACTTTATGGTGCCTATGCAAAAATGGGGAGCAAGGTAAGAAGGTACGTTTCTTTGACTGGCTGAGTGTCTTCTCTTCAGTAAGGGAAGTTTAAAGGCATGATTAGCAAAACACTTCAAGAAGGAAGCATCAAAACTCTTCGGAGGAATCTGTTTTCAGAATAATCACCAGAGAATTTACAAAATCAGCTTTGCGGCAAAATGAGAAAAGCAGCATTCTAAAAAGTTCTTCCTGTTGAAAGTGTTGAGTTGGAGCACCTGGGGGTTCAGCTGGGTTAAACTGCGCCTTATGAAAAACACACAAGAGGAGTTAAAGTAGATTTTCTGCGGTGGCGCTCCATCAGATTGAAGATTTAACTCCTTGGCAGGGCAATATAAAGCACGACCGTCCCATCCCACGTGTATTAAGATCAGCAATATCAGCAAAGGACAGAATACCTGATTCAGACTTGCACCAGAACGAAGCTCCTTTCCTGAAAAGGTAAAGGTTTTACTAGTGTGAACTGGGAATTCTTCTAGGGTAGATGTGATGAGACAAGCAGTGAGAGTCTCTTATTTGCATAGAAATAGCAGCGGGATTCCCATACGTTTTCAGAGAAATAGTGAGTTATAGAAATACTCTGCCCTCCCTGTGCCCTATTTCCTCTCCACCTTTAAAACCCCAGATCTGAGTGACACAGATGCAGGTCAGCAAGGCACAGAAAGTGGCTGCCTGTGGCAGGATTTGGCCCAGAATAAGAGATTTCCATTCTCTTCTCTTCCATAGTGGAGAGGAAGGTAGACGGTTGATAGTCTGTAACTTTATATGTGGGGGGTGGTTAGACATTGTTAGTAATTTTGCTGATTTACAAATGTCTTGAATTAAATGAGATTACAGGAAAAGTCCATTCTAATTTAATAAAATTAAATGTAATTAGATACTGTATTAATTTTTTTCAATGTCAGATTTATTACGTTTAGGAGGATTTGTAATATAGTATAAATTTTAGCTCATAATAAGTCGTCAGAGTAATAGTGAAATGACTTAATTTTATTAGACACTACAATTCTAAGTGATTAATTTCTTCTTTTAAAAGATTGGTTTCTTTACTTGACAAGTCTGTGTTTATGAACAAAACTTTTAAATTTAGTTACCATCACGTCACTCTCAAAATTAATAAACTTAGGTTTTTATCATGAACGTTTGTGCTAATCTTAGTCCTATGGCACAGAAAAGGGAAAAAAGAAAACAAATATTGAGATTGGTTTGCTTCTTTCTGCTTCGCTGGATGAAGGAGAAATTCTGTCTGGATTCCCAGCATAGCAACCAGCCCATGAATCCCATTTGTTAGGAAAATCTTCCATTTGAAGCCAAATTTTAGAAAGCTGGCACAAAACCAGATATCGATCTACTGAACGTTTGAGCATTTTTCCTGTACTTCTGTTGTTAATGGAACAAGTTGCATGTTTTTATGCTATATATGCTGATCAGCTAAAAAAGAAATTGTGTCCTACCCATGGTCCTGTGAGATTAATTTTACTTAGGACAAATTTAGGCCATAGCAAAATGCTGATGATACAACCAGCTTGTGTGTTTCTATTCTCAGCCACTGCCACAACAGCAGCGGGTTTGGTACGCTGGAGAGCCTGTCTGGTGATCATTTCAGACCTTATCTGGGCTCTTCCGCTCCCTTGTTGTGAGACCTTTTACCAAACCGCAGGTCACCCACAGTGAACCAGAACCTCTCCCTTTCATTTCTTCTGCTGCTTCTCCTGCGCAGACTGAGAGTGAAGCCAACCTTCGCCATAAATTTCAGCATTCCCATCTCCAGCTGTTAGCATGATGCTGACCATTGGTTTAACTCTGGTCAGGTTATCAAAAATGACAGCTTTCCAGTGATGAGTTTAGCTTATTTCTAGAACAGGAAAGAATATTTTTACTGATTTTCCTTTATAAACTTCTTAACTCACTGTAAAATACTCTCAGAATGGATTCAACAGCTCTTGCCAGGCAACAAATTACTGCGGGTGAATAATAGATGTTCCACGCTACCAGATTTGCTTCTTTTGCCATTATTTATTTCCTGCTAGGTTGGGCAGCCTCCTCTTTTACCTCGTCCTCAGCCTGGCCCTGTTTCCAAGTGGATGGTCTGTGCAGTCTTTTCAGTTTAAGATGAAAAGCAAACAATTGACAAGGGGCAGTAAGTAGCACAAATTCATCATCCATTTCTCCATTTCATGAACATCCTGAATTTTTGAAACTGTTTTCATTCCTTTTGGAGCCTGGAGACTGCTGAAGTAATAATAGCTTACCCTAGGAGCAGATTTCTTAGTAAACACTATACCTTTGTGAAGAAAGAGCTATTATTATGTTCTATAGAAAACCAAGGATACAGTTTTATTGTTTTTTTGGGAGGTTTTGTTCCAAAGTATTTGTTTCTTTATTAAAAGATGTAGAAAAGTTTGTGGATTTTTATCGATCCATTCTAGCATAAACCTGTGATTTACCATTTCTGAGTAACCTTTTATGAAATCGACAGTATCTAGAGATTGTTAACTAGATGCTTCATTACACAGCTTGCGTCTTTGTACATCACAAGCCGATATTACTGTCTACTGAGGAGCAGAACTCTCACCTGTGTTTTAAAAGTCACAGATTTTTGGAAGGAAGAAACTGAAAGCTTATTTTGGAACTTATGTCTGTATCCTTCACTGTAGTTTAAAGTATTCACAGTCAGCAGCAACTGAAGATCTAAGAAAAGCATTTCTATTTTGATACCTACACAGCAGAACATAGCTCTGGGAATTGTATGCATTTTGGGTACTTATGCTATGTATAAAAATAGGTGGAATGGAATCAATATTTATAAAAAATGACATTTTGTCTATAAATATTAGTGCAGAGTTTAAATATTTGGTTTCACACTGCTCAAGCTAGTCCATACATTATCAGAAATTAGTATAGACGTGACTGCTGGCACATAAACTTACCAATGCCTTTAAAGCATCCTTAATCATATCTACCTCTTTCCACATAACTCGACATAGATGGAATGCACCCCAAGTTTCTCCCCAAAGCTGAAATAGTAATCTATAAAAGGAGAGATACTAGTCCTGCAGTGACTAAACATTAAATGGCTATGATAACTGCTTTTTAGACAATGGATACCACTACAAAATGGCAATTTACTGCTGCCCATGTCATCGTGCCCTCCGTTTTGAGCCTTCAGAATACAAAGCTGCTGGACATTTTGCTAAGTCAAAGATCACCTTATCAACAGGTATAATTTTAAAAGCTTCATGCAGATTACAATTAAAAAACAGCAAGAATTTGTCAGTGACTGCCCTTGACATTTACTGATAAAGGTTCTATTTGGTGGTAATAGCAGAGCTACTATCCTGGATCAATCGCTAAATTTGATGATAGAGCCATATGCTTGAAAATAAAATTTTCTTGATAAGGAATGCCAGGTATTTCTGTCTAATTTTCTTGCAATAAAGTGTTCACAACACAAACTGCTAAGTAGCCTATATAATCTGTTGATATATGAGTGAGCAACAGAAAAGTACAGACAGTGTGGTGTTATATAGGTCTTAATTATAAGATGCCTTTCACACCTCTGATTGGCTGTAAGAATTCTTATATTAAGTCGAATTACTACAAGTATTCCAAAACAAAGAACCATAATTTCATTAATTCAATAAAATATCTTTCTGTATGGGGGAACTACAAGTGATCTTTTGCACAGATCTATTAATAGTTACAATAAAGAAGCAGGAAAAGCGTTACAATACTGTAGATGAAAATGACTACAAGGTACAGAGAAAGTCACTACCTTTACTTGCACAGTTTATTATGAAAACCTAGGAAAAGATGTGAGGTAACCTTTATGCTGAAACGGCTGGAGAATCTTGGATTTTTTTGAAGAATCTTCAAGCCTTTTGATTTTGAAGCCGAGGTGTGAACTTACTCATTTCCTGTTGATCATGGGTTTGACATTATTATATTTTTTGGAGAATATAGGAGACCAATTACAGCTGGAGTTGTTGCAAGGTTATACCAACACATGTATTTCACATATTTTTGGATATTTAATGGAAAACAATAAAATTAATTAAGAGTACAAGGCTTCTTGTGAGTTCTTATCTATCAACCAAGAAAATAATTTCATCTTGTCAGAGGAGAAATTAAAATTGGAGTCCTACCCAACAAGGTGCAAAGTTATTGCTTACTATATTAGTAAATAAGCTCCTTTTGCAGTGCTGTTTAGGATGGTTGGATTCAGTGTTTTTCTATCTTTTCTATTTCTAGAAAATGTTTTTCTATTTCAGAAAAAAAATAAAAATCAATCCAGATATATTTTAGTTCCTTTATGGGAACAAAATATCTAGGTTAATACATGTGTGCAGTGATCCTCAGTCATAACTTCCTACTGTGCTCCAACATGGGAAATGGAAATGGAACAGAGTAAGAGACTTATACAGAAGTTGTTTCTAGGGAAGCAATATTCTAACAGAAAATGCAGATTTCACAGAATCCATTTGGGGTTTCTAGAGTTGTTTCCAGGGAAGGAATTTCTCAACTGAAAAGGCAGATTTCAAAGAAACGGGGGGGGGGGGGGTTGGTTTGGGGTTTTTTTTTTGAGTATGCAGATTCTGTTGATATTTTTAGTAGAAATCAAGCAGTTGATTGCCCTGGTATGCTTTGAATTTTTTTCCCAGCAATATAGAAGACTCTAGGGCGTTGGGAAGACAAGTTGCTGGCTAACTTTCTGTTTGTCAGCTGCCAGGTGGACTGGAGGATTGTCCAGTTAATTGGTCAACCAAATTCAGATATGTTATTCCACTTTACTAGGAATTCCAGTACAACAATCCATAAGTTTTGATTGAATGGAAACATAGCCATCCAACAGCCTGGTTCCATCCCTTTTTTATAGTCATGGTGTTTGCTTGGCCAGAACTTTTGCATGTGACTGCTTTTGCATAAAAGCTGACCTTGATTCAGTATGAGAAGTAGAACGGGGATTGGCAACTTTAATAGCAGTTCAAGCTCATACGTTTCTCCTGGGAAGCAGTGATTTTGCCTACCCACATAGTCCTTGGTACCAGCTGCCTGAAGCTTGCTCCTGATTCCTCTGCCTCTGGAATGTTGGAACATTTTGCACATTAGCAGACAGCAGAATGAAACTGGTCACGGCTGTCATGATCTCAAAAGGCGTACTGACAATTTGTGCACTTTTAATGAAACTGGTGTATTTCAAACTGTTGTCTAAAAAGAGCTGCCTATCTTGTCCCTAACATTATTGTCCAAAGGATTTGATCATGTCTTGTTATGTGTTTAATAGTTTTTGGGAATACTCAGCTATGTTTTTTAGAAGGACAGACCCTAAACACAGAAGTTTTGATTTGATCTCTCATTTCCAACTTTACAGTGTCTTGCCATTATCAGTGCAAAACCTCAAATAACAAAAAGTGTGGAAGCACCTGGACTGAACTTCCCCAGGAATACCGAATGTGCTAAGAGTGATTTAGGTAGGAGTCGATGAACACACTGTCTGTATCGCTGATCCCACCAGTCTCAGAAGAAAGTATATTGTACTCTTACACTGACCTGATCCCTGCAGCTAAGTAAGATTTTTTCTTTTTTTCCTGTTTTCTTCTAATACCAATGCAAAATATAAGCAAGCAATATGAATACATACTGCTTTAGATTATACCTCCTGCTGAAGGTAATCTAGCCTCTGCAGATTGGTCAAATGAGAAGTTCTGATAATTGTGTTGTCTCATGCTCTACCTTTACCCTTCATGACATGCAATGTAATCTTCCTTACCCAGGGCATCTGGGATTGAGGAAAGGACTTGTAATGTTGGCAGGAATTGACAGCTATGGAAGGACAAATACAGGAGGGAATTCCTTCCTACGGAAATTCTTAAAATCCTGCTTAACATGTATTACACCTCTATATAAAAAGGAGGTTCTGTGCTGGTATACTCTGCTGACACAGACATGTTTCCCACATACAGAGTCATGATCTTGTTTCCTTCCTGCGTGGAATTTTTTCTTTAACATCTCTAGAGACACATCACAAAGTATTACCTTTGGATGTGGTGTTAAAGGAGCATGCTATTTTGGGGAAAAAATAACTATGTGTTGCTACATTTTTACTAGTACATAGTTTACTTGTCTGTACTAAGGAAAGGTTTGCTAATTAGTCTCTTCTCAAAAAGTTTTCATTTAATCTATTGTCTCGGATAATTTTCAGTTAGTTCAATCTATTGCTATCCTTATTTGCTTCTTTAAGCAATTATAATACCAACATTTTTTTGTAAGTAAACCTGAAGGATTTCATATTCACTTACAGTAGGAAAGGTATATGCTGCCACTTCACTGGCAACGTGGGACACTACTGAGACCGACAGAAAGTGCCGACCTTCCCTCCTTCCTCAGCCTTCGGTTTTGTCTGCTGCCTCCACAAAGCACCTTTCTAGAGTGCCCACAGTGGAGAGTTTTTTACAGTCCATTCTCAAAATATTTCTGTGGGGGTTTGAAATGTTTTTAACTTACCTTTTTTTTAACCAAAGCTGTATTTGAAACTGAAAATACCAGTTTGGCTGTTACAATAGCTTTCTGCCCGGGCCAGTACTAATGTTTGGAATTAGGCAGACTTTGCTCTCCTGTTTTGCTTACAGTTTCCACTCAGATTAATTGAATATCATGTATGAAGTGTCTTTAATTTCTTGCATTAGTCTCCCATTGGAAAAGGCAAAAAGCTGGAAACTCACCCCGATAGTTTAGCACCTATCATTTTTTCATCTGTTGTGTTCCATTTCAGCTAAGGGACTCTTTGGATGTCTTTCAATGTACTAAATTCTACATGGATCTAAAAATGTGTTTAGCTGGCAGTCTTCTCCAGCTACATTTTTGGTAATGTTCTCTAAAAAAGGTATTTTGCAGCAGCATATGAAAAATAAGATTTCAAGAATTTGGGATTTCTATGATTCCAGTATAGGTTTGTTTGTTTTTTTTCTCTGACTTTATCTAGGTGGTGGTGGACAGAAACTTTGTGGAATGCATAAGGGCCACGACTGACATCAGCTCCTTCATCTTGTTGTTTCTGTTCTCTCAGGAGATCAGCTCTGTGCTGGTGAGTTATCACAACTGTTTGTCTGATAAGCCAATGATACAGCTTTGCAGATTGTGGCTTCCTGCCACGCTCCTTCTTTGTCTGCGCTCTACACCAGACAATATTTGAATGACTGACTGAAGCCTTGATGTTTTATGAGCAGTCCAACCCCCCTACAACTGCCAGGACTATCTTCAACTAGATCAGGTTGCCCATAGCCCCATCCAACCTGGCCTCAAACACTTCCAGGGATGGGACATCTACCAACTCTCTGGGCAACCTTTTCAAGTGTTTCACCACCCTCATTGTAAAAAAATTTTCCTAATATCTAATCTAAGTCTACCCTCTTCTAGTTTAAAACCATTACCCCTTGTCCTGTCATGACAGGCCCTATTAAAAATTGTCCCCGTCTTTCTTATAAGCCCCCTTTAGGTACTGGAAGGCTGCTACGTGGTGTCCCCAGTGTCTTCTCTTCTCCAGGCTGAGCAACCCCAACTCTCTCAGCCTGTATTCATAGGAGAGGTGCTCCAGCCCCCTGATCATCTTTGTGGCCTCCTCTGGACTTGCTCCAACAGGTCCATGCCCCTCTTATGCTGGGGGCTCCAGAGCTGAATGCAGCACTGCAGGTGGGGTCTCACGGGAGCAGAATAGAGGAGGAGAATCGCCTCCCCCAACCTGCTGGCCATGCTGCTTGTGAGGCAGCCCAGGATATGGTGGGCTTTCTAAGCTGTTAAAGAAAAACCTGACAAAGATATGTTGGGGGGAGGGGGAAGCATTAGTTCTGAGATGTTAAATGTTGATATATGTTTATTTTCAAGAATCCTTTGATGCCAAAGTGTATCCTTGATTCAGTGTCTGAATTACAATTGATTGGCATTGCTTGATGTGGATACATAATAGATCAACTGCTTCTAACATGTTTACGCCAGAACTTAAGTTCCTTATTTGCTGCTTTCCAGACCACCCAGCCAAGTTGTGTTATGTCCTTAAACACATAGCACAAAGAGAGTAGACCTATAAGAGAGACAAGCAGAATGAGTACTGAATTGGTTTCTATCTTCTCTCAATGGCTGTTGAAATCTACTTAGACAGAAACAGAATCAATTTCCGTTCTGGGACTCAGAAATGATTGGGTCTTTGATGGAAGTGGCCCACTTCCTAAAAAAAAAAAAAAAAAAAAAAAAAAAAAAGAAAGAGAGAGAGAGAGAAAAACCTGCAAGATTTTTCTCAAACTTAGGTCTTGGGGGGGGAAATATTTTTTTTGTGAGTTTTTTTTTTTATTTTTATTTATTTATTTATTCATTTATTTATTTAATCTGAAAAGCAAATGCTGTTCAGGTGTTTTCAATTAGTATTTAAAAATCTTGTTCAGAACTTGAGCATGCAAAGTCACACTTAACAGATATGTTGCAATGTCTCTAGGAATCAAGCTGTGTAATTCTGGCTCCCTATACTCATCTTACAAGCTAACTGCTAGCAGAGGTTATTGCCATCGTCATGGGTAGCTGAAGGATAAGCAAGTGAGCGCATTGTTTCTTGAGAGCCACTAGATTTGGACTTTGGTTATTGGGGAGGGCAAAATACAGCGTTCTAACTCCCTGTCAGTACTCCCATGAGGAACAGTGAGTCTCTAGTGATCATCTAACCTGGTTTCTACTGAAGTCAGAAGATATTTTTATGATCTTTGGTGAAATAAAGTAAGAATTTCAATGGATGTCTTCCGCATTTGAAAAGGCTTTTGGAGAAAACCTCTGAGCAATTTAAGTAGCTGACCTGGTTTTGGCTGGGATAGAGTTAATTTTCTTCCTAGTAGCTGAGATAGTTCTGTCTTTTGGATTTAGGATGAGCGTAGTGTTGACATCACACTGATGTTTCAGTTGCTGCTGAGCAGTGTTTACACAGAGTCAACGACTTTTCAGCTCCCACCTGTGAGCAGGCTGGGGGGCACAAGGAGCTGGGAGGGGACACAGCCGGGACAGCTGACCCCAGCTGACCCAAGGGATGTCCCATACTGTATGATGCCATGATCAGTGTATCAACTAGGGATCATTGGGAGTGATGGTGTTTGTCCTCCCCAGTAACTGTCACATATGACGGAGCCCTGCTTTCCTGGGAATGGCTGAACTCCTGCCCACCCATGGGACGCGGTGAATGAATTCCTTGTTTTGCTTTGCTTGCGTGCACAGCTTTTGCTTTACCTATTAAATTGTCCTTGTCTCACTTTCACTTTTCCAATTCTCTCCCCCATCCCACCATGGGGGGAGTGAGCAGGTGGCTGCATGGGGCTGAGCTGCTGGCTGGGGTTGAACCACAGCAATAGCAAGCTCTCTATGCTGTGCTGCCTTTTTCAAAACTTGAACTCCTAAGAGTTTCCATGACACATACGTTTTACTAGTTGATGAGATGAAGTATGACAAAACCACGTCATCATTTTTCTCGGTCAACAATTAATTTGTTGTTTCCACAGAGGGTGTTACCATGTTTAATTTTTAGTAACTCTTTAATTGCTTGTGACCCTAAGAATCTCTGTCTCTGCTAATGATACACTATAGTTTATTTCTGTTTATTTCTGCAAGTCATTGTTCAGTTTCCTGTTTTGTAATATAACTGTCTATTTATCACTTGTTTATCTTCATTCTTCATCTTCGTTTGGCTCCTGCAAATATCTGATTTTTATTTACTGCATATTCCTCTCCTTTTATGTTTCATTCAATTTTACGTCAGCAAGATAACATTTTTCCTTTTCCTGCATCTGAACTACTGAAGATTTCCTCAAGTGCTTCTATGCTGACGTTTTGTCCTAAATGTGTGTTATGCTCTTCCCACATTTTTGTGCTTATTGCTGTGCGCCCTTCAGTCACGGTTTTGTAGCTCATTTGATTCTTGATCTTTTGTATTATATTTTCCAACTGTAGTGCTTTCTGCTCTCACTCCTGTTTTTTGTCACATCACTGACATGATGCCATCTCATTAGCTTCCTTTATTATATTATTTTACCTGGGTTTACGTCTAATGTAATTCTGGTTCCTAATAATAATGTTTCTCTTCTTCTAAAAACTGTGCAGTATATCACAATTCTTCCACATCTTTCCCCATCCTGCTCTTTCTGTTTCTACTTCCCTTCCCCACTGTCATATCCTAGTTGATACCATCTTGATGAATAAATTATCAAGATTGCTCTACAAGAAATCTGTCATGGGATATGTGACCTCTTTTAAATCTGAGATTTAGCTATGAATTCCATATTAGTACTACATGAGCTGCTCTTATGTAAATGTATAGAAGTGGTGTCTGACAATTTCTTCTAAGACTTTCCTGTCTTTGTTCTACTTTTCTATGCTTCTATAATTTATCACTTTTAGGACAAAGTGAGTGACTTTGAAAAGGATGTTTTGCCCTAATTATAGCTTGATTGAAGTAAAGTTCAAAAAGATGTACTCAATACAAGTCTTGTAAGGATGTTAGTTATTACATATCAATAAATAAACACACATGGACACATGAAAAAGGTGGTTGGTTTTTTTTTCTTTACCTTTATTCTTTCATAATTAATAAAGGGTAAAAGTGTCTTATTATTATTATGATAATCACTTTTAGGTTCTTAGCTCAGCCAGGAGAAGGTAGTACTAGAAACCTTAGTTAAAAAGTTCACTAAATATTTTTTTTCAAATGTTCTACATTAAGTGAACATTTGTACTGTTTGGCTTTTAGTAAAAACTATCTGGAAAAAAAAAAAATCTTAAAGTTCATTCTTTAGTATTTAAGCAGAAGACCCAGGGGTAACACAATGAACTTTCAAGAAGAAACATTCATTTTTGTGTTTTCCTTTTATATTATGAAAATGGTGCAATCATCTCAGACTTTCCATAACTATAGGAAACATTAACAAGTGACAAATTAAAAGCAGGTTGGAAGAAGATGAGTGAAACATAAAGCTTTTCAGTTATCTGGCTTCTCTGGGCTGTTCTTAAAGCACAATGACCAACCTGGTATTTAATCCTATGTGCTGTTCTTTCAAGAGTGATGTTTTAAAGACACATTTCTGTCTCTTCCTATGTACCCCAGCTCTTTGAACAGTTGATGCCAAGAAACTCTGCTTTCTAACAAGGTATGTAGTTATTGGTGCAACTGAAGTACTTGCAATAAGCTAGCTCTGAATCATGTTCACAGAGTGGAACTCTCACAAAATGTATTCAAGTCCAAGCCAGCCTTTGTTCAATAACTGAAAGGAGGGTAATATATTTGGGATCCTGACATATATATAGGCTGTTCCTGATGTCATTGTGGTATAATACTGTTATTAATTAAACAGGTAAAGATTCATTATGTCCAGATTGGAACTAAATGCACAAAATGCATCTCTCTATTTCTCCCTGATAATGTGTTCTCTTTGTAGCCAGTGAGGTTTAAAAGAACATGTTATAATCTCTATTTTACATTACTTCTACACAACAGTATTATTGAGCCAGACTGTACTCATAGTTTCAACAAACAGAAATTATTATGAGTTCTGCCTGGTATGTTCTGGGCAGGCAAAATCCACAGATGATGACATACTCAGCCTCTCCTGCATAAAACAAGCACGCTAAGAAAAGAGATTCTACACAGTTCCCAAAAGGTACAGTACCTGTCATCAGTAACACAAGTGCCATCATTCACAAAGTTAAAGCATGTGTAGACCCAAACTTCCAGGTCCAATATCCTTAAATAGTTCAACTTGCAGAATAAAAGTAAAAGTCAGCGTAACAATTGATGATGAGACTTTGCATCAGAAAAATACAAATTATTAAAATCAGTGTTCTGTGGTTTGGATTTATGGCATTGTAAATGCAAACGTAAGACACCTATTGTCCTGGGCTTAGGAATTCTTATGCTCAGAAGTGAACTGTGGAGGGCAGATTTTAGATTTTATTCTGCAATTTTAAAGTGTATACAACTGTATGTAAGAAATAAGTGGAAAATGGGTAACTAAGTAAATTCATGGACTTAGAAAGCACTTAACAACAATGATTTTCATCAATTTTCAATTGCTTTAAAGAGTATACTTTAACTTTTCAACTTAACTGTAGTTTAGTTTATCTTACACAGGAATTTAGGCTCTAAAAATGTCCCAGAAGATGTTTGAAGGCACACAGGTGCTGTAACAACTGACACTGTAAGCTAGAGGCATGCAAGGGCTGAGGCAGAACTTGCAAGTATTAGTTTATGATCATTCCAGTTCCCACCCCCAATATCTCTTCTTTCTTCTCATTGTTGGGTGACTGTAATCTTCTTTATGAGGTCTCTCTCTGCCCTTTGTGAGGTTTTCATAGATGCATTTTTAATACAGGAACATTTAGAATTTAATTTCTTGTAGTTGTGGACCCATATTAACTGGACATTTTATGTATGTGAATATGTCTCATTATCTCTGTATCTTTCCTGAGGAGATTTATACAAAAGACATGCTCATATATCCCCATGCTCAGCTAGGCAAAGTGATCATTTGTGTGCCAGGTCATTTTGGAAAAAAATATAAATCTACAAAACAGAAAATCCAATTTTGAATAAGCAAAGCCTGTACATGCCTCAATCAGTTTCACCCAGATTTCTTGGAAGTATTATTCTCCTCATATATCTTGCATCAGATTAGCAGACAAATTGGTTTCATTTTAAAAAGTGTAGAGGACTGTGTGGGTCTGTGTGCATATGTTTGAGATCCAGAGAGAGAAAAGAATGATAACAGACAGCTAATTCTTAGTTTGAACAAGTGCTTTTCCTTATGTTGAAAGAGTATGTATAATGACAAAGTGAATAATTTACAGAAAGCTTTGGAGGTTTTTCAGGGAAAGGATGTATTTTGGGGAGTTGGGAAAAGAATTCTCTGTATTTTATCAGAATGACATTTCATACAGTATAAAGCTCTGAAGCTCAGAATTCAACTATGGGAGAGTTTGGTACAGATATGCAAAATGTGGCATTTCACATAAAGAATCAAAACCACACCAAAAGGATAGAGAAATGAATAAGTGTTTTGTAGTTATTAGCTGTAGTTTGATTAGGTAATGAGGTAAATGGGGATTTTAGTAGAAGTGTGGTGTAGCATAATACAAAAATGCCTGTACTAGTGCAGAAGTATAAGACTGAACATAAGAATATTCTCAATTCATAACAGATTGCATGCAAATTCAAGAAAATATTAGTTAATCTTTAAAGGCAGTATATACAATGCAGCAGAGAAGTAGTGGATGGATTTACAGAAGCCTCACAAAGAATACAAAAGAGAATAGGAATTACAATAGAAAGATAATGACTTTTGCTGTACTTTAAACCAGATTGTGCAGTCCTCCAACATCCACTGTGAAAGAGAAAAACAGCTGGGAGGTGGAGAAGCAACAGATTCTACTGAGTGAAGGCTCTTACAGTATTTAATCCCTTCACTGCACAGCACCTGCTGTGTTAATGCACACCAGTGTCACCAGTGTACTAGTGCCATAGTACATGCTGTTCACCAGCTCAGTGGGTGTTTCCTATCTGCAGTATTTGGCAGTAGGCAGGAGGTTTCCTGGGCTGGAGAATGTTCTTTCCAAGCTTGGTTTTTGTTTCATACACAATTGTTTCAGCTTGCACCTTGTGTGTTTTTTCCTCGCTTCTGATGCCTCACTATTTTCTTTTAGTTCTTCGCGCTTATTTCACAACTCACACCTAAGTAGCTTTACAGAAAATGTCCACCAAATGTTTTCATTAACAGTATATAGTCCAAGCCTGAAATACGAGAGCGTACTTCTCCTTAATGCCTGCCCAAGACTTCTGTGATCTCACAGGTATGTCTTAGACCTCTGGTGAGCTCTGTTGATGAACCCTGGTGGCCATATGTCCACCTAAAGTAGCCTAGGCAAAAAGCCTTCCTAGTTCAGGGGCTATCTCTGTAGGTTTTCCCATCTCTGAGTATGTAATGAGTCACCCTGTGGCTGCACAAAGACTGGTGCAAATAAGGTCTTTCAGTTCATACTAGTTTGTATATGACCTTTATTCTCTCTTGTTCATTAACTGAATGAGGCAATTTACTTTTATTGGGTTTTATTAGTTTTAAATTTCAAGGCTATTTTGCCCACCCTAGAGTCTGAAAGTTAAAGAAATGAAAATGTTAGAAAGTTCTGCCTAGCAGAAGCACTTTTTTTTCCCTCTGAGTCAGGCTCTGTTTCCACAGTAATGATACCACATGTATTAATTATTGGAATATCCAGCAGTACAAGTTTACATGCTTTAAATATCTATCAGACTAACACAGGGGAAAAAAAAAAAAAAAAAGCTATGCAATTAGTCAAATCTTTAGAGCAATTTTCAGTCAGCTGAATGAGATAGTATCAATCTACCACAGCATTTTTGATCTGTAACCTGGCACTGCAAAGCCAGATTAACTTTATTGTCAAATTTATTTATTAGTCAAGTCAGATGGAAAGTTACTTGATGCTGAAGCAAAATGCCTAGCCGGTATGTTCAGACTATACCTTAAGTATGTGTGTATCATTGCAATATAAAAAAAAGTGGGGCAAAGGAAGTTACGATTTGCTTGCCCTTCTCAATTGATCAAATTAGAATAGATCAATAACATCAATCTTAATCGATCTAATTATATGTCTTGTACTTTTGTGAAAATAGGTTGACAAGGGCAATTGATGCTGCCTAAGTAGTACTGAGGAAATACATATTAAGTCAGTTTTACAGCCCCAGATTGACCAACTCTGCCCTTTATAACAAGAATCAGTACCAATAATAACCAATAAACCCTTCTTTAAATACTATTGGATATTTTACAGTATAGCAGAAATTGCTTGTACTGTGAAGGAGTCCATATGGAAAGCTTGAAAAATTTTTGTCAAGTACTATAGTTCCTTGACTTTAACATTTGAAAAATGTTTGGATTAGTTTTACAGCTTTAAGATATTAAAAGTAATTTTGGCCTTCAAAAGAAGGTTAAAAGGTAGGTTCTGTTAGTGTACCTAATCTCATCAATACTTACCAGCATCTCAGTATCCTTAATTCAGGTCAGTAATTTCTAAAAAAATTTAGATCGGTTGTTTATTTCAACTTAATATAAAGGGAAGTATGACAAATCCAGCAGCTGCTACATTTATTACAACAGTATACAAAATTTTATTTCTCTAATTTCATGAAGCCCCTTTCTTTCCTGAACTCTTTTAGAAAAGGAAAAATGAAAAAAAAAAGCCAAAATGTTCTGCCTAGAGCATTAGTGGGATGGGTTCCATGAGTGGCTCCTGTTCCATTTCTTCTTCTCCTTTCTTTTGATTATTCCATAGTGACTCCGAACTTCTGGAAACTACTCTGCTCCAAATGTGTCTTATTAGTACTGGGAGAGGGACACACAAAAAACACTGCTCATTTTTATTTTTTTGATTCAACACAGATTAAGTCTGTGAATTAATTCTAGAGGCTGTACCCCTTTGCAGTGAAAAAAACGAAAATTAGTTTTACTGAAACTACCAACAAGATTTCTGGATTGCTTGGTTGTATATTTACCACTTTAATATACAGCAGCTACAGTGGTATTTTCCATCTAAGTGTTTTGAGGAGAGAGAGAAAGTGAATCCAATAGTTATTTCCAAGGTGAAATCGATTTTAAGTAGAACCGATGCATTTTATATTCCTGTGCAACTCAAGACTAACTTAGTATTCATGATGCTTTTCTTCATACAGTACTCATGCAGTGTGTTTCATTTGCAAAGTGGCATGCACAGGAATAAAGGCCCAGAGGAATACAACCCTTCTACCTCACACAAAAAGTAAATTAGGTTTTCTTAGCATTCTCTCTTCATCATCTGAAAAACCTGCTGCTAGTCAAATTTTCTTCTGATGTGTAGTGTATTTTCTGATAAATTTGTAGCTTGCTTAAAAGGCAGCTGCAGTTTGCATGTAATCAGCAAACATCTCCAATAATTCAAAAGGAAAAGGTAAAACATTAGCACTAGACAAAATGATCAGAGATCAGGTACAGCAGATGCAGATGTTATTAATAACTGAAAAGCAAGTGAGCTAGGCTGCTTTAGGAGATTCAGTATTGTCCAGGAAATATAGGGGTTGCCTGTCCCACCACACACAACAGCTGTTAGGGGAACTGCAGAAAAGCCTACAGGAGAAAGTCTGATGACAATTTTTGGTTCCAGCTTGACAGAAAATGGTTTCTCTAACTTCTAAGATCATGTGTTTGCCAGCGTAGATGCAATTACGTGTGGTATACAGTTACTGAACATTGATAAATATTGTAATTGGCCTTGTACTGATCACATGTCCCTAAGATCAGAATTTGGCATTCTCTGCTTTTGCAGTAGGAAGATGAGTATTTACACACACACACACACACACACACAAATGACTGTAATATACATTTTGTTCATTTGTTAAAGTATGTAAAACCTCAGATATCCAGATTTGTTAGCTTTTACATTTTCAAGGTAGTAGACAAAATCTTGTCTTCATCTTGTAAAGTTGCTGAGACTATGAATGTTTTTGAAAGCCTTTTTTGTTTTACTTGGAGGTACAGGAGGTTCTTAGTGAAGTGACTTTCCCTAAGGCATAAGATTTGATAGAGGAAAAAAAAGAATTAAGACAGGCTTTTCTGGCTCCCAGTTTCATGTTATTATCCATCAGATCAAGCCAGCTCTACACTCAGCTCGTTTCAAAGTGCTTTCTTGAGAGGATACCACTAATACAAAGGGGAAAATGTGTCATTTGGGTGAGTGCTGTGTATAGACATTGGGTCTATCACACTGTTTCTAAAAAGAGCATGATAGTCACACAAATTCACAGCAGCCATTAAGTCACTTAGTAAAATTCACAGCAGAGGTCATCCTGTCCACACCAAGTTTTTGTCCTCTTTCCATTCCTCCTACTCGCTAGGCAAACAAATATGTTCTGTGTTAATACATATCACAACAGGCTGGCAATCACGGAGCAACCAAAACAAATTACTGACAATATCCCTGTGTCAACTTAGTAGCAAATCTGAACACCACAGACTTTACTATGATGAATATAACAGAGAAAAGGAAGTGCTGAATACATGATTCTGCCATGAGCTAAAGGAAAATAATTAATTGAAAACCTAAGTAAGAGATTATGTCAATCTACCTTCTCTGCTGTCCTAATTTTTAAATTTCTTTTGTCTGTCTGTCTACCTCACATAAATGTTCTCATTTTATGAATGTTCTGATGTTTTTTCTTTCTCCAAGATCAGTTTTGTGTATCCGTAGTTATAGCCAGTCTCCTTATATGCATCGAGTTGCCACCTTTATTCCTCTTCCTAATTATTCTTTGTTCTTGCTTTAAACACCAAAAGATCTTGGAAGTTTTGAAAATCTTACTGCTTAATAGTTTATATTTATCTCGTTAAACTGCTTTTATCTTGTAAATGTCAGTCCTGACTGGCTGATCTTCCTTTAGGCTTCATTAGTATTTAGTAATCAGGAGTTACAGCATTGCAAATGCTTAGTAATATTTTTCCAAGTACAAATGAGAATTCAGATGACTGGAAGGTGTTAATAAAGAAAGGAAAGAACTAGAACTTCTAGAATATTTAAGTCACTCCTCTAATCCAAAGGTGAGATTTACATTAGGACCTGAAAAGCAAATTCCACTAGTGGCTGACATTTCTCTTCCCTGGAAAACAAAGTTTTGGAAACTTTTAATTCCCCACTGAAATAAAAATGGAGCCACTCAACTGCTTTCAGAGAGGGGAATGCTATTATAACGCTTATATTGGGCATTGGCTTATGAGTTCCATATTCCTATTAAAATTTTATTCCACACCTCTTAGAATCAAGCCAAACAGGAGCTTAAACACTGTCAGACCAGTATGGTAATTGGTAAGCAACAGCTTTTGATTCAGTATTCCAGCCTGGGTCTATGGAAATAGTTTCACTAGCTTTACCAAACAATTGGTTCATTGTATAGAATGTTTTTAGACCAGTGAACCAAATCCTGCCTGCCTTTCTCTTAGGTTTCAGTAGGAGTTTATAAGCAAAGTAACAGAGCTCAGAAAATGGCACACTATCCCACTTGAACTAAAGGGGGAATTTTAGGTAGGTGGAATGCACTTACGAGACTGGAACTCTTCCAGGATTCAAGCAGGAGGACTTGTGGATCTGTCAAACAGCTATGAAACGTGTCTGAAAGTTGTCCCCAAAGTAGAGGGAAAAGAAATGTTTTGTCACCTACAGAGTATTAGGCTAAGAATTTTGTTGCCTTTCTCTGCTTTTAACGTATGGAGGTAAAGGGGGAAAGTGAGAAATAAAGAGAGCTGCTTTGCAGAACATTCAAAGAAAGGCAGAGGAAAGTGCCAAAAATGGGAGAAAATATCAGTGAGTTTCACAGCATGTATTTTATTTTCTGTCCCATTCTGTTAGTAGGTGGTAAATATAAGCAGGGTGTCTAATGTTCACAAAGGTAATAAAACATCTTGAGGTATGCAGTGTGGGCTAGCTTTCAGTTGGTGTTTTATGTAATAGTCCTTTGTAGGAAATGCATAGGGAGAGGAAATTAAGGTGCAGAAACCTCATCAAAATCCAATTTTCTGATGCATTAGAATTGGCTAAACAGAACTCTGTGACTGGTTATCATTAAATTATGAGCAGTCCTTTATTACCTCTCCCCACTTGCCTGCAGTCTAGAAATCCTGTTTAGCAAAACTGGCTTTTTCAGGAACCAGACAGAGCTGTGGGTCAAGAAGTTAAGACTTTTTTTTCGGTTCTACTCTGCTGTAAAAAATAACGATAGATTTTTGATGCTTCTAGTCAGTCTCCAAATTGACATAACAGTAATTAGAAGTGATTTTCTTGGTTTCCTTCTCCCCCTTACCAGCTCAGTCTTCCTAGGCAATAACATTCTCCAGAGATTAAAGTGACAGTCTGTAGTTAAGTTAGGAAGCAACACGTCAGAAATAGCTGCTGATTGCTGGATTGGCAGTGTTGGACTCCAAGACGACCCTCAAAAATAAATGTCAGAAAGTGGAAAAAACTTTATTTTTTTAATCAATTTTCTCCCTGGCCCTTCTTTTCTCCAGTAAAGTGGTGTTTGTGAGTCCTGTCTGGTTTTATCTGTTTGTTGCAATAACATGTTACTGTGGTGGGCGGAGCCCGGCTGGGTGCTGGGTGCCCCCCGCTGGGTGCTGGGTGCCCCCCGCTGGGTGCTGGGTGCCCCCCGGGCCGCCCTGTCCCTGCCCTGCTCAGCCGGGCCGGGGGCAGAGACGCAGCGAGGGGCTTCTGGGGCGGGATAAGGGCAGGGGGAGCGCTCGGCAGCTGACTCACAGGCAACGCGGGCTCCACTTAGGGAAAATGTTTAATTTATTACCATACAAATCAGAAAAATCCTTCCCCCCAAACCCCTCCTTTCTTCCTGGGCCTAACTTCATTCCCAGTTTCTCTACCTCTTCCCCCTGAGTGGTGCAGGGGGATGGGTAACGGGGGTTACAGTCAGTTCACTACATGTGGGTTTTTTTGCTGCTCCTTCCTCCTCACACTCTGCCCCTGCCCCAGCGTGGGGTCCCTTCCACGGGAGACAGTTCTCCATGAACTTCTCCAACGCGAGTTCTTCCCATGGGTGCAGCTCTTCACACGTGGCCCCAGATGGGTCCCCCCGCAGGCGCAGCACCCCAGGCCCAGCCAGGCCCAGGGGGGTCCCCACAGGGTCCCCAGACCAGACCCCTCCCCACGGGGCCACAGGCCCTGCCAGGAGCTGCCCCAGTGCCGCTGCCCGCAGGTCACGGCCTCCTGTGGGCACCCCCTGCCCTGGGGTGGGGGGTTCCTGCCTGGGCTGCAGGGGGGTCTGCTTCCCCAGGGGCTCCCCTCGGTCTGGGGGCACAGCCTGCCCCCAGGGGCTCCCCTCGGGCTGCCGGGAGCCTCTGCTCTGGTGCCTGGTGCCCCCCGGCCCCCTCCTGCCCTGGCCTGGGGGCTGCAGGGCTGATGCTTTCACATACGGTCTTTGTTGCTGCAGAGATTATTTTTATTTATTTATATATTTATTTATTCTTTTTAATACACTATACCAGAGGTACTACCACCATCGCTACTGGGCTCATCCTTGGCCAGCAGTGGGTCCAACTTGGAGCCAGCTGGCATTGGCTCCATTGGACATGGTGGAAGCTTCTGGCAGCTTCTCCCTGTAGCCTCCCCACTGCCAAACCCTCACCATGTAAACCCACTACAGTTACTTAAAATATTTAAGTAATTTTTCCATTCCTTATTAATTTTAAAATATTTTCCTTAGGTTAAAATTAGTTCAAAGACTGTTAAGAACAGCAGTGCTCATTTGTTTGGTTTTTTTTTTTAGCCCAACAGTATATCTTTTCAGTAAAACATGAAGTACAGATCAGATACACATACAATTAAATAAAAAGGACATTTCCTTAATCAGATTGTCAAGAAAAAGGTCAAAACTAAAACATCACCCCAAAATTCAGAAAAGTGTAACAGGGATATTCTTTGTTTAAAAAAAAATCACAGAAGAACCAAAAAAAAATCATTTAATTCTTTAAGAGACTATAATTAACTTTTATAATAAATGTTCCTGCTAAATAGCTACACAGGGAAGCATCTTCTGAAAATGGAATATAAAATAATCTTAAAGCAATTATAAAGAAGTTTTTGATTTGCAAAATTTAGTATAATTATGTAATTCCCTTTTGTGTGCAAGCAGGCTTGGCATTGAACATTGCATTGATGAGTCATATGGAGCTAGTTATTTCCCAGTGAATAGCAAGAAGCAAGCAAAAATTACCCTTTAAATACAACAGCCTATGAGTATAATGCATTAATTAAATTTTACAGTAGAGTCAATGGCAAAGGTTCATTTTGATGCTTGAAGATGCTATACCAAAGGTGTTATCTGGAACACATGAAGGCCTGACAGGATGTCTGTGACAAGCAATGTTAAAATGCTCCTTTCCTGAGATGTGAAAATGCTTTCAATCACCACCTTCAGTTGAGTTCACTCCTTTAAAAATTTCATTTCTTTGCCAGTATGTTTGCAATGAAGTAGCTGTAAGAGTGTGTTTGACTTTATTATGCACTGTGAAAGGTGAACATATTGTAGACATTTAACAGGTTCCTTGTATCAGGCTTGTTAAAAATGGTGAGCTTAGTAAATGCAAATGTTGCCCAACTGAATATACAGCATTACATGTGTAGATACGTACATTTGTGACTGTAAGTATATATAGGTAAAGTAAAAGTATATGTAGTTAGTGATACCCATAATCCAGATTTTAGTGACTAAGTGTGTACTCTTGTAACATAAATTTGCTGATCTGGGTTTTTTTAGGCTGCAAAATAACTTGGCTTGTGCCACATTGGTGTTTGGAGGCAAGCAAATGCTATTAAATTATTTACAAATAACCTGCTATTTCTTTTAGTTTTTAAAGTTCTTTTTTACTATAAAATTTATTACTCAAAGGTGCTTTATCACATTCTGAGACTCCAGTGTTCACCAATAACAGGAATTCAGTTTTGGAGAAGACATACTTTGGATTAAGTGGTACCTTTCACATTTTTCCAGAACTGCAAATATTTTTTCTTATTTATTTGTTTATTTATGTGTTTTTTTCCCCTGTGGAGATTACTATTAGAATTAAGTCACTTGGAAAACTACAGTCAGGTGTCACTGGTGCCCAGTGACAGGATGAGTGTTAATAGACACATCATGATACATCAAATCCAAGGTAAATGTAAGAAAAAAAACTTCTTTGCAGTTAATGTGGTCAAAGTAGGTTTGCCCAGGCAGGCTGTGAAATATGTATTCTTGTAGATAAACAAGAAGAGACTGGACCAAGGCTCTTGGCAACCTGCTCTAGTTGACCCTGCTTTGGGCAGGAAGGTTGGATTAGCAGAGCTCAGGAGGTTCCTTCCAACCACAATAATTCTACGATAAATATTAATCAGTAAAATGGATTATTCACTGTGTTCAGAGAAAGGAATTTCTAATTAATGCACCCTTTTCAAAATGAAATATGCCTATACTAACACAGCTTTTAGAGTAGGACTCTATCACAGCTTTTAGAGTAGGACTCTATTTTGGTACTCATTTTTTTCCAGTGGATTATGACTCTGGCAAGAACTTTTTGTGCCATCTCTCATCATTAGCATATACATGACATGTTCAGATGACCAAACCAAGTGCTTTTTACAGGACATATGCTATGTGACTTGAGGCACATTAAAAGATAATTAAGTATATTAAACAATAATTTGATTTATTTCGTATTTGTTTTATATGGGGATATAAAAACTGATTCATGTCTAATTCATTTCCCAGGCAATATCTTTTCATGGCACAGATGTTTAGCAAGCAGAAACAATGCTGTCTCTACAGTAATTCTCATGTAGCGTCAAAGAAAAACTTGACCAGACCATCTGTATTCAAAGGAACAATCACATAAAGAGGACAAATACATCTGATTGCTTGGAAACAAAAATTAAAAACAAGGTCCCTGAATATTTCTAAAACAGTATGTTTATCAGAAGTTGACCAGGACAAGTAATGTGAGGACTGCTAAAAACAGTTAAAGACAATTAACTAAGAGAGGGAAAAAGTAAACCCTGATTTAGTTCCTAGAAGTTGTTTTTTTCTCCCCAGTTATGAAAGTTACCTTTATCATTTGCAAAAACCTAAATAAATGGTGTTAATTATTTTTTTACTTTTATGTGCATGAGTATGACTGCTTGAATAGATGAAACCTGGACAGTAGACTTAAAGTCAACAAACCTGATAATTTCTTCTTTGTACATCTGCTTTGAATTCTGTTTTTCCAAACAAAATGATGCAGTGTTGTACTGTGATTGTTCAGAAGGACATGTTGATGGCGAGCAATCGTAGACAAGCATTAGCCTGTTAAGTTAGGTTTTTTCCAAATACAGTTGAACAAACTTCAGGGTTTATCTTTTTAAAAAAATCACAGTGCTGTGCAGCCTCCTGCTGTATCACTTGGAAAAGCAACAGATTTTATGTTCCAGCCAGTCAAAACTGGAAAACTGGGCAACTGGGACAACTTCCCTGAGAGACAGATATAACTTCAGCTCTGGCCTTGCCTCGGTAGCAGTGTCCATTAAGACATATGGTCAACCAGTGAAAAACAGTATCTGATGCTACTTCTCTGGGTTGATTTAATTTTTATTTTGTTTCAGTCTAAACCACATACAGTTTTATTCTGGTTTTGAGGACACCGAAAGATTCTAAAAACTAAAAATGCAAAATATAAAGTTAAACATTCCCAAAGTTACATATAAAGGTTATATTTATAATTACTCAAAAATGGTAAGCTTCCAGTTTTGTGTTAAAGCATGCTCTGATTTAGATGGCTGGCATGTTATCAGTAAACCATTGCTAAAAAATGACATTTGTAAAAGAGCACTTAACACATCTTGTGTAACATCTCTATTATTGGCAGATTGTTGATTTTTGAAAAGGAGAATAATACTCGGATGTAAAGGTAAGAATAAGGATGACATTTCATTTTTGTTAAGTACAGTTGTTAAGGAGGTAAAACAAACCATGAAAAGTGTTATCAGTTATTCTGGAATCCCATTATTTTAGAAATACTCTAAGAGGATTAATTTAGAAGTCGGGTTTAGAAACAAACAGAAGAACATGGATATGAAAAGTAAAATGTCTTATTTGAGAGCTTTTACAATACTATCTCGGCATAGTAGCAGTCATTCTCAAACATTCTTGCACAGCAATCAAGGTCATCCAGCATACATTGTGCTACAAAGAAAACCACCCACTGTGTTGGTCTGTGACACTAAGATGATCTGGAAGAAGCTAACCGTACTATAACTTTTACCATACAAAGTGGCTCAGAGGACATGGATCTGTCCCTGACACAGTCCACAAAGACAGTAGTGATGTAGTAACTTTTAATTTTGTTTTTCACCATTTACAAATTCAAGTTTTGTTTTGGTTTGTTTTTGGGTTTTGGGTTTTTTTTGGGGGGGGTTTGGGTTTGTTGTTTTGTTGTTTTGTTTTTTTTTTCCTGAGGCAGAACTGTGTTAGGAATCCAGGAAACCAAAGTGTTCTTAAATGGTAGACAAAACCACGTGGACAATTATGGGCTCAAGTTTTGTTTTTCACTAATGTTCTGAAGGCAGTTAGTGATATATTGGATGAAATTGCAGATATATTAAAAATTTTGTTCTTTGTTTTACAAGTAAGAATGACTGTGTCTGGAGATCAAGACCCTTAGCTGATCAAGAGTCCAGGCTAATGAAGCTGGAAAGAGAGCGGACCTGAGTTACTGCTTTGTGTTCCTGGTCCTGGATCTGCCTTGTGTGCAGACAGGCACGGGCTCCTCGCACAACCTGGATTGAAACAATGGCTGGAAGTCATCATTCACGTGAGAATTTTCAGACTGGAATTATTAATATTTGACATGAGCACTTCTTCACCAGCCACTCAATGATTAAAAAAAAGTTGCATTCTGGTATGGATGTACATTTTTACAGTGCCTTGTTCTGAATAAATTTGACCCATGAAAAATGTTTATTTCTGGTCAAACTTTGCAATGTCCCTTTAATTTCAGTTCCAAAGAATCAGTCTTCATTCTTCCACAGTGGTCAGGATGCTAAAGCACTGCATAATTCACAGGCCTCCTTTTGACAGTACTGCTAATTACTTTTTTTTTTCTTTTTCATTCTTTCAGAATATGTTCTGCCTTTGAAGGCAGAACTGGAAGGTTTTTCTGATAACTTCAGCAGACTGTTGAAATATTTTTTTAAAAGATTTGTTTACCAACAGGATTTCCCTTTGCTGTTTTTCTAAATTAATAAATTCAGTGTTTAATATCCATTAATCTATTTCTGTTAAAATGTAAGTGCAATAAGCATCCTTTTATTCATTTATTTGTATACTATCCCTTAACCCCCCCATTTGTAGATTATGGATGGGTTATGCAGGGCTCTCTGCAGACCTATAACAAAGAACCAAGATTTTAATCCAGAGAATTTACAATATACATGAAAGAGAAGATGAAATAACAGGACAAGACAGACAATCAGGGCTGAGGAAGAGAAGGAAGACAAAATAAAAAATGAACAGAACTGAGCAGAAAAGCAAAAGTCATCGATAACTCCTGGAAAAACAAGAAACAAATAGTAAAGTATGATATCTGATCAAAGATGTTCTTAGGTGCACAGGTGTTAGAAAAAAGTAATAATTAATAATATCAACTTCAATTATTTCTAATTAATCAATTAGTTTCGATGCTTTCTTAAAATTTTATAGAATGAGACTCACTGCTTCAACTTTTTCTATTTCTCTAAGAATTTAGAGGGCCTTTGTCCTCAGAGTCTTTGGCTTCTTTGGTCTACTTCTCAATTTTATCAGTAGTGTTCTCTGTGGACTGTTACTTCACTAGTTATTTTATGCAATAAATAACTAATTTTGAGAACTGGTCTTTCATGCTCTAATTACAAAGATGCTTAGAAGTCAGTTGTATTATGTTTGTATTATATGTAGAGTGTGCTCTAGGTCAATATTCTACATAATTGTTAGTTATATGTAGTTATACTCTAGTTTTTCTTTCTTTTTCTGGTATGTCTTATTTTATTCTCCTGATAATCAAGATTGAAAATACATTTCTTCCATTAAGAAGGACAAAAGCTTGACCAAAGACAGTCTCTAGCTTTAAGAAGGGTTCCATTTTCCTGTTGTCTCGCATTCTGCACTGGAAAATTTTGAAATTTGAATTCTGTCTTATTCTCTGGCTTTTGTATGTTCATGTTTACATCTGTAGTCATATGCCTTCCACATACAGATTATGAAAGCCTTGCAACTTTAGCAAAAAACATGTCAAAATAAATACACAAAAATTAATTCCTACTTCAAGATTGTAATGGTTTTTGTTCTTAGGCAATTTGTCATTTTAGACTATTATAGAAACAGTAAAACTTTGCTTTGTAACGTTCTCAAATTCCCTCAACACAAGTTTTAAGGGCATGCAGTTCTGCTGATGAATGTCCTATGCTTTAAGTAGTGATATGTCATTAATCACATTAAGAAATAGACCTAACGAACTATAAATTAAAAGTAAGACTGTGTTACTAGCTCTCTTTTTTATAAAAATTAAATAGTCTATTAATATCTCTGCATTTGAGGTAAAGGAACGTCTGGACATGTTATTGCCATGATAGCTCCTTTTTTGAAGTAATGCTCCCCATGGCGGTGACAGTTCAGTCTTTGCTCTGTACCAAGGAACAGTGACAGAATGCATTCCTATTTCTGTGCAGCTGCTTGTATGAACTTGCTCAGAAGACTGTGGTCCATACTGTGCACTGTGCTAATCACTGTCAGAGTATGGGCAAATTACTGAAATCTAATCCTGATTTATACTTTCTGTGAATAGAATTAGAAAGCTGTTAGGCTTTATAGCCCGAAGCACTCTGGGAATGATATCCACAACTGGAGCTATTTCCTTCAACAGTTACGTTGAAATTGTGATTATCAGAAGCTGCATTATTTAAAAAGGTAACTTACTGCAAGCAAGAGATATAATTAGCATAATCTGTTCTTTAAAAGATACATATGCCATTAAAGTTTTAAAGAAAGAAAATCTTAGCTGAAATCATCTTTGTGTTTTACTGAAGCTCATTTCTTTTCCATACCATTCTGTCAGAACACCACACACTGGCTGTTGGAATAGCCTAAGCCTTAAAAGTTGTTCTCAGTTTATATAGTTTTCATATGTCTGTAAGAATGACATTGATTCCCTCAGATTTCATACAAATTTTCCATTTGCGCTCTCAGAATTTTATGACCACAGTTTTGAGCATACAAGATTGATGAGAAACAATTCTCTCTGTTACTGCACAGAGTACCTATGCTAGCATCTTAATTGGATGGATGCAAAAGGCAGAAGACACATTTTTATATTGGTCTGTGTCGTGTAGTGAAGGAGAAGCAGCGATGGCTATTTCTCTAACTTGTGACATAGTAATTAAATACTTTTAGTAATTTCTATTCTACCTACCTCAATTTAATGATATCGAGCGAACCTGCTAACCTCAAGATATTCCATAACCACAGAGGAATTGCTGGCTACTCCTAGATGCCCTAGCACTCCACTGAATTTCTCCTACATTAAGCCAGTCCAGAGATATCATGTCAAGATGTTATCGTAGGACCATAGACCACTATAGGTTTGAAGGCACCACTGGAAGTCATCTGGTCTAAGACCCACCCAAAGCAGAGTACACTTAGAGCGGGGCCATGACTTGTCAAGTTTTTAGTATCTCCAAGGAGAGAGATTTCACAGACTCTCTGGGCTCCTTTTCAAATATTTAACCACCACCATTGTGAAATTTTATTTTTCCCAGTATTTTAATGTATTTTCCCTTGTTACAGCTGGTGCCTGTTGCCTTTCATCCAACCACTATATATCTCCAAAGAAAGTCTGACTCTATCTTCTCTATATCTTCCTGTTAGGTAGCTGAAGATAACATTAAGATCCTCCCCTTGTCCTTCTCTTATTAAGGCTGAACAGCCCGGTTCTCTCCACCTACATTGCACTCCCGCTTCCTACTGACCTCGATGGCCTTCTGCTGAATTGTCTCTACTTTATCCATGCCTGTCTTGTACTGGAAGCCCCAAACTGGACATAGTACTCCTGCAAGAGCCAAATAGAGGGAAAAATAATGTCTCTTAATTTTTGGGCTATGCTTTTATTAATACAGCCCAGGTTGCGTTTGGCCGCCTTTGATTCAGAAGCACACTACTGACTCATGTTCAACTCCTTGACCATTAAACCCCCCTAAGTCCTTTCCTGCATGTTGGAATTTTATTCAGGACCTGATACATTTCAGATATGCATACTTTTTTGTGTTTGAATTTAAAAAATGCCAAGCATCTACAGTGCCTGTTCACTCTGAATGGCTTTCTAAAAGCTATTTTAGAAAGCCATGCTCTAAATTTTTACAATCCTTATTTGCCAGCAGGAGAAAAAGAAAGATCACATTCAATAAGAAAAAACAAAGAACTAAACCCAAAAATGTCACTTTTCACTTGTAACTGCAAAGGTCTCTACTTTCAGCAATTATATTGTCTTTCTTCTATTAGTGTCTGAAGTGTTTTATTCACCTATGTGCCATCTCTCCCCGGGCATGTGAAAATTCTCCTTCATTTATGCATGTGTAATGAGAACTAAATAAAAAAGGTTTTCTGAAGCCTGGCCTCTGCAGGAACCAATACAGGTAGAAATGTAAACTGTTTGTAATAATCAGTTTTTTATTTCAGGACTTATTAGTAAGTAGTAAAAATTGTGTTCATGCACACTTCAAAGAAACTGTGAAAGCCAGAGCAAGTCACAGACGTGTTAAAAGATGTTCTATCTTTAAGCTGCTTTAACTTTTTTCTTGACTAACAGGTCAGAGACTCTACAGGTGCAATCACTTCTGAGGCCACACACGCTCTGTTGGATGACGTACTAAGGAAGCATTGTGGTGCACCAGGGTAGCGGGGAGCCTGGGGGCACTGGTTACACTCCTGCTTGTGCGTGTCCTTCCCAAGACGTATGGGCTGCTCTGCTACATTAGGGAAGTGCAGGAGTTGCCAGGCAAATGCTAATGAGGGCTGAGCCAGTGCAACACTCGATTGGTCTTTGTGTTTAAAGGCATTTTTAACTTCTACTTGCTTTCCCTTCAATAAAGTTCACCCTTACAGGTGGGATTATGTGGCAGGGGAAAACAAGGAGACTCCAATGCCTTCCCTCCTATTTCAGTGTTCAAAAGGGAGAATTTGAGCCTTTCACAGTGAACTATAGAATTGGACAAATCATACAGTGATAAAATCTGAGTTTAGAAATCCTTTTTTATCTGTTTATGTTTGGGATGCTATAAAAAGCATATCACCATGGTATCCCAGCTCTTTCCAATTAAAGAAAACTATTTCTACCATTTACTTAGCAACTTTGACAATAGCCTCCAGCAGCAGTAAAACAACTTGACTGCCTGGCATTTTACAAGATAAATTCTTCACTACTGTCAGTTTTTTCTAGCACTGTTGCTTGCAAAGGCTTAAAAAGTTACTGCATCTTCAACCACTGAGGCTGGTTTTGTTACACTCATTTGAGCTATGGATCACTAGGTACACTTTGTACCTTTACATGCCAGTTTGAGAAAAATCAATTTTAGTCTTGAAGAGATGAAACTAGTGTTGCAGAAGATCAGTGCACATTTCCAGGTGCTGCAGGGCACTAGCATCTTGATGGGGATTCAACAAAACATAACATAGGTATGGTACAAAATTGCTTACTCTTATGCTAAGAGATCTTCTGAAAAAAAAATACAGAGTAAATCAGAATACTGTGAAGAAGCTTGAAGTCACACTAGCTACAGTAATCACTTCTACGTTACTCACAATCTTAGCATCAAAAATATAATTTCTATTACCTACTACAAATTACTGTATGCCAATAATATTGTAGGTACAATAGAAAAATCAGATAATATTTAATATGGAGATGTAAAATAGCACATACCTGATCTTGAGGAAAGAAACAGTTTGTGCATAATAACGTGTAGAAGTATTTAATATACTTCTGTCCAGGCAAAGCTTGGCTATCACCTAGCCTGGACATAATGTCAAAACAGTAGTGTTATTCTCTACCTTTTTCTTCACTAATATTTTAAGTCTTTGCACCATTTATATACATCTACAAAGCATGAGAAGAGATGGATCATTTACTTTCTGTTCCCTGCTATAATTCTACTCGGATAGAAAAATTCATTTTTTAGTTTTCTTTTTGTAATTTAGAAATGAGGGTACTCTTTCCTGTTTTGAAGGCCTCAGATTGCACTTCCGTGGGATATTAACTGTGCTTTCTGTGAGCACAGGCCAGAAATGCTGAGTCCGGATAAGACATTCTGCTGCAACTCATGTAAATGTTCTCTGCCAGATCATATTTATTAACATTTTTGAAAGAGTAACTTTGTCTCAGAAGAGGTTATGCTAGATCAAGTATCATCTGTTTGTGAAAATCTAACTTAATGCTAGGTCAGGTGTTGTCTATTCTCCTGCAGCTGATATAAATCAGATTTGTTCTGGTAGGAAGTACAAACCAGTACATATATTTATTGTGCATTCAGGCTAACTTGATGCAGACATATTCTTCTGTCTGGAGTCATACCAGCTTGGAGCAGTTGCTGCTCCTCCAGCCCTTCTCCCTCTTCATGTCAATATTCCCTGTAGAATGTAATCCTTTTTCTAATCTGCTGGGTTTTTTATATGTATGTTTCTTAACTAAATAATCCAAGTTAACAAATGGGGCATACATACTAGAATTTTGCTAATTAAACTAATTGGAACTAAAACAGGTTAGGAATTGCTTATACAAGCAGTTCCACTGGGAGATTAGAGGAGGCAGTAACCTCTAGCCACTGCAAAAGACTGAAAGTGATAATTATTTCACCAGTGTTGCTCTATCTGGAGAAGGATGTATAAAAACAGCTTAAATGATAAAAAGGGTATGGAGCTTATATAAATTGAGATTGGGGCATGCACTCCATTTGCCAGTGGAAGCACTAAATATGCAGCCAACTGCAGGCTCAAGAGCAAAACCAAAGGAAAAACAAAAAAAGAGATTGTGTAAAAAGACTTATCCAAGGTCTTATCCCATTTTTCTTTTTTTCAGCACAGTACAGTTTTCAAAGAAATACAGTTAAACATGCAGGAATGATTTTGAAATGCGCTGTGCATTCTTCCTATAACAAATATAGATTTGTGCAGAGATAGTCAAAACTTGCCTAGTCATACCAGCTTTACGTGTGCTCAATGTTGAAAGAAAAGAGCAGGTGAAAATTCACTTCCAAATACCAATTGTAGAACTAGCTGGATAAAGCAGTTATAAAAGAAGACTGATTTAAGAAATTCCAAGTATATAAGTAACTCAAGTTGAACATAAACCTGATCTTCACTGAAATACGAGAAACAAAAAGGAGGTTTGAAGTGCTACATTAAAAAAAGTCAGGGTTTTTTTCTGTGTTGGTTTTTTTTTTTTTCTTTTTCTTTTTCTTTTAAAAACCACAGCTGGTGATGGTGACAATTTTGTGACAAATTATTTTGACATTTACATATTTTACTTAATGTTACTGGACATTTCTGATTTATTTTAATTATTATTAATTAAAAAAACTACCAGTGTTTAAACTTTGATATCATTTCTGTAATGCTGGCAAAGATTTTCTAAACAATAGTTGTTCTTTTGCACTTTAGGATTTCTATAGCACGTTTTACACTATGTAGTCTTTTGTTCCTAGAGGGAAAAATTCTCAGTGACAACACTTGATCGTCCTTTTCTTTTTTGAGAATACCTTTGAGCACAAATTATTGATATTTTTGTTATATTCCTAATGCTACAATACTCCAGTTACAGATCATTTCTACCAAAAGTTATTGTATTTGCAGTTCATCAGGAACCATCTAATTACACCTTTAGCCTATTATTATAGTCCCCCATATTCATCTGGCATTATCCATGGTGGCAGATTGCTGTGTTTGCACTGAGTCTCAATGATCATGGTAGAAGACTACATGGATGCAGCATTAACCCACAAGCAGTAAATGCTAACATGAACACTTCACTCCAGAGCTGAAGTTGGGATCCTGATTGTACTGTGTTCCCTCTGTATGCAGTAAAGAAAGGTAGACAGCTCCAGAATGTGATTCAGTCTGCCAACACTGTAACTAGTCTTCCACAAATGTCTTTATAGGAGGCCTAGGGAGATCACATACCTAATAGACACCTAAGCATGGTACGTGAGTTACAGGTGCAGTGTTAGATGCAAACCAGTAAGCAAGCCAGAGATCTCTGTGCTTAGTTTCCTCCCTCTGCACTTAGCACCTTCATATTGATTTCAGGGTTCAAAAATATTGTTAGGCTATCTAGTCTTGGTCCAAATTAGCTTTTAATGGAGGTTAGGCTTCTGTAGACAACATACACTCAATGTCTTTCTTTTCACAGTGAAGGACTGAAAAAAGAATCGCTTTATCTTAGAGGGAATTGCTGCTTTTCCTTTTTTATTAAAAAGAGGTGTATCAGGACCCTGGCTGATAGATTAGGGCACCAGAAAAATAAAAGGATTTTATAATCTAAGACCAAATCCATTTGTGGAAATCACAGTTGTGAGGTGGATCGATGGGATATGTTTTTAAAAAAAAAGGGTTAAAGCTTTGTTAATATTGCCTCTATATTACCAGCCAGAACCAGTGGGCCATTTTTATGTTGGGTTTTCCCGTAGTAGGCAGTGTTTCCTGTTAGAATTTGAGCTCTTTTGTTTCCATTTTATTTTACTTAATGAAGAAATCAGCCATATTTGAAGAGCAAAAAAATCCTACTTCTTTAGCTAGAAATTAATCACACTGTTCAAACCTGAGTGGAACAATTTAAATATTTCCTGGACATCCTCATTGTCTTTCCATGTGATTAACTGTCAAACTCTAACATTTATTTGTTGAAATTACGGCTGCAGAAACCCACTTGTGTCAACCCTAGCATGTAATTCCAGACTGTTATCGTGCTGTTCAAGAACTGTTCATCTATATTGGCTTTTCTGACCATGTGACCATATGCTTAAAAGTTCATTTTCAGGAGCTGAATCAGTTGATGTCTGAGTTACATTAGTATTATCTCCACCATTACACTTAAATAAAGCAAAACTCAGATTAATTTTGAAGATTTTCCTAAATCACCTTGAATGCAGTGTGCTAAAGCAAGAATGCCTCATCCATAGTCTAATTTTCATTGCTTTCTGTTTATTTCATATGTTGAGAGCAATGCTTAAAGTAATATTACTGCTTATTATCTTGCTTGGGGCTTAACTGTTTCCACTAAACCGGCAGAATTAATTTTTTTAAAGAAAAAAATCTTTTTCCTCTTGGCTTGCTGTTTCTAAACTCAACAGTTGCATCATACACCATTTTCTTTTTTGCTGTTTCTACAATACTACACTTACTATACAAAGCTAAAAATAACTGTGCTTTCTAATTATAGGTGATTTCAAAATTAGTTAATTTATGGAAAATATTCTTGAATTAGTACCTCTAAAGCAAGCCACCCCCATTCTCTTCTATACATAGGAAAAGTAAAAATACCCAGATTTTTTCTGACTTCCTGTTTTTACTGCCTTAGATGAAAAGCAGATAATTTTATTTTATTTTTTCTCCTCCCCTGATTATTCCCTGTACTTGATTTTAGGACATCTTTGAAGAAGCTACTCAAGGCAGCTAATAAGTATAAGGAACCAAGATTTCATAAATTAATTAGATAAACTTCTTCCTTGACTCAGCTTACTCCAGTGATGTTTTACTGTGAATTTAGTAGTGCTCTTTTTTTTAAATCTCATCAGTTTGTTTTGACTTGTAGTGCTATTCAAAAGGATCTATAACTTCTGCTGTTAATGACCGACTGTGCACTTCATAGTTGTAATGATTACCATTTCTCTTGTTAAATATGGGGTAAAGGTATTTATGCTTATCTGAATGATGGGTGTTTATTTTAAATATTTACTGAAAAGGCAGTAGATCATGCAACATTAGAAGTCCAAAAATGTGAATTCAATTTATTTTATTCCAGCTTAGCACCATTCATTACATCTGATATTCCTCCTGTTCTGTAAACAGTAAATGTATTGGGCCCTGAATCAAAACCAAACCTAACCTGTAGTTATACCTTTACAAGGAGTATATTAATTTGTCAGAAATTAATTACAATCATAATCTGTGAGTCTTTTAATTAATTATTTTGACACATAGACAGAAGAGGCAGTGGAAGGATTCAAGAAAACTGTAAGTTAATTAATTGAACTTAGAAACCTCAGATGAAATATCAAAAGAAAAAAATAGTGGTTATTTTTGCTTCAGTACTTCTGACACTTCTCACAGATACATCGTCTTTTCCTGTAGTACTACAAAATACATATTTGGGATATTAAATACTGTGAGAAAAACAATGTTCTTATATTAAACATCTTTATTAATACCAATATTCTATGATTTATCTGGGATAGCTTCAAAACATGATGTTTTGGAAGACAAAGTACAACCATAATTTAGAATAAATGTGAGAAATAATCCTTTGGGGATGGATACTTCACTGACAATTTGAGTTTAATCCTTATTCAAATTGAATTTTCTTTGTGAAAGCTCAAGGCCTTCAGTCTACTATCAGAAAACAAAACTGACTATTAATCAAATTGTTTGGTTTTCTTTTATTAAACCTGATAGAAGTTTGGTGAACCAATGCATTTGTAAACTAAGCCTGCAAAAACACAGCAGATTGATAGTTATGCTTAACTTGGTAGGAAAAAAGAGTTTTAGTGCAGTTTGTGGTTTTTGATCTTTTTTTTTTTTTTACATACTTCAGTTCTCATTTCTGTCACCATTCTTTTGTCACTTGCTGGTTTCTGTTGCTCCCTTATAGCATGTGTTATATTCTTTGTTCAATACTAGATTGAATTAAGGTAGTGTGAAAGCAGTAGTGGTAGTGGTACGGGATTCACAATTGGCTTAGGTGCCTGTGTTAACCAGCTGCTCTCTATAGACCTAATAAACCAAAACTGTTTTCATGGCAGAATCTTTGAGATCTGATGGGAAGGTCAAATGTGCATGACCATGGATCCCATGTCTGACAGTGGTACCTTGCTTTCCACAGGACAGGTGGAACTAAGTAGATATGGGATTTACCCTGAAACAAGGGATATGTGGACCAAAACTCTGCAGGGCTATTTTAAATTCAGTGCATTAACTGAAGCCCAAACCCGTATAGACACTATGGTTCTGGAAGAACATAGTAAACAGGACAGAACCACAGCTTCTGTATGCCTATGTCAAGCCTTAACACAATTACCGAGGATATCACAAGAGTGACAGTACTTCAGCTGGCTCAGATTCTGCAAGGTATGTTTGTCAGGTATTTCTCTGTTGTCTTCAGGCTTCACTCTGCTGACTACTAGTTGGGGGCTGCAGCTGTGCTAATCTCTGTTCTGTATCAGTGACAACTTTCTTATTTCTGAACCCCCATCTTATATGTACAATATTGCTTTCCTCCTCTTCTGATTTTTAAATTGCTAATGATCATTATTTGTTTACTTTGCCAAAAAAAGGCTTTGGGGAGACCAGCCAGGACCAACAAAAGTAATAGATCACACATTAATAAATTGCTTTTCTAAAGGTTTAAAATCTCTGTACATTTTAAAGTTAAAATGAATTCTCTTACCAGTGACCTGTAATTGAAGACAGATTATTTTTTGGAAAGCAGTAGTAAAACCTGTATCCTCCATCTCATTAAGTTATTTTGGTATGGAACCATAGTAATTAGTGGTTTAATGGTTTGGTATGTTTATGGTTAAGGATGTGTTTATGCATATATTTTGGAAGAAGACTCCAGAGAACAAGGTATGGCAAGACTACATCCAGAGAGTTCTTCTGAGGTTGGTAGGTTACAAGAATAACATTGCTGACCTCCTTCCTTTTTTATAAACAATACTTTAAGGAATAAAAATCCACACTCACCAGCAGAAATCCAGCTGATAGGTATTGGTCTGAATATGCTTCTCAGTCACAGCAGAAGCATCACTTAGGTACATTCAGTGTTAAATTTTTCTGATAGTTATATCATTAGGATTTTGCTTGAATTTCGAATGTTTAGTATACTATTGGTACAATAACATGACATGATGAATCGCCTATCCTAGGAAATGTGTCACATCAATAAAACTGGTTTTTAATAGCACTGTTGCAATTCCCCAGTTGAAAGAATTTCAAGAGTCAGTTAAGACAAAACCTATTTTTCATTACATTATAGACATTCCTTAGCAGTGTTGTACCTGAGCACAGGGGACAGAATGGGCTCAGTAACTACACAGAGGATTATTGCCTCATTCCTTATTAGGGAAGAGGCAGTAAAATAAATAAATAAATAAATCTGTTTGGCATTCCTTTCATGGTTTTTGTTTCCTTTGCATTTGTAGGTGTACCCAATAGTAGACGGCTCTGGGTTCTTTTATGATACCTTCTCAACTTTTTAAAATTTTAATTCTTTTTCTTTAAGAAATCTACTCTGAAGATATGCATTAGGGTGCCATGGGCTTTATTTAGAAGGGGGTTTTACTGAACAACACTTGAAAAATCTAGATAAAGCAACATAAGTTAGTAAAACCTAGTCTTTTTTTTGTTTGTTTCTTTCCCTTTCTTCCTCACCTGAAAGTGCCAATGTACTCATACTTCTGTAAATATGTAAATACTGGCACTACCATAGCCTGGAGTTAACTGGTGGGGTTTCTAGAGCTTATGTCTTAATTCAAATTAGCCCACTGAGTTGTGATCTGCCACACACATTGTTTTGCTGTGTATTGTGTGAGATTTTGCCTGCTCCAGGCTTTTACACACAAGTACTCCTGGCTTGCCAGCTCAGTACTGTGAAGTAGGGCTGGTTTGGTGTAGTCCTCCTTTCTGCTGGTGGGATCTCTTTTATCTGGAAATTAGTCACAGATTCACTTGACAGTGACGACAACTTCCAGTTGTTGCATTGCTACAGTGCTCGTTTCTTCAGACAGGGTTTGTGCCTGTGAGAAGACAGATGGAGCCTGCTGGGATAGGTGGTCCTGGGTAAGGGAGAGTAGTTGTCAAAAGTGAAAAACAAAACAAAAACCTCCAGACTTCTGGAAAGGTTGTTGCTGAAAAGCGTCAAAATTATAATACTCAAAACTGATTGCATGAAATTTCCAGCTGTTAAAAGCTGAACTTGATTCCTCCTTTAATCACTCTGAACACATAATACATGTCTAAACTTAAAGGTCATCCACTCACCCAGGGCCATACAAACGTGCTTTGACATTAAAAGATTTACAATTAAAATACACCTGGGTCAGGAAGTACCAGCAGGGCCTGTGGGGTTAGACGGAGCAGTTCCTAGTTGAGTGAACACTTTGCATCCATGTTGGGGCCCAGCACAGCCGACCACTCCCCGAGGGAAGGAGCGAGCATGGCGGTGCAGCCAGAGGCCCATCCCGCGGTCCCCGTGCACTGGGAGCGGCCATGCCAGTGGTGGCAGTCGGGCCTGTGGCGTCAAGGTGGGCACATGGTCAGTGACTCGGGGGCAGGACCAGGCCTGGTGGCACCAGCCAAGGTCAGACATATCTCGGTGACTGCCAGCCAAGCCCGCAGCGGTGAGGCAGGCCCATGGTGGGGTGGCTTGGTTCAGGCCTGGGGCAGCTGGGCCACGGGCCAGGCCCAGCCCCGGCTGCAATGTGGCTGGTGCTGCAGTGCAGGGGACCGCCAGCCATGTGAGGGCCAGCGCAAGGAGGGGGTCAGCCATGGCTCAGGCCCCCCCGGTGGTGCTGCCTGAGAACAGGGGCAGCCCATGGCTGCGCTGGGGCTGCAGGCCCCACAGCGGGAGCTTCATGAACGGCTCTCAAGGCTTTACACTTTGATGCCTTAACATTTAGCAGAAATCTAGCTATTTCTCTATTTAAAATTATTTCTTTACCAGCAGAGTGGAGACGTTCTTTTTCTTTACATTCCTGTCACAAAACAATTGGTGTGTCATGTTGCATTATGTCATGTCATATGGTGAAATACAAGCTGACATACTGTATCCAAAAGGTATTTGAACACATAGTGTCAGAAACTGGAAGAAAGAATACACACTTTTGCTCTCTGTCTTGGCAGAATTTGTTGTCTTCTACTCTTGCTTTAATTCTTCTGTATTGCCAATTTTATAAAAAATATATCACTGAAAGGACAAGTGCCCAGTTCTCATGCCTGTACTCAGTGCCCCTCTAATGTTTTCTTCTCTTCTTTGAGAAAAAACAAGACAGTCATGAAAGCAAAAGAAAAATCTACCAGGTGAATAAATTTCCTAAAAAAAAAAAAAAAAAAGGGAAAAAGAAAGGAAAAAAAAGCCAAACACAAAACCCACTTCTGAGACGTGACCACCTGAGGAAAGATTAATTAAAGTAAATGGAAAATTTAAAATGAAAAAAACCCAGGAATCCAAATAAATCAGTGCACAAGAAACCAGGGAAACTTGATAGCAGTCATAATCACTTTATGGGTTGGTTCATGTCAAAGATTAAAATTAAGTGATTGGCAGTAAATTAAAAAAAAATGTTTTTTGCAAGGAGGAATCCAGGGCAATATATGCTGCTGCCTCAGTGTGATGGTATTAAGAACCAGCCCTAGGTGTTCTGTTGCTTTTGGTGAATCTGGTTATATGTGCCCCTGACATCTACTGATATATCATATCCATTTTAAATATTCATTCATTTAACTACGTACTTTGTCATTAATGCTTTTCCAGAAACTGTAAAAAAGGAAATATAATCTCATTTGTATTCATTCCCCTTTCCCACAGCTTTCTGTTATTCTTTTTTCTGTAACTGCTGTATACTTTCTTCTATTTTCTGTCTTCCTTCCTTGATTCTGTTCTTTGATATCGTTTTGGCACATTGCACTTTTTCCTTACTTTTGATCTTCCCCTTCCTTGTTTTTCTTGTCACATCCTCCATTCTTTTTCCATATTGTTTTACATATTTTCTCATAAAACATTTCTCATTTGTCTTTTCCTGTTCTGGAGTAGGAACCTTAATATTGCTGGAAAGGAATTTAAAAAAGATGTTGCTTCCCCAGTATTCCCCAGCTATGGTAGTTACCTGAGGTAATACTGTTTCTGGTAGGCATTAATATTTACAGACTTATTTTATGAATCTGAAGATTGATTTAGTTTGAGAGTAATGTAGGGAAACAGGTGAACCATGGAAATGGTAAGGTCTACTTCCCTAAGATTCATAAATTTAAAAGCCATTCTGAGGTGAACAGCTTTTAGAAGAGCAACACCTAATGACTGAAAAACATTAAATGTCCAAAGTCCAAAACAAATTCGAAAATTAACTTTCAGAGGTACTGAAAATGATCTTTAATGGTTAAAACATTCTTCAAACTTACACAATTGCATCCTTCTCTATAAGATGTGTAAAGTCTAAAAATGTCAAGGAACACTAGTTTTCTTAGGTAGTCAGGTGATAAATGTGCTGTTTACTAACATCACATACGATGTCCCTCAGAAATTGTGACACACCAGTATTTCACAAACTTGTGAAAACTAAACATTTTAATTGTGTTCTTATTCACCAGTTGTCAGTGTTACATCCTATATATGCTCATATCTGTCTTCCATATGCTAACAGCTACTCTTCTGTACGTAAATGGAATTTTTGTTTCCCTTTGTATTCATGTCTAGATTACAAAGCAGTTTGAAGCGTATGTTAATCCTTTTGGAACTATCATAATGTATACACTTTAGTTTAGCCTAATAGAATTTTGTAGGATACCTTAAGGAGAACTGTGCAGACTTTAATGCTCTTGATCTCCAGTTCATCCATGCTATATGTATCCAGAAGGTACCAGTACTGCAACTTCCCCAGCATGTTTCTCAGAATGGATTTTATTTAAGTCTTTCATTGTATACATTTTAGCCAGTATAAAGGAAGTTGGTTTCAAGAGCTAAATTGCTCATTGTAATCTATTTTCTACTCTTAAATTCAACATTCACATTAATTAAGTTTTACTCTGTATTTTTTAATAAATGCCCAAAAGGAGAGCTTTTGATACTTATGGGTTCTTTACTGAACTTCTCAATAGAGTTGTATTATCTGTGCTGCATCCACCTACATTTCAGGTACGTAACTATGACACTTCAATATTTCTGCTAGGCACATGTTCTCTAGCAAAAGTCACTGCAGCAGTTTATGATGACAGTACCCCCGGTATTCTGACCCTCGTCTCCACTGGGAACAGTGCTGAAGTGGAAGTGAGTATGAGCCCCACCTGATCAACCATATGCTAGTTAAGTACTGATAGAGCGTGTTTTGTGTTTTTTATCTAACAGCAGTTGCTTGAATAAGTAATAAAATGTAGAACAATGTAAAAGTAATTTCTCTGTCAATCACTATCTTTGTGATTTTCTTTCCTGTTTGACATTTTTTATTGCATTTTCTATGCCTTTTCTTGCAATAGCAGAGCATATATTAAGCTATAGCTACTCTTCCTATTCTTATCATTTTCCTTTTTTAAAAACGGTGATTTGTTTGGCACTGAGTGCTTTTTTCTTCTAGATACTAAACCCAAACATTTTTCAAGGTCAAACCATGAAATATAGATTTAGTTTCAACATGGACACCTGAAACTGTAATCAACACATAGCTATTACTAACTTTCAAAATATATTCCTATTACAAGTGAAACATGGAAAAAGACTGATGTCCTTTCATCATGAAGAACTTTTACTATTCCCAGCTGCAGTACTATTCTGCTTTTAGACTGTTAGTAGAAAGTAACATTTTTTAATAAAATATGACATTCAGAGGCTAGATTTTTGCATATCTTATGCACAAGAAGTTATACAATGGAAGTATTACAGTTTCATCTTAAGCAGAGGATTTGACACATTTACTTCCCTTCTGATGAGGAAAAGATAGGAACAAACTAAATGTGCCTGTCACACAAGCTTGGTATTTTAAGAGTAAGACACATTCTTCTTCTGGCAACTGTGAACCATAAAGAGGGAAGGCATCTGATAATTGTACCTTGTAATAGTCAAGGACTTTGCTTTCTTTTCATGTTTTGTATTAATTTTGTGCTAGAAAAAAATATGTTGAACTCCAGGGTAAGGCTGGATATGTACTTGTGTAATCTGCGCACAGATGGTCCCTTTTACCTGCAAATTTCATTTTACTGTAAGACAGGCAGAATAAACTCTTTCCTTGAACAACTACACTCTTCAAAAAATAGATCAGTGAGCCATTCCTAACCCAATCACATTATTTTTCTATTTCCTATACTTTATGTTTGATTTATGTATTGTGTATTTGGATGCTTCTCATTATTTATGGGTTAACAGTGTCACTTGTACAAAGGCTCATTATAAAAAAGAAAAGTCAAAACCAACATGCAGTGTGCAATTAAAGAGTGTATAACTGCAAGACAGTTCTGTTTTCAAGAGGCTGCTTACTCTATCAACACATCGTATAAAGTGATGCTCATGTAGCTGCTGCAAGTCTCCAGTGTGTGTAATATACACATCATAAAAATATGCATTTTGGAAAACAATGTGGCACTTATTCAGGATGGAAATGTATCAGAGAAATCACCGGAGAAGAAAGAAAAAAAAAAAAAAAAAAGGGCCTGTGTGTACTTTCCCTCGGTTTTGAATAAAATTGTGAAACCAGGAACAGGGTGAGAAAAGAACTTGCAACAGGTTCACATATGCACTATAATGTTTCTATATGCACTCATTTAATTCCAGGAAAATTGTTGCAGAGTGATAGAAAAATCAGATGGCAGACTTGTCTGTGGGACAGAGATGAGAGTACTGATTCTACTCAAGCACTGCATGAAATTTGTTGTTAATGAACCATATTCTAGTATTACACATTGTTCTCTTATGAAAATTTGTACTTCTTTGGTACTTATTTCTTAGCATATAAAAACATCTGCATGCCAGTGCTGTGTAGCTGTGTGCTTTTTACTGAGCTATGCTGCAGAACCTATCACATCCTCTAAGCAATTTCTGAGTTTTGGGAGCTAAGTAATGAAAGTAGAGACATACAGCTTGGTAAATATTTTGGGGAAAAAGAAAAACAACAAACACAAACCCAAACCCCAAACCTCAAACCCCACTCTGAACTACTGCTTAGTTCTGTATTTCTGTATTCTAAAATAATGGCTTTGCTGGGTAAGTTTTGGAATAGAGCACGGGATGCAAATGGTTTATATGGCCACAGTGGTTTTCAGAAGTATCCTGAACATCACTAAAGAATCAGTACTACAAGGAGAATCTGACCACTGTATTTGGTTGCTCCTTGCAATTGCAAAATCTGTGGTCTTTATCAATATTCAGACAGTCAAACCATTTTCCCCAAACTATTAATAGAAACCCTTTATATATTGAAGGCAGGTCTACATTTGATAGTTTATAGGTAATCTAAGAATAAATTGTTTTTTAATAGATTTTTTTCTGAATCTATATTGAAGCATTTGCATTGTGCTCATGGATTTATAAGAAAAAGTATTATCCTTTATTAGATCACATAATGTATCTTCAAAAATAAGTTTCTCAGGCTCACAAATGCTTTTTTGGGCCCCTCTGTATGGATATGGAAAAGAATCTTGCTTGGAGGAAGAGAGCTCAAGGGAGAATATAGATGTCCTGTTAATCAGGCCATAAAAAAGAAAGGAGAAGCTATGATGTGACAGTGACTGGTGGAAGAAAATCTGGCAAACAGCAGAGAGAAGACTGGGAGATATGACAATTTGGGGAATGTATGTATAATTTATAAATCCGGACTTATTTTATGAATTTCATGTACCACTCTATTCCTCAGTCTGTATTTAATCTGCCACTTGCTGGCTGGGACTGTCATAGATCACACAGTCTATGCAAGAACAAATGCAAGAGTAATACAAGAAGAGATAACATGATATGATTTTTTTCTCAGTAAAGCATTGAATATGCTAAATAGACTTGTTAAACTAAAGGAAACTGATCATCTCAGGTTGTCTGCTTCTAAATTAGAGCAATGGAAGTTGCCTAGTAAGAAAACAGATGAAAAAAGAATGCATTTTCTCTGAGCTGGGCAGCTATCTGAACAAGTGAGAGAAAGCTAGTCCCAAACAAATGAGAGAAAGTTTGCTGAGCAAGCTTGCAGGCTGATCTGGAGGACACTGAGGCTGTAATACCATGAAACAGTTGTCTAGAACTTCAAGGTCTTACAGCGTGCCAATGGTCCCAGAAAGAAGTTTTTTATTTCCAGGATTTTTATTTGCTTTTTTTGCTTTTTCTTGTGGAAGTTGCAAGTCCAGGTATAATAATATAATATAATAATAATATGAATTCAAGGGCTCCACTTACTTTCTAAGTACCATACGGCCTCAGAAGATGAAACTAAACTGCAGTAGTCACGAGGGGAAGCCTTATACCATGGAGAGGTTAGAACTAGCTTTAGGGGTCTTGATTACAGACTCTGAAGGCTGCCTGAGAATAGGCATCAGTACCTGTGTGTTGCAAATGGTCAGCAAGCATTCAGTGCTCAGCTGTAAAGCACAGCAACAAAAGCAGCATGACCCGGTCTATTATGAGAGGGAAGGGAGATTTAATTAAGAGTGATTAGAGGAAATGAGAAGCAGGCAGGAGGGAACTGTTTATCACAGAGAAGTTGATATCAGGATGGAAGTAAGTTCTTTTAAGCAGTCTTAGTAAAGAAAGATAGGGAAAAAAAAGAAAAAAAAAACCCAAAAAAACAGATCAGAGGAGATATTTTTGGCGTGTTTCATGTTTTCCTGTCAATGGCAGAAAAGAAGGGAGTGGAGCAATCTAGTTCAAGGGTAGAGAAAAGCTGTACAGCTGAACAGGTAGGGAACGTGAAGTGGCAATCCTTCTATTAGATGGGTCTCTGGAGCTGGGGATTGAAAAGTGAGGCTCTGGCAATGATGAATAATAAGCAATGCATTTTCACATCCTACTAGAAACAGTGGATGGATGTTTTGACCCCCTGGTTTGCGTGAGGTTTGTAAGGTTTTCCTGCCTGGAGAAGTAATACATCTTCCACCAAAAGCTGGCTTTAGGAATGTGTCTGCCCTAGGCATATGGTGAAATCTTTTCATTGTGCACAGACGGTAGAAAATGTGTTGTCTGCTGCCACTGGATGCTTATCCTTGCTTACAGACACAGTCTCATCACAGAATTCCTTCTGCATACTCATTCAAGAATGTGTATACAACCAGAGAATTTTGTTGCTACTTACTTCTTCTGCCAATCAAGTGTTGTGAATATGTTAAAGGTGTGTTGTGGAGGAAGTGCTTGCTGGTGGTGTATTTCTAGTAACATGTTGTTATGGTCATGCCCACCGATTCAACAGCACAAGTAGGTACAAGGGTGAGAGAATTAGTTGAAACAGAAAAATTAACATTTATTAATATCTCTAAAGCACATGCTATTTTAAAAGGCCTGGTGAGTTTGGCCTTGACATTCAGAAATAAAACCACTTTGCTGCGGAGTGAAGAACTAAGTTTTGTTGGAAGTGCTGGATTCACTGGAGAGTTTTTGAAATAAATCTTATAAATCTACAGTTGAACATTTCTTCTCTTCATACAGCAGATCCCAACTCCCACCTGTGCAAAATACAAAAGATATAACAGAATTACATAGAATGTGTTCATTTTGACAGAAGTGTCAAGTTTGTCTTAAATTTTTCATTTTCCATAAAACATCACTGAAGCAAGCACAGTTAAGAGGAAATACTTCAGAATTGCTTTTCAAAAACAAGTTCTTCTGGCAAATCAAAAGAGCATTTTTTCAACAATTATTAGCTATTTTTAGATTCTGTTGTAATATCCACCTTTCTAGTTGCCTTTTATTTTCGTACCAGCAGGAATAAAAGTATCTGTAAAAGAAAAAAATGATTTATATTTGGCTTACCCTTGGTTCTTAAAGCTAACTCTACTCAAAGTAGTTTCTACTATCTAATAATTGTTGTTGTTGTTTATAGTAAGTCTTCTGAGCAAAGCAAACATGAAAATGCATAAACATTTTCTGTAGAAATCCAGACTTTTAAACCAACTTCAGTGAAATTATGTTTACATTGATGTATCAGAGCAGAAACAGCATATTGCATGTCTTGTTTAGACAGGGATGTAAAACTGCACTTTGCATGTCTTACTAATTTCATTGTTTCACTTCTGTGTAGTGTGTCTTTATTTCATTTTTTCTTGATTGATTCAAATTATTCTAGAAGGTGGTTTTGTGTAGATTCCATTCTAATGAATGTTCCATTTGCATGTTTTAAAATATTTTTTTGATTTGGAATCTGAAAACTAAACAGAAGTAGTATCAGGCACTATGCAGAAAGGATTCCTTTCTCAGCTTAGCTAATCCTTGTGGGCATGTTCCTCAGTACTTGACTTTGATAATTCTGGAACTCTGTTGAACTGGAAAGAAGTCGTGGGCTATGCACAACTGTAGTATTGGACAGGATCACTGAAATTCCTGCCATTCATAATCACAGTTAGCAAGGATGTCCTTTACAGATGCTAAACTGAAGTACATGGTAGTAGGACTCCTTACTCATATCTCATATGTGAGTCCTCACATTTTTAGTTCTTATCAGTATGTTGATTTGAAACACATTTACATTCTTGTAGCTAGTTTGAACTTTCAATTCTTTAGACAGATAAATATTTATGATACTTCTTTTCTGATGTTACAAATCTGTTAAACTGTATTTTTGGCTCTGAAAATAGTTAGGGGATTATTATTGTGCCTTACCGCTAGATGTGTAAATTTAAGACACATTCAGAGACAGTTGCATGCTTTTGACTTGGGAATCTTACTTGGAGCTGGAAAAAAAATACAGCTTTGTGAGAATGCAGCGAGTCTTGGCTGCCTGCAGTCATGTCCATTTTAATCTAATATTGTGCTTGTTAATTGGTTGGACCACCTCACTGGGGCATAGATGCCAAGCACTAATAGCTTTATATAGGCACTTTGCATAATGAGGTAAGTGGCACCATTTGCAGCTGGGAGACCCATCACACTAACATCTTCAAAGCACTGATGCCTCATGTCTTTTTAACAATGAAGTACACCTGTTGGCTTTTCTGTGCCAAATCTGACCCTGAATGGTGGAGGGATGGAAAGCGCGGAAAACAAGGCAAATTTTTGTTGCCAAAAGAGGCTAGCTATACTGCAGCTGGCAGCTTGGACTGCTTATAATATATCTAACAAGAAAACACTGCCTGATTATGGCTGGAGAGGAAAAATTAAACCACCCAAAACAGAGATTGTGGCCTTGCTCTGAGAAATTGACTGATGCTGATAATTCTCCACTGAGAAGGAACAATGTTGTTCAGTCCGGGTGGTGGTATGAAAAGTTAGGATTCCTGGGCCATAGATGCTGTGTGGAAGGTCTGCCTGCTCCTTCTGAGTTAGGGTTTGGCTTTGCTTTTCCTTTCTTCGTGGCCAAGATCTTCTGAGCAAGGTATCTTTTTCCTGCTTTTCCTGAACAAAATTAGAATATATTTTTGCTGCAATGTTCAACATCAGATTCCCACCAGATCTTGACAGTAGCCCAGGATGATATGTACATAGAAATCACATGATTCAGTTCTCAATGGATGCTTGACAGGTGCTTTAGGCAAGTGTTGCTTTAGCTACCAAAAATTCTATTTGAAAGAGTGTTTGGCCTAAGGGATACGTAAGCCTGTACATCGACATATTTCAATTCAATATAGAGCACATGCATTGCTTAGGACATTTTATGTCCTATTCTATTATATATTTGTCCATTTATATTAATTCTCAGAATTTTAGAAATGGGAGAGTGTTCTGTATGTTACTTGATGTAATATTGGGATCCTGCAGTGGATATGTATACATCTTTCTTTATTTCTATCCTATCAGCTGCCCTCCTTGTATCTTATACCCATCTCTTGCAAATATTTCCCAATCTCTCTTTTGAGGCTGAACATTTCTGAGCGAAATATCTTCTCCCTGCTTTTTCTGCCAGGTAGTCTTTTTTAATGCAGCTATTTCTCAAATCCAGCCTTTGTGTTAGTTCTGAGGCAACAGTAACCTCTTACATAAAGCAACAACATCACACAAGGAATACCAATAGGGATCAAGAATAGCTCACCAACTAGAGAGATACCATCTAAGAGAGTTATAGGGAGGCATCTAGCTAGTTCTTTTCCACAGTGACTGCATACCCTCTTTTCCACTTGGTCTAGTGCTTAGCCATCTGGAAACAAGAGGGTGGAGAAAGTGACATTTTTACTTATATGCAACTTTCATTTTACATCTCAGGCTTCCTGGTAATAAACCTGCATGGAAATAAAATACCTGCAAAGCAAACAAAATTCTCAAGTGTGAGAATGACAGAGTTACAGAATCACTGAGGTTAAGAGGGGTGTCTTGAAATCATCTAATCCAAACTCCTGCTAGTGTCTGGTCGGGTTTTGTGTATCTCTACAGAATCATCAAGAAGATGTCTCTTCTTGCCACTGTAACACAATTGAACAGCTGCTGTAACCAAAAAGCAATTACTGGTGTAGCAGTACATGGCTTGTTTATCAAGGGCTTTCCACCTTTTCCTGATGACTGCTGGAACAGAGGAAGGGTTTAGGAGGAACAGAAGGAACAGAACTGGACTTCTAAACAGTTACGGGCTTCTAACTTTTTCTCATGTAGTAGTTGTGCATTGTGGAACCTGGTGATGCAACAGGCTCTCAGAACAGGTTTAGGTAAACCTGTAGTCTGGTAATAAGTAACGAGAACAAAAAATCTTCCCCTAAAATACCCTAGCTGGAGTTCAGCCATTAAACTAAGACCAAGCATTGCAACATTTGGCATGGAGCGGAGGTGTATGTCTGTTACTGCTCCAAAAGTAGGACCAGAGTTCACTTTCTGTTACATGTGTAGCTGTATTTTCTGGTTGCGATACTATGAATACATATTTTCTTGTGTTAGAGGTAGGTCTTACTATTGAAGTTTAATTTAGGTCTTTGCATATTTAACAGTCCTGCGTGTTTAAAAATGCAAATAATAACTTTCAAAATGTTCTGAATTTACTTCATCACTAAGATATTTATACACCAAACCTGGGATATTTTACAGGTTCTTAGATTAACTTTGCAGACAGCTTGTAAGTGAGTGTGGGTTACTCGTGTGGTTCGGTGACACGTTTTGACAATCTGTTGCCAGAATATCTGTCTATCAATAAGTTTATCAGTAGACTTTGTTTATTAAAGAGAAAAGTAGTAGAAGTCTTTGTTTTTCTTTTCTGCTTAAGAAACAAGACAGATTGTCAGTTGACTTTTTTAATTTTTCAATTTTTTCCCTATTTGTTTGTTGTTTGTGGTTTTGTGGTTTGTTTGTGGTTTTTTTTCTTCACTGCGGTATTTGTAGTTTGATTGGAAATACCTGCAGGAATAAATTCTTTTTTCAGTAATGAGGATTAAAAGAGAGCACCGAGGTATTACTATACTCAGGCAATATTCCTTGGTGTCTTATATCAAGCATTCCCTGAAAGTAAAGATTTGCATGTTCCATGTTAATTATCCCATTTATAATTTATACCATCACCATAATATGCTAATGAAAGCACTATTTATATTAATAAAGCATTACATTCATAATAACAACTCTTTGCAGTGGTCTTCATTCTACATATAAGCCTCCTAACATTAACAAGAAAAAAAAAAAATAGCTCTACTCCAAGCAAAAACTAAGTTAGTGTGTCTGGCAGCTTACAGAAACAGAGCACATCCACAATCATATTTTTCTACAATCTTAAGGATATTTCATACCTCAGTCAACCTCTTTTTCTCCCTCAGGGATCTTAATTCTCTTTATCTACTCATTAGCATGTAAAATTAACACCGTTCCTGAGAATATTAGTGATCAGAATTTTAGTAATGCTCATATCAATGTTAATCTCACTGCATTTTCCATGACAATTAAGCAGATAGTAGAATTATATTGTAAGAGTCCTGTGACATCCATGTTTCTCAAATATTTGTCCTCTGTACTTGTGCATGAGACTTTTTTTAAAAAAAAGACTAGCACACTTCAGAGGGACAAATCTATTTTTGCCTTTTCTTACTGACATTACTGTAATAGTTGACACTTATCAGTAATATTTAATCATGGTGCAGAGTTGCTTCGGGGTGACTTATCTGAATCATCTTGGCCTATCTCTTTAAAATAAATCTGTCATATATTCATAGACAAACATAGAGGTCAGATAATGTTAGTTGTCAGGTCTGACTATGCCTTGACATATATTTCAAAGCATAGAGAGACCAATATTAATAGGAGAACAGAACTGTTGGATTTAAATTACATGCTTTTCATCCTTTTCTTATTTGAAAATCCCATCTGCTTAATTTGACAATAAATTAAGCACCAGTGTTAAAACTAGATTTTCATTGAGACTGAAGGGACAATATCCCTGTTAAGAAGAAATGATGGCAATGAAGAGGTCTGGTTCTTTCACCTTTACCTTAATTGAGCTATATGACTATGGATTTAGATGTAACCTGGTATCTTCCTATCAAAGATCAATATCAACAAATTATGTGATTTTAGGATACCTATGAAAAGATGGCTTAGTTGGTATGTTTCATTTTTCTTTTGTCTTTTACCTACCGCTACATTGGCATGTCTTACCTGTGCTGCCCCAAATCCTCCTTGGTGATGAGAAGGGAACTGGCTTTGTGGAAAACGGAGGGATGCTGGATGGTTTCTGACAGCTGAGGAAACATTACATAGGTAGCAGCCTGGAAAAGTTTTCAGTTCCAACTCTTTTTCTTTTTTTTTTGTCAGTTATCTTCCAGCAGGAAGACAGTGTCAAAGGCAGCCACTAGAATAATGCAGAGATGAGAGTCTGTAAAATGGAAATGCAAATAGGCTGTGAAGACCACTCCCTTCTGTTGTCTCCCCATATAAAGCTCTGGCCAGCCTCTGAAAGGGGAAAAAAGGTACTTATATAAAAATATGAGTTATATAAATATGCATATATAAAACTGAGTTATATGTCTAATGTGTCAAGCAATTTGTAATAATCAGAATTAATTTGTTAACAGGAAAGTAAAATTATATAGTTACATATTTTACTAAAGCTGTTCCATGGCAGTGAGCATGATTAAAAAAGAGCAGTTTTCATCCTATAATTTGTATTTTAAAATTAAATTATAATAATGCTGTCATTCATGTTTCCATTATTTTTAATAAGTAAATTGTTTACCGTTGTAATCTTTTTATAAACTGGATTTCTATCCTATGAAAAGATAAACAAGTGCTTTTCCAAAATTACTCAATTACAGAATTTCTAAGGATATTCCTAACATTTAATTTTCACCCTATATTTAATCTTCCCATTTGTGTTTATAGAGGTTTTTCCTGGTTCTCATTTCTAAAATGTGTCTCCTGGTGAACATTAGTTACTGTTGAACCTATATAAGCAGACATTTATTGACACTGTTAAAATAAACTTAATGCCTACAAAAGAGAGCTTCTTTATACATTTTAATATGTCTATTTATCTTTTTATTTCTGCCAGAGTCAGTAAACAACTGCAGTAGCTCTCCTTTATAGATTGTAATGACCTGAGTGGAAAAGCTTGGCAATTTTTTAATTAATTCTATCAAATATTAGTGCATATGGTTGGCGAGGTATTTATGATCACCGGAAACAATCCTGGAGTTGATTTGTTGCACTAAATGCATAGGGAATCATGCAGTTTTAGGGCTGGGGTATCATCTAGTTTATTAAAGAAACCAGCCTGAAGGCGACCTGTGGCTCGGTGCTGGGGCTGGGCTCAGCACTGCAGCGGGAACGCTCAGCCAGAGGTGCCCACTGTGCTTTGAAATTTTGAATTGAGGGAAGATCTCACGGCAGTCAGGGGGCCCGGCGGGGAAGGGGAGGGCATCGCCTTGGCAGGGGGACCATTACGGAGTCCAGGTTGTGCTCCTCTTTTGGAGCTCGGTCATTGTTGTTTTGGAATTCACTCCGAGTACAGTCCCTTCTCCTGAAAAATAATACGTTTGTCGTTTAGTCCACTTTTTTGCCATGTGGCATAGAAAGGAATTTGTATCTTTTCCTACCTTTTGTATCTTTTACCTGCTTTTTTAAACAGCTTTCTGTATGGTTTGGAGTAGATATTTTATGTGGGTCCTTTATCAAATCTGTAACTGTATTTAGGATGGTAAGCACACTACCACAACAGAAAGAAATGTTTCCTAGTGTGGTGTGTCCTTCTAATGTTGTTAGGTTAACCCAGTTCAGGAGGAAATATGAGCAACCATAACTTTTTGAAACTCCAATTCCATCCCAGACTGGTGCACAGAAGGCATAGCTCATCGTCCCATAAACAAAAATATCACCAGAGGCAGAGTTTTGTATTAAACTGTATTCACCCATTGTTAAACTTTCTTTGTCTTTTGTTTCCACTTACATCAAACAGGCTTTTCATTAAGGAGCTCCCATTTGTTCAGAATTAGCTTCTAAAAGAAGGCAACTGAGTTGACAGAATGTAAAAAGTCAGCAATGTTTTTCTGAGGGGAATGTACTCTCACTACCATCAGTTATCCACTGACTTAACACTAGTGTTTGGTTCTAAAAGAAACAAGAAATACCTTACTTTATTTTTATAAATGGATAGGAACACTATATATAATATTAATTCTTTGAATTCTTTGTCCACAGAAAATGCATGCAAAATAATGTAGAAGAAACTGCATACCTCATGGATGAGCTGTGCACAAGTAAATGCTACAATTAAACACTGCAGGTTTAAGAAAACATTTTAATTTACAGAAATGTTACTATCAGTACAGAAAAAGGGCAATCTTTCCTGAAAAGATATGGTGCAAACACTACAAATCACCTTTGGAAACCAGCAAAATTTTTAAAAGGGTCTGAGATAGAAGAATTTTTTCTTGTGGCATTAAAAAAGAAGAAAGTAGAGCAGAAGAAAACTCTCAGTCGTTCAAGAAGTGGATACATGATTCCCAAGAAATCTTGTAAGCTCAAATTTTGCTAATTCTAAACAAAAACATCTAAACAAAGTCTAAAGAAAAATACCTTTAAAAAAATTGGAACTGATGTCACTGGAATGTGTACAATTATTTGGACATTACATGGCAAAGGATACATTTGTGCTGGCAGAAGGTTGGATAATGGAAAGAGCAGATCTGCTCTTTCTTTTACTAATTTCAATTAATTTGATTTTATAAAGCACAGGCTGATTAAGGAGATTGCAACAGTCTAAATATTATATGCTTCTTGAATCTTTAAATTTCATAGCTGTCATTCTCAGTTTATCGACAGGTAGTTGTCTTTTTGAAAGTGAATTTAGCGTGTTAGGAATCTTGGACCAACAGCTCTGAAACAGCTATAGGAAAGGGGTAGTTCTTTTTCTAGACCACCTCTTTAGTCTGGTTTTATCTTGCCTTCTAGGCTTGCAAACACAGTTTAGTCTCTGTGCCAACTCACTCCTTGACCTTCTGCAGAGAATGACATTAGTAACGCCAGTTCTGGTGATAGTTCGTGATGTGGATATTTATCTACTAAAGCTGTGGACCAAACCCATCAGTTCCCTTCATACAGGGTACAACGCAGCCACTGGGCAGCAATGACTTTCAGCCTTTACTGTCTAGGACCAGAAGTGAGCCAATGACCTTTACATGAAAGGCAGTATTGCCTATCAGAACCATCACAGTAAACACTCATTTAAAACACTATTTTAAAACTGATGAAGATATACCATAGTCGCTAATCAAAGAATAGCTTTAGTGCCTTAAAAATGTTACAGTCATCAAAATAAATTACAACTGATTTTGAGCAGTCGATGAAGATAAAGTTCAGGGGCCATGACAGAAAGAGACCTTGGGATGGGTTGATACATTATTAATACAGTTTGTTGGGTCAAGGTTCAAAATACATATTAAACATTTACTGGTTTTTATTGCTCTGTGCCACACTTAGAACTGATCAGCATATTTTAAGAAAGTTACACGTTTTGTTCAATTATTTTTTTTGGCACAAGATTAGTATGTGTGTATGTGAACACACAGTTAAGCCTGTTCTCTGAAGACATTCAAAACCCACCTGGATGTGACTCTAAAACCTGCCACAGGTTGTTGGACTAAATGATCCCCACATGTCCCTTCCAACCCTGACCATTCTGTGATATATATATCTGTATACAAAAACACATGCGTGTGTATATATAGACAGATCTGGGGTTTATCTTTTCTACTGTTACATTATTTGCATGACTTTTTTCCCCTCCTACTTCCACTGATCCTTGATAAGATTAGACCCCAAGGCAAAAAATCTACAGGTTTGCCTGCTATTTTGACTTTACAAATAATTCAGGAGGAATACCATAGAGTAGTTCCCCCCCATTCTGTTTCCTTACTTCCCTTCCTCCTCCTCTGCACTTTTCTTGCCTTTGTTAATGATAAACAATTTTTTTACTCTTTTGACTCAGTAACCCTACTGACCCTTCATCTGTCAACGGAATAGGCAATTAAATCGATGCTAAACAGCCTCAAATCATATATTGCTTACACTCCTGTTGCTGCATGCTCAGAATTCACCTTATATTCCAGACCTCAGCTGTAGTTAGTTACTACAGCACACTAAAACTTGCTGTACCACCTGTTCTCTAAAGGACTGTACTGTAGTAATATGTTCCAACAGTTACTTACATTTCAAGGTACTATAAAGACTTTTTTTCAGTGTGTTAATGGTATTGTTGTCTTTCTGCAGGTACTATCATGTGTCTGAATCATGTTACATTGGATCAAAGAGCATGTCTCTTGTCATGTGCTCATGCCAGCACACAACAGGTGAGGTATTCTGAGTATATTAAGACAGACGTTATTTTTTTCCTCTAAGAAGTAGAATGTTTTCTAGACTACAACTGGAAATGACACTTATACCTATTTTGACAGCCAAATCAATGTTATTCAAAACAGTCATAGGTGTTTATGACAGCCTGAGTGTTAATACTTCTAACATTTCTGAAAACGGCTGCCATGTGCAAGGTTTCCTGTGAGTGAATCAGAGTTTCAATTCTTTTTTTTTTTTTTTTTAATTTAAAAAGTGTTTTAAATTGGTAGGAAAAGAATTTCTGCCAAAAAGGACTTGGGAAAAGCTTAATTAGTTCCTAAGTGGTAAAAGAATGCATCGAATCCATATATTTATTGCACTACTACTAGAATTTAATGGAGAAGTGTGAAGGAAGAAATATGTTTGTTTACCTCTAGTTAAGAGTCATTTTTCCAGTAGTGATGGATGGGAGTTCACACGTATCCAGAGCTAAGGAATATTTAATGTCTCTAATTACCTAAGCATAAGACATCTATAATACTGTACAGAAACTTCCAAAGTCTGTTAAGATTTGTATTTCTTCTTCCAAATATTCCTTCTGGTAAAAATAAGAATTTATTTGAATTCTTTGTATATCATAAAAATTTCACTTTCTTTTTGGAATGAAGGCTTTGAGGGAAGACCATGGGAAGAAAGACATGAGCAGATAAATGCAGCTGATGTGTAGCAATGTTGTTTGAGTTTGACCATGGATTTGGTGCCAAATTGCAGACTTTTCATCATTTCATATACAGGTACTTACCTTTGTGGAAGCAAAACCCTCATGTTTGTTGTAAACTGATGTCGTTCCAGGTAACACAACGGAAGAAAATGCTAAAGATCCAAAAATTACTTATTTTTGTTGTTGTTTGCCTTGCAAAGGTAAGTCTTTCTCCTATAATACAGATATGTTTCAGAAGTTTATAGGTGTATTTGTGGCAAAGAGTTGTAGACTTTTCTCTTGAAAATAGAAACTCTTACTCATGAGAATTCAACTATCACACAGTAAAGAAAATTATTACAGTAAACATAACCTTTCTGTATAGATAGCAATAAAATGCTTCACAGTTATAGGTTCAGTTAGTTTTTTCATGTAGCTAAATATTTCCAAAGATGTGTGCATTTTCGGTAACACTGTTTCATGCTTTAATGTATAGCTTATACCAGACTGTCTTTGCTAGAAAATCCCATGTAAGATTTTAAAAATCTGGATTTGTGGCATTAATATAGTTTAAAAAAAAAATAAAAATCAATTCATGATTAGTCTTTCCACCTGCTTTTACCTGCACAAAAATTGAGAGCAGTGTAGCATCCAACACAGGAGAAACAATGCCATTTCATCTCCATGACACCTGACTGACAGAATTATGTGCATAGATAACATACTAATAAAATGGCTTGGACTATATTAAATTGGATTAGCTATCAACTGGTTCCTGAAGGAAGAAGGTTTGGTATATGAAACCGTTATCTATGCAAGACTTTTTTTCATTTAACAAGTAATTCACTGTAATTAAAGTTTAAATGTAATAGCTTTCACTGTAGTATCCTGAGAGAGTTTACCAAAGCAACTATATGAAGCCAGAGGTAATTTTTTATCCATAATGTATTTATGGAAATATGTCTATTATTTCCTAAAACAGAAAATGATACTTTTTAAAATTACATTTTCTAAGAAATATTTCTTGTATAGAAATTTTTTCATTGTGCATAATTTATGGGTTTTGGAAACAGCTGATTAAAATGATGTCCTTGGTAGAGGTGGTCCAAAGAAGTATTTGATATGCATTAAGATCACCTATATTTACAATACCTTTTTGATAATTTTATTCAGATGAATGTTCACATGGAGTTTTCACAGGGGGAGAAAGAACACTGTCTAAGTCTATTTGTGTTTATAGGTCTATTCTATGTTTACAGAGCAGTTTATTTTATGTTCTGTTTTTAAAAAACGAAAAAAAATCCAATATGGGCTCTTTTGAAAACAAGAAAACTGTAATTAAAGGCATTGATGGATAGTTACATTAACAGCTCGTCAACAGCTAATCTGAGACCATCTGTTCTTTAGTGCTCTGAAAAGGTTAACAGCAGGTTAAGGATGCCTCTCCTTGCCACGTATTATAATATAGACTTGCCAGGATGAAGGGATGGTTCTATAGGGCAGGACTTCTGGCGAAGCACGTTGTGCTGAAGTTCAGTTTGTGCTGCCAGAAGTGGCCACACAGGACAAGGTTTTTCCAGGCAGGCACATCATTAACTAGTGTAATTTTTTGTATTTTTTTTTTTTTTGGCAATGTGGTTTAAGCAGACTTAATCAGCAAGCAGGTATATATGTCAAGTTAAGAGACAGGTAATAAGTATAACTGAAGTCTTAAGATTTTATATTTTTGGGGGTGAGGACCGTGGATTAGAGAAAAAAAAAAAAGGAAAGATTTAAAAAAATTATCAGAAAACAATGAATGTCCAGGAAAACTCTGAAGTTGATTCATGAACAATGTATTATCTACAGAAAATTGATTTTCAAAAATTTTGCTGTGTATAATCAATTTTCAATATATTGTGTTAAAATGAATAGTGTAGTCTCTGCGGCAGAGCTGTTGTATTTATATGGAGCTTGGCACAATAGGTTGTGGTTCCCAATCAACCCCTGATCAGCTGTTTCTGTGAGGTGTTAATGTCAGGGCTACAGCTATGCCTGCCACCACCTATGGACCCTGATGATCTGACTTTTGACCTGTGCACAGCTTGACCTTGAACATGTTTCCTCACTGTGGATAGTGCAAGAAGACATGACTGTAAAAGTTATCTTCTAGTTTGTTTCTTTCACTCTTTATCATCAGTGTAGTCTTCATCACAGGGGAGAGAAAGTGAAAGTATACTTGCCTAATTCCAGAAAACGGGATTCATGGTAGGGACACAATGATTCTCTGACTGTCATTTCCATGGAAACGTAATAGAGGTAATAGTATTGTTGTCCTTTTGTGTATATATATATATACATATATATGTATATATATGTAAAATATATAGTTCTTCAATGGTGTTGTGAATCTGTGAGGTAAAAGGAAATTGTGCAGTTTAGTTAAAATATCATGGGGAAAGATTTCTCATTCTTGTGAGTATCTGGGTAGTAGGATAGTTGTAGAGGAATGAAGGCAGCGGGTTGATTAGCTTTGATGATATGCAGCTGTAGTTTGTTCCCACTAAGTAGTTAAATAGCCCTGAAGGGTGGGGGAGTGGTGGTCTGACAGAGGAGGAGGAGTGTGGTCTGGCCACTGATGGAAGGAGAAACAGCATGGATGGTAGAATCTGACCGATGGTAAAAGCCTTGTTGCAGCCTACTAGTTTGTGCTGTAACAATGAGTGCCCCGTGTAAGGCTGACTGAGTTGGACTCCGACTACAACAACTGGTGCCCAACGTAGCTGAGACAAGCGGGAGAACCTGCGACCCATAACAGACACCATGAGAGGTGAGCCGTTGGCAACTAATCAATATGGGTGTTTTGTATTGTTTGTTGAACATCTTAACTCAAATTGCAGCTGATAGTCATGAAGGAAACTAAACTGTGGACAAGGTAAACTATGGCGAATACAGGGAAACTGAAAATAGATTAAAAGGGGCAATTGAGAAGCCATCTCCACCTGTTATTGGCTCCCCCACAGCAAAGAAATCTTAGCAGATGACAGCCTGGCTCTTCATTTTATAATTTTGAAGTGGTTGTAGGAGTTCTTTGGGTTATTGCTCTCAACTGGGTAAAACACTTGAGGGCTATTGTTTGGCTTGAGATTACCTATTTGACTCTAACTTAGGCAGTTTCACTGGAAGGTGGAAAGCCTGTCTGAGAAGCTGAAGAGAGGAATCGTGTTGCAGTGGCTATGCTTTATCAGTATGTAAAAGCTAGTTAAAATGTGTCAAGAGTATTCTGCAGTCCTCCTGTTGAACTCTTCATCCTTTGCAGTAAAAGCATGAACATGTCACAGTACTTGTATACCTGAGTTAATGAATCTAGATCACTTTTGAAGTCTGACATGCGGACTTAGGTTGCGTTTTAGCTATGTAAGCAACTGACTTCTGGCTGCACCTACATTCTCAGTATAGCTGTCTCTTAGGACAAAAAAAAAAGGAAGCAGGGTAATTTTTCACAGGGTAGAAAATGGCATAAGTTTCAAATGTATTATCACAGAATGAAGTAGAGTAAAAGTAATTTAACAATGAACCACCAACTATGTCTCTTATCAATTAAAAAAAAAAAAATCACTAAAGTGTTTGAGTGGTTGAGCAACCTCTAGAGCAAAAAATAACACTTGTATCTGTAGAAAGAACTATGTGAATAGGGATTATAAATTAGAGGAGTTTATTCATAATAGTGTCATAAGAGGGACAAGCAGAAGAATATTACTCTGTCAAACATCTTGTGTATCTGCGTTCCTATGGAAGGCATAAGAAAGAAACATGAGAAATATATACAATAATGAAGAGGAATGGAAGGTCTTAGCACAGGGTCATGCTTACCATGTAATTGGCATATGGAGACTTGAAGGAATAATTCACATGCTATGCATCTTGAATAATACTTGTATTTGACAGGAGCGTAGCTTACCAAAGAAAACAAGTAAGGTGATATTGCCTTCCAATAACTCACTGTTATATCGAGAATACAGTCAGTGTTTAAGTGTCTGTAAAGGTATGGCAAAAAGAGCAAAAGCCATGTTGTGCATCTAATACAGGCCCCCAAATAGGGAAGCCCACACTCTGGAGACTTTAGGTGAACATCCATCAAACCGCAGGTTTGTTAGTTCAGTTTAATTACCACAATGTGTATAATTACAATACAGATTATATTGATTTTCACTGGTTTGGGGCTTTTTTGTTTTAAATAAAAAACCCCTACAAACACTAGGTAAAATATATATATTACGTAATTGAAATTGGAGAAGTAAAGAAAGGGAAACCTAGTCAAGACAGGAGAGAGATTAGCAGGGAGGAATTTGTTGCATTCCACCAGTCTATTCTCAGCTTTGGAAGGTGGATCATGAAATAATAAGTTCATGATCTCTAGGAAAGAATGGAAGATAATAAAAAAAAAATAGATTTCAATAAATCTGAGTAAGTGATTGGTTGTGCTTCATGTGAACCTAGATTAGGTGAAATAGGGTTAAAGACACTGCAAAGAAACAGCTTTTTATATTTTTACTACTTTTAAGTAAAAGAGGGATGGAAGACAGACAGAAAGTGTAGCACGAGTCCTATTTGGGTAAATCCTGAGTTGTTAAATTGTTGTGAAAATAAAGTACACCAGGACTAAGGTTACTGAGGATGAATACATAGGTACAAAAATAGAAAGGTTAATGTACAAAATGAGATGCAGCTAAGTATTGAGGCTTTTTTTTTTCTACTACCACTAATTTTCATCTATACTCAGTGAAAATGAGAAGTTACTGAGCAAGAACTCTAAGACAGTCCGAGTGTTTGATATGTTCTTCCTTCACTAAAAAGGCCAACTGTGATTACTTAAATAAGGCAGTTAACTTTAATACCAAACAGGCAAAGTAGGCTATAACAGGAGAATATAAAATAGTTGGGTTATGTGTTTTCAGGTTAGTTGGACCAGATTAAATTAATCCAACCATCTGAATCAATCTCAGAGCCATTAACAATGATCTTAGAGATGATGGAGGATGAGTGAGGCTGTGAGAGTCTGAAAGTGGCATCCATGATTTTTTGAAAACATAAGAACAGGAGAATTACAGGTGAGGCCACCTAATTTCAACTTCAGGAAGAACAGTAAACCAAACATACTGCTTGTGAGCACCCACAAGATGGCAAGAAACTATCCATGTGTTTTTGTCCAGAACAAACCTTTTAAAGCCAATCTGATTTTCATCTGCGGCAGGATAACAAGCCTTGGGTAGATGAGAAGCAGAAGATTCATATCTTCATTTTAAAAAGATCTTTTGAGACTTCTGCAACACTCTCTTGAGTAGGCTAGGGAAATTAACCCAAGGTTAATGTTTAAATGGTTAGAAAAGGGCACTCGGAATCACTTCTCTGTGTTTTACTTTCATGTGGTAGGTTGTAGCAAGCAAGCTTCCTTAGGAATCCAACCTGTGATCTTTCTACTACATTTGTTCATTAATGATCAGGGTGATGGAAAAGTTAATGTGCTTGTCAGATTTCCTACAACAGTAATCTGAGAAGGGCTGCAATCGGAATAGAAAGCAATATTTAATTCTTGATAAATTAGAGGTAAATTTCTGAAAGAATAAAAAGCATAGAAAGGCCCTATGCATAGACAGTAAAGATGAACTGCATGAATACAAAATTAACAAGAGTTGTCCGGTGGGAGTTCTTCTGGAAATGATTTGGGGAATATTTTGGATTACAAATTGAATAAGAGTCAATGATTTTGTGCTGTTTCATGGAAGCAAATATATTAAGATTACCAAGCAGACCTGGCACTGTACCAGCAGGCCTACTTAAGAGATGTGCCATGCCTGGTGTAATCTCATCTGATATGCTGGTTTTTCTTTGCAATTTGATTGCTCTGATGTCCAAGCAAATATGTCCCAAAATGTATGGAGTGTAAAACTCATGTCGGTAGAAAGGTTTTTTTACAGTTAAAACCTATGAAAGTTACCCGGCACCTTCTCCTTCCCCTTTCATACCAAGGGACAGATATGTGTGCTGATTGACTGGCTTTAATTGCAAAGTATTGCCATGTTTTGATTTTTATGCTTTAAGTTTACAGCACTGTAGGTCTGCTGTTCTGTTTTGAAGTGAACTCTGCTATTGATATATTATTAAGTGGATATGTGGTTAGTACATACTTAGAATAAATTTTTTAAACAGGCTATAATTGCCTCAGTGGAGGTAGCTTCTATTTGAGTCTAGAAGCGCTGCAGCTAAATATTTTGCTAGCTGAATTTCCAAATACTCTCCAGTACCTGAACTAATTTATGTGATCATCCTAAAAGTTCTGTTTACATTTACTGCATCTAGAGAAAGATACATACTAGTAAATCATTGCACATACGACACTATTATATTTTGCCCTTCCTTTGGGGTGGCAGAGAAGGGAAAAAAAAACTGTTCCAGTGACAGGTCCTTCATGTCTCAACTACAAACTAAAACACTGCCCTGCAGGAACCTGCCCTGCAGGTAAGTTATTGCTTTAGTACCTAGCAAAACATAGCTTGTCAGTTTTCATACCAGAAGTTTATTTGGTCAGTTTATTTTATCAGTTAGAAAGCCTAGGAAGTCTCAGGTATATTTGGACCTTAAATGTGAGTGCAGTGCCTTGTGGGTGACATTTGGAGTAGTACTAGTGTTTCTTGACATTCTAACTGAAGTCTTTGAGAACCTTGTTGTGTGGATCCCAAATTGGTGATTTTTGTAGTCTTTTCAAAGGATTTACTCTATTTTACTTCTAAAATTCATAGATATTTGTATATGATTAAGGATTTAAATGACCAGAAAACTTAAACCAGTGTTCAGCATCTAAATTGCAAAATCAAATTGTTGTGGCTGTGTGTTTGCTTGTTTTTTGGTTTTTTTTTGGTTTTGTTTTGATTTTTTAAACCAAAACTAAGTTTATGGTCCCTATCCAAGCTCCCTTCATTAAGTTCTGGAGGAAGTCCAGGTCTGGATTTTATATACTTTGGTAATCAAATTAAAGATAGTCTTCATTTATTTAGGGATTTCTCTCCAATTTTTCTTGTGAAAGCAAATTCATAAAGACTTCTTACAAAGGACAATGTCTTCATTCCAGATTAATGTTACAAAACTTACTGTATAGTTTAATTATGTCTTTGTGCAAGATTTAAAATTACTAGTTTTGCATAGGATTCCTACTCTGAGAGCTGAAATTTACAGCATCTGTATCTCAAGTATACAGCAATGTTTGGATATTATAAACTTTTTCTAAACTTGAAATGCTACACAAATGCCTTTACCATTGCAACAGAATAGAAAAAACAAACTAATGCAGAGAAGTCTTTACAAGCACTTTGATATAATTATGTTCAATATAGTTATGGCAGCCAAACCTTCAGCCTTCTTGCAGATGTCTCCAGTTTTTAAGCCTTGGACCCATTTTCCATTTGGAATTTTTTAAGTTGGTTTCATTTTATTTTTTTTAATAGAATGGTCATCCTCATATCTTAATAAAACAGAAATTGAATTATATGCACTGCTAGGCAAGCATGACCGGACTTTTGCTAGCAGATGTAAGGTGTGAAACCTGTGGGAAAATCCTATTCATTTTAGGTTCCACTTGAGAACACTGCAGTGCACTGGAAATGGATTCAGTCTTTACGGTACTGAAAAAGATAGAAGCTGGGGAACAATGGAAATCAATGATTTGTACCTAATTAAAAAGACCTGATAAAAATTCTAGAAAGCCAGATGGCGAAGTCAATTTCTCAGTATAATATCAGCAGAGAGAAAGAATATGATTAGCTGTTGACATTCTGCAAGGGTAGAATGATCCTATCAGCAAGGAAGTGAAAGTATTTCTTTAACAATATTAGGCTGTACTTTTATAACTATTGTAAACCTGAGTTAATGTAAATCATTCACTTTCCAAGAAGTATGAGATATAATGTTTTTCTCAAATGTCATAGTGTTAAACTGACAAATTGAATATCTTGATCCAAGCTTTAGACTTTGATTGCTGAAGGCTAGACATGTACATGATCAGAACGTCAAAGCTGAGACAAAAGTCCGATTATAGGTGCTAGAAAATATGAGTACTTTTGTGAGTATTTATATCTGTATTTGTGTTCATAGTTTTCCATTAATTCTGATGAACTAGGTGTAAATTTTGGAAAAGGCTGTTTCCTGTATGTATGTATAATGAAGATAATGTTTCAATACCTTCAGCTGGGCTGTTCATTTTTTTTTTACAAAATGCTTAAAAAAGACAAAATGAACAAATTGTGTGATGGCCCAATAGCTAAGATGATCACGGTGGAGAAAAGATTTCCAGGATCTTCTAGCTCCTGCTCTAGTGAAAGCATTTTATATAAAGCGTTCATCTGATAGACTGGGAACATCCAGCAAGGAATAGACTAAAAGGTAGATTGTAGTTTGTACTGCACAGATATTAACATAATATTTGTAATGCTAATTACCAACTCATTTTTTATCTTTGAAGTTGAAACGGTAATAATCATTCAGTCCTCCAAGTGAAAGTAATTTTTCAGCCTTTTTGGCTTTAGCCTAGTGTTCCCTAATCGCTTTGTGTATATGGTGGTTCTAGATCTGCATTTCTTGATGCTGTAGTTAGTTCTGTTTTATTGTACAGCGCATCTGTGACACTGCTGCGAATATATCTCATGGTCTCATTACTGGATCAAAGCCTTAGTCTCTTGGGTCACAAACCCGCTTAATGTTCCTGTGCAGACCCCTCCAGACTTCCACAAAAAAACCAGCACCTTGTGCTCATAAAAACATCTGTTCAGTACATAAGCAATCAGAAAAGAGGGGGAAGAACCACTCTTAAAAACTGAGCTTCTGAGTTAAAAAAAAATAAAAATAAATATTTTATAGTATCAGCTTTTCATTCTATCTGCTTACCATGTTGGTCTGTCACAACCGGGCTCCCCAAATTAGTTGTTTATTGGTTTAGGAAGTAAAAATGTGGGGGGAAAAAGCTCAAGGTTGAAGACTATTTAAAAAAAAAGTTTATGATCCTGAAAAGAGAATCAAGGACTTCTTGATTTTTCAGATGCTAGTGCTTGTGGTTTATGTACATTATTTTATGAAATATAAAAGCTTTGTATTATTAAGCTGTGATAGAATATAACAAGAAAAAATATGGACTCTTGTTTTCTGATTTTGAAATTGGATCAATTGACAGCAAAGGAGTAATCCATTCTGGAAAGAGCTAAATAGATCCCTGACAATGGATAAATGGATGCAGCCTTGAAGTAGTGCATGTTGAGGTCATACCCTGCATTACAGTACTGATAACAATCCTTACCACATCTGGTAACTCAAGGAAGAGAGCAAATGTTTCAGGATTCCTGGGCTTTCTTATTGTCCTTGGATTCAGGCCAGCTGCTGCCAATAACTGTGTGGTTCTGTAGAAAGATGGCCTGTGGCCCCATCACGCAGTGCTTATTGCCAGTGGGTACGTTTTTTAAAGCATGGCCAGATTGTGGAAGGGAAAGCAGGTTTCACTGGATGGTGAACAATGTTGAGCATGCTAGCAACATACCTGTACCTGGGGTCTACCCCTTCTTGTCAGGAGCCCACCACCTTCTGCCTGCTTGACAACAGGGCTGCCACTCAAAGGGACCTAGGCAAGGAGGAGGGATGGGTTACAGGAACTTTTTGAGATTCAGTTGAGGACAGAGGTACTTGCAAAGCAAAACGCTCTTGCAAAAGTACAGGCTGAAGTCTGACTTTTGGGAACCTGAGCCTTTCTTGTATGGGGCATAACAGTCACAGAGTCTGTATGAGATCTATGACTCATCCTACCGTACTGAGTCATCTGTGGTTTTAAGGCCTGATATGTTGTAGTGTCCTCCATTAAATGCTCCTGATAAAATAAATCATGAATGTAACCTCTGTATTCCAAAAGAATGCAACCTTTGGCTATTATAGCTGTGAGCTACACATAGCTTTAAATGAGAACAAGAGTACAGCCATAACTTGTGTTAGGGTGTGTGCTACATTCATACATATTATATCTGACAATATAGAAATGTGTATCTAACAATGAAAACTTCTGCACATATGTTGGTTATTCTAACCATAACATTTGCAAAGTTGTCAATAAAAATGGTCTGAAAGTGCTAGGTCCTGTCTTTTGAGGAAAACTAGGCTAACACTGAAATTTCATATAGCCTTCTGAGAACCTACCTGATGGGAAGACAACAAAAGCACCTGCTTTTCTCCCCAAGGCAGGAGCCTGCTGCACTTCTGGAAGGTTTTAGCACTGCATGACAGACAGTAGCTTTTCCTGAAAGTTTTTCTTGGCATGTAGGTGTCTTTGGTAGTCTTGCCAGTACAAATATCTACCTGCATTTTCTCATCCTGAATAATCCTTCATTAAAGAAAAAAAAAAAGGCGGGGGGGGGGGGGGGAGGCATGACGAGGTAGAGGTTTGCAAATTCTCTAGCAAAGAAGATTTTAAGGCTTAAATAACTGCAATGTGAACTTATTGCCACATGTAATACAGCTGCTTGATTTATCACCTTGGAAACAGCCTGAAATCTTTGTTTTGTATACTAGCTCTACTGTGATTTAAAAGCAGTAGATGAGTGAAACATATATCTAATAAGATTTAACTCTTCTATGGTAAGAACATGTAATTGGACATATTAATTTCTTGATTCTGGCCATAATTTTTCAAATAGAAAAGCTTTCCATGTGAATGAACAGAGCTCTTACCACTATATCAAGTTCCATCTTTATACCAGTAAATTTGTTCTTCTGCCCTATCAAAAGCCTTCTAAACAGAGTTTTTTACTGACCTACCAAGTTAAATTCTCTTACTGGTATTTGAAAGAAACAGTGAAACCTTTTTTATTTTTTTTTTCTTCCTTTCTCCCCGCCCCCAGCTGGTATCTATTTTCTATCGAGCCTAAGTGGTAATGGCAGCTCCCTATAACTATAATGTTTGCTCCCTTGGGAGAAAATGCCATCCAGATCCTTCCACCTAACGTGCTAATACATATTTCTAGAGCAACACTTATGTACTTTTAATCTACTTCCAAGATCTTAATACAGATGGGTGGTTACAGTAGCTAAGACTGTATAAACTGCATAGATCTCAAGAATCTATACATGCCGTGAATATTCTGTAATCAATAGGTTCTTTAGACTTCATAGGGACTGTGGAATGGCCACTAAGTAGACTTTTATTGAGTTATTTCTTGCTTTCTCATTACATATCTGCTTGGGTTTTTTCCACCTTCTGGAGAATCAACAGAGATGAAATAAAAGTACTTTTATTTATTAATCTAAAAACCTGTTCTCTGACTTTCTATTGCTTTTACTTGTACAAGTCGGAGGCATACAGTGGCATTGCACAAGGGTTTCAGCCCATGTCATATTTTTCTGCTGGTGACAACTGGCATATGGAAAAAGTAAATCTCAAGTTTCTTTCCTTTTTTATTTTTCTTCATTAGGTTTACTATGGCAGTCAAATTACACTGTGATTCACAAGCATCTCTGATAAGTGAAATTGAGTAATAAATCTAGAACCTGCAAAACACCATTGGTCCATGTCCTGAAAGTGAATTGTTTCCAAATATCACTGTACACTTAGTGTTATAGGGTATATTGCATTGTTCATCCTTTTTAATATCATATTGCGTTTTAAATAAAAGAATGCTTGATATTAAGAAAAATTAATAGCTTTGAAGCTTTTGAAGCTTACTTAAGAGAGAAAAGTGTTATATCTTTGAGAATTTAAGCAATAGAATGTTAAATTAGTAAGAAAGTAGCAGCCATATCTTTTCAAAGATAGCAAACTTGTCTTAGCTGGTTGTCTACAGGTGACAATTCATATGCAAAGCATATAAAGTAGGAAAAAAATTACCCAATCCAGGTAGCCGCTGGAGGAAGAAATACTTGGAAAGATGACTATGTATGTATGCATGCATGTAAAGGATTCATTAAGGCCTTCTAAAATGATAAGATTTTAATTAAAAAAGGATTCTAACTTGCACAATGGGTAAAAGAGAACAGGTACCTAAACTGTCCTAAAGTAATGACTACAGTACTGAACTTTTATAGGGCAGTAATATGGAAATGAAATGATGAATAACTGGTTCTACAAGCTTACATTTAGTTTGGTTTGTTTGTTTTCTAGCTCTTTCATAGAATAAGCCTCACACCTTCACATTGGGCCTTTCTCTTCTGAACGTTTCACAATAAATTGATCTGTTGTCTCAATTTTAGAAATGATCTTGTGGTGGAAGACAGACAGAGACTTAATCAAAAAACTGAGAAACTAACAGGGCGCTACAGAAATATGATTGAGTAATAAAAACTACTTTAGTAAAATTATCTGATATTTTCAGCTGCATTTTTAGGTTCTGTATGTATGCATTCATCTGAAAAAGGTGTGTTTGCTGTATGTGTGCTTACCATGACAGTCAAGGAAAAGAAACTTTACATGATGTGCATGGTGAAAGTTTCGGCTTGTTATCAGATTTTAAAAAATGAGATCTTCAGATGTCGATGCACGGGTGTAAATAAATTGTCATTTAGAGACTGTAGCCATATGAAAGACAGAATGGAAAATACAAAAGCCTTCACGGTAAACTGTGGATGCTCCATGTTAATGAGGGTAGCTCAATGCTTTTTCTCAGAAAGAAAAGCAAAAAAATCCAAACTTGTTCCTACTCAGAAACTAAAACAAAATAAATGTAGACTTTTGGTTTTGTGAGGAAAAATAATGTAGTATAACGATATAGTACAATATTAAAGCCAGCCAGGAGACTGACCCTTGGTTTATTAAGGAACTTTTTACCTGATATCAGTTACAATTTGTGGATACTTAATACCTGCAAGAATTAGCCCCATGTAGCCATTGTAAATTTGTCAGTGAATTGATCCCATATTTCTTAAAAAATCCTGCAAATTTATTCAGTTTACATTGTATCATTTCTTTGTGCAGATTAATGGTGTCTATCTCAAATATTTCGTAGAACTGAGTAGAGGAAACAAATGCTCAATCAATAAATATTTTATGAGGTTTTTTTCTTCCTGTTGTTTTTCTTGTCTTTAAGTTAACTTAACATTGACAAGTCCAAAAACAGGAACTGAGTTGTTAAAAATGGCTTAATTCTGGGCTCTAGTCCAGGTCTTTTGAAAGGAGCATAGGGCGATTTTCAGAATCCATTCTCTGAAAAGTAAACTCTTTTGAAGGATTCAAATGTTTCTGCCTTGTTTTTATTATCTTACAAATGGCATCTTCAATTGAGAAGCCTATGGGGTTTGAATTAAGACTTGTCACCAAGCCTGAGCATTTCTTCTAGCAGTATAATGAAAGCAAATCAGATGTTTCAGAAAATCACTTGAATTATGCAACCTAATTGTTGGATGGCGCTAGATTATTTTGGGTTTATTTGTGAGTTATTCACAGATCAATCTCAAATTACATTAGAACACTAGTGATCAACTGGTTAATTCTATATGGTGTTAACCAAGAGCTTTCACTTATGACACTTTGCTAAGCGTTCCTTTTGATGCAAATTAATGGCCTCTATTTAATTCTTACATTATTCTGCCTCTTATATGCCTGACAAGCCAGGAAATGCACTTTGGTCACAACAGCCCCCCCAGCGCTGCGGGCTGGGGCAGGGGCTGGGAACTGCCCGGCGGGAAAGGGGCTGGGGGCTGGGCAAGGGCCGGCTGGGCAGGAGCCAGCAGGGTGCCCAGGTGGCCACGGGGGCCAGCAGCGCCCTGGCTCGTGTCTGAAGCAGCGTGGCCAGCAGGGCCAGGGCAGCGCCCGTCCCCCCGTGCCCGGCACTGGTGCGGCCGCCCCTGGAACGCTGGGCTCAGCTCTGGGCCCCTCACTCCCAGACAGACCCTGAGGGGCTGGAGCGTGTCCAGGGATGGGCACGGAGCTGGGGAAGGGGCTGCGGCACAAGGCTGGGGGGGGCGGCTGGGGGAGCTGGGGGGTTCAGCCTGGAGAAGAGGGGGCTCAGCCTGGAGAAGAGGGGGCTCAGGGGGGCCCGATCGCTCTCTGCAGCTCCCTGACAGGGGCTGTGGGCAGGGGGGGTCGGTCTCTGCTCCCAGGGAACAAGCGGCAGGACAAGGGGAAACGGCCTCGAGGTGCCCAGGGGAGGAGGGTTGGATCGGGGATTAGGGACAAGTCCTCACCGAAAGGGTGGTCAGGCGCTGGGACAGGCTGCCCAGGGAGGGGGTGGAATCACCTTCCCTGCAAACTTTGGCAAAGCACATAGAGGTGGTGCTTAGGGACACGGGTTAGTGGTGGGCTTGGCAGTGCTGGCTTCATGGTTGGACTTGATGTTTTTAAAGGTTCTTTCCAATTTAAATGTTTCTATGAAATAGCCAAACAAAGTGTGTAAGAACCAGAAAAAAACCTGAATAGCTAAAAAGTTGTGGGGAGCGATCATCCCTGGAGTAGAGCCTGTCAATAATAAGTACGTGGTTATAAAACAAACATGTTAGGGCCAATGTTTTAATTGTTCAGAAATTTTGTATAAAGAAGCATATATTACTTTCCTGAAAATGTTTTACTAGAATTCATAAAGCTAACCTGGTATGGTGCTGTTGGCTAGAAGAATTGCAAGAAGTTGAGTCTCGAAAACTGCTTAAGTAACTTGTGCCAAGCTAAGGGACGCATGTATACATGCTTGTGTCTGCATGCCTGTGTGTGTTAGAGGAGTGTTTATTTAATAAACTGAAGTAACATACTTCTGTGTAGACAGATGTATTTAATATTTCCTCCAAGTGATCATATAGGAATCTTATTAAACAGAGTAAATGATTCTGAATGAATTGCGGGAATCACAGCACATATAATTTAATGCTCTTCTATTTTTCCTTCCAATAATTGTCACGGAAGAAGGACTGATGTTTCTCACAGTAGTCTGCCTTTTGTGTTGTTTTTGTAATCTTAAAGGATATGAATTAATATTTAGCCACTTTTCTTTTTACTAAATTTTGTTACAAGCATGTAATATGAGAATCCCCCTTGAGCACAATCCTTCCAAGCACAAAGCACCATGTGTCTGTAATTCCTCCGGTTTTCTCTGTGAGCTGAGGCCAGTCAGTGCTTTGAAAGACCGTTCTGTAATTTTGCAAGTCCCTGAAATTACTATTATTTTGACCTTTTTAATATCCCGGATGTAGAGTGTTTGCCCTGCTACAGTATTTCACAAAGTGAATGAGTGACTATAGTTTTAGGATTTGAATTGAGGATTTAAGTAGGAGATGACCAGAATAAATTTCCTTAATCTGTAGATGGGATAGTTTAAATAATCATGGTTTCCAGGCTGTAATTTTATATGTTTCTTCTCAACGAGTCTTCCTTCTATAGTTTCTTCCTGGAAATCACAGTTTTCATTTAATTAGGGGTGTTAAGATGCTATATGAAATTTTTTTTGTGTTTCTGATATACCTATATGTATGTCACAGTCTGAGTAGTGGGAGATACAAGAGTAAAGCTTCCAGATTTACTCTTGATACTTCCACTTGCTTTTGGAATCTGCCAGCTATTTAACAGAATAATTCATAGGTGTAGCTGGCAAATTGCATGTAAATATACACAAACTAAACATACATAGTTCAGACTTATGTAGGGAATATGTATCCTATTTCTCCATTTTCCTGCCAGTCTTCCATATAAAAAATTAGTAGGCTGGGGTAAATTCTTCACTTTAATGAAACAAACATTTTATCTTCTTACTTAGATGGGGAGAGTTTTGATTTCCCTCAAATTACTTACCTTTATTTGATTGGTTGTTCTTTAGATTTCCTTAAATTTATATGTATTTGGCTTTGTGGTTTTGGCAATGTTTAGGGGGCAAGACAGCTGTATTGTAGGGTACATTGCATTAGAAATTAATGTGCAAGTGGACAATGCAGAGGAAATTTAATATGCAAAAGTATCAGGGAAACATGTAAATAGTTTTAGTGGTTGGAGACGTCAGGAAAATCTTTTCGAATAAGTATATATGGACTAAATACGTACTAAATTAAACGTTTCTGTTGGTAGTGACTTTGTACACCCCCCTGTGATATACACAAGGAGATTCTGGGGTCAGCAACTGTTAGGGAGTCCCTAGAAACTGTTTGCTGACTGATCTATATGTTATTAGGGAACAAATTGGAGGAGGTCGTAGAAAAGGGCAATCTTCATATCGGAGGCTGTAGGGGATTAACTCATCTGTCTCACTGCTGAATCAGTCTTATCCCTTTTCCAACCAACAAAATTCAATTAACTTTTATGAATTATTTAGCCACACTGAAGTCTCAGATAGTATTAATATTTGTGTTTCAGACTTTTTTTTTTTTTTGCAGGGAATGTAAAATATTTCTTCTTTATCATCAATCAAACTCCAGTGTAGATTGTAATTTTCTATTTCACTGTTTTAAGAAATATCTTCTTAATCACACCTGATGTCGACTGAAGTATTTTACATACTAGCTACTGTTTATATTTAGATTATGAATTGCCTCAGGAAAAAGTCAGAGATTCTGTCTAACTTAAATAACAGATATTTAAGGGTTTTTTTACTCAGTGGCACCTTTTTAAACAAAAGCTTTTAGAACTTGAATGCTACCGGATGAATTACAATCTGCTAGTTCAACTCAAGAAGAAAGGAGTTTGAACAATGTTGCTAGAAAAATTGCTGGAGTATTTATGTCTCTGACAAAAGACATAATTCTCATCTGAGAAACTATGCTAGAGAGAATAAAGAATAAAACAGGATTAACTTGTAGGCAGGAAAAACTTGTTTTTTGAGTGCCTCACAAAATAAAAGATTGTCAGTTCTTCAGTCACTTGCTGCGCTGTTCTTACATGGTAGCAAAGCTATATAGTCATCAAAACTGAGAAATAGGAACTTGAAGACTTGACAAGCCAATCAAGATAATGGGAATGTCTTTTGCAAGTGCTCAATGAAAAACAGAGACAAAAAGGCTTGAAGGATGACGAATGAGACTGCATGGACTAGTTAGCCACTGTTGTCAATATTTTCATGAAAGGACAAAAAGCTCGGCACAATTTAGTCACCCAGCTGCATTTTCAAACTCATGGGTGAGCGTTGGAGTCTGCAGTAACTTCATGTTGCTTCACCTGCACTGGCGTTCATTCCTGAGCTAGGCACTTTACACAGCTGAAAGCTAGTGGGCTTGTAGGCAAAAATGAGAGTCAGAGCAGGGAATGGTGTGAACTATATCGCTAGACCTTAAATCATTTTTGCCAGGATTTGTCCTTCCAAGTATTTTGGCCAGTTACATGCAGAAGTGCTGACAGTATAAATGGGTTATCCAGTGCCTATGTACTCTGCCTTCATTTGAGCTTGAACAATATTGCATGACATCCTCTCTCCTTGAAGTATCATATCCTTCACCACCAATCAGGTATTTTATCAGTCCCCTCTGGTTTCTCTTTAATTTCTTCAGGCTGATCTAATATTAAATTTTACTATGATTTCTTACTGCATTTTTTCCTTTTACTTTAATTAAATGTCTGAGCTTTGTGGATCAGGATAACTTCTATTAAAATTAATAAATGGATGGTCCTCACAGATCTGCTTGTAGTTTCTCCTAGTTTCATCAAAGTAAAAATCTCTAAAGATAGAATATGGTTATAAAATATATGGTAAATCTGAAGACTTTGGCAGGAATTTAAAATGCAAGGTGCTAATTTTTTTCTTCAGAAAACACAGGGGCAGTGTTACCAAAAAATCTGGAGAGACACCTTTTTGAAAAATCTTGGTCAAGTGCACATCAAACCTAACAAACATGATTAGGTGAGACAGGAATGTGCTTACAAAAGCACAGAAATTTCCACTGAAACTTGGCATGTTGATTGCAGATGCTGAATAATTTAGAAGTCTCAGCAGTGCTGTCAATGCTAGTAAGATATGCTAATTCCTAATACAAGAATGTGCCATTCAGTACCTTTGATTTTACTCCACTCTTACAACACTCTTACCTTTTCAGTGAACAAAACTCAGAACATATTCTTCTAAGTGTCAAATTGGTATGTGATGGAAGGGCAGCATATATCATATTTTAAATGTACTGTTGGAAGTTCTTTGTGTTGTACAATACTATAAGCTTAACTTTAAAATGTAGGAAGACACACACACTTAATCTTCCCTTTCCGTAGTTTCTCTTGAATTATGTAAATAATAGTTGGAAAGGAGAGAGTGTTCAATCTGATAAGAATTTTTTTGAGGTGAATGAGGATTTCTCACTTTAATTGTCAATACAAGCAATTGCATTGACATTAGCTATTAAAATAGTGCTCTACATTAATATTTTTTGTTAATTATTGTAGACTGATCTTGCAGATAAAGCACACTAAAATTGGGTTTCTTCCCTTTTTTCAGCATCGTTACATTCTTCTTAACAGTTTACAACTGTATTGTATGTTCAACATAAATTTTATACAGATGGGTGATTATTTGGTTAAGTAGCAGTTTTTACGGTCATCCTTTGTATAGTACTTAAGTAACTGCAGAAATCTTACCTATAGTAGTTCACTGTTTTTTTCTGAAAGGTAGACAAACTGATATATAAGAATATTAGTTTGATTAACCTTGTGATCAGTTTTGTCTGTCTTTTGTCATACCTGTGGTAAGTTCTTGTGAGACAAATTTGAAAGTCATTAAGAAATGGAAGACTATACTAAAGTCAACAACAACTTTAAGAGCTAAACAGGAGAAAACACCATTTCGCACTGCTTATGAAATTTTACATTCAGAAATGTAGTTCAATAGCAGTAAGCTAGCCTTGCAATAAAATCCAGGGAATACAGACTTCTCATTAGTACTTAAAACCTCTCTAGGTTTTATGCTACAGTCAAATTTTCTTATCTAAATATTCACATACTTGTTACTATCGTGCACCTAGACTAGTTTATGCAATGTTTAATTACACTGACAAAAATGAGGATAGCTTTAAAATTTCAACAACTGCTGAGATAGATCCATACCTTCTGCAAGTGGCAGGCTTTTTCTTTCAATGGAGGTTTTCACTTAAAGAGAATTGGTCTTTGTATGATTTGGTTGCTACGCCGTGAAATGATAGAAAATGTTTTTTTCCATTCCAATGCACTATTGAAAAATGTATGGATGCTTATAAAGCATGACCATGAGGAAATATAAATTATTTTAGATTTTGTATAGAGCATATAGATTTTACATATTGTGAATTAGTGTGTCAAAGCCACACATTGGATCCGATACCTAAAACCAGCTTAGGCCAGGGAAAGCTATGTCCTGAGGTCTTGCACTGCCACGTCATTGCAAAGCCCTCTGCCATCTACTAACATCAGCAAAAGTCATATTTACTAGGCTGTTTAGCTATACTTGAGCCTAATGCCAGTCTGATTGATTAAGCTGAGTAATGGTGAAGTTTTCCAATCCAGAGAGTGTGGCAATACTCTACAATGAATTTCTAGATCATTCCTGCAGTACCCAATATTACAGTTGACCGGGATATGAAAGGAAACCATATATGTCCAGTTTAGGAGCTTACAAAAGACTTGTGGAGAAAGTATGTTCCTGTAATAATGATTAGGCAGACCAGCTTCCTGACTGAATTAAATAGTTTAGGCTCAGTACCATTTACAGCTCAAAAAAACCTAATGAGCACTACCTAATACAGTTTTAAGCCTGCTTTATTAAAATAAGACTGTTTGAATAAAAAGGTTTAAAATGCCATACATATAGCAGATGTGGCAAAATTTCACAAGGTCCTATCTGTAGAGCAGTAAGTTTATAATATTATCCTGATGCAGCAAAGAACAGTTAAAATGTCCACATTTCCAAGCACTATTCTTCAAAACAGCAAAAAGCAACTATATTGTTTAGAATATATATATATACTATACATCTGAGGAACATGCCACCAATCCAGATACAGTGTTCTATTTCAGGCTTAGGTAAACAGGTTACAACATGAATGCCATCTCCTGAGAGCATTCCATTTCCCTTTCAACTCTTTGGATGGTTTGGGTTTTATGCCTATGGTTATGACATGCAGATTAACAGAAGCACGCTGACTGCAATAGTAGTGTCTCTTTCTAACAAGCAATGCTATGAAATCTAAACCTGGAAAATACTCTCAAGGAATATAAACAGATTTTGAAGAGGAATATGTACATCAAATGCTTAATTTTTATGGTAGAATGTTTAACAAATAACATTTTTATTCTATTAAATAACTTTAAACAATTTAGAATGCTTTGTTCAAAACATATTTAGCTGTCCCAATACCCACAGGAGATAATATCCTTTTCCCCAGATCAACAGATAGAAGCATAGAACCTCAGCAATGAGATTTAAGTATCCCAATAGGGAAGAAGCCATAGGAAAAGAACTCTCCTCCCTTCCCCAGCCTCCCACTATTTTGAATCATTATTGTTTCAGCTTGTATTTCAACCCTTGCCAGTTGCACTTTTTTGAATTGCTTTGATGCACAAATAAGCAGTCGTAGTATTTATTTTGTGTATGTAGATACAGGTAAACATACGTATATGCCCTGCAAGCTAACAAAGTGAGAAATTAAGTGATCTAAAATGTTTCTGTTCAATGTAAATGCTAAAAGACAAACTGTTGTTAAAATCCAGCATGAACTTTCTCCTTAGGGCTTCCAGTATTTCTTCACCTTTGTATTGTGTCGTTTTAACAATGCCATCATAGTAAAAGCAGTACAAGCCCTCTAAAATCAGCATAGTAACCTGTGGAGTAGGAGCGAAATTTTATTAATGCAGGTCATCTTTCTACATACAGATGGAAGCATAAGACCTAGGTGACTGAAATACAACTCTATTTACTGTAGTTTTATTTTAATCCTCTGGGAATTCATTAGCATCCCTCTCAAATGCTACTCTTCAAATCCTGCCTGTAAGAGAGCAAATAAGAAAGATAACAGAAATGATTTAATAGAAGACATTTTCCCAGGTTATGCAAATGCAGCTAAAGGAAATGCTGCATTCTTCTGGGTTTCCCATATTTTGTTGTATTAGAGGAAAGATACAGAAAATAATATGGATTTCCTCCTTGAAGAATAGTTTTTTTATGGGGGTGAATGTATCTCTAGACAGGTGAATAGTGGATGCCATTCACTAATACTGCAGAACCTCCTCATCACAGATTCTATTGAGCAGGAAGGAAGAAAACTGTTGTGGAGTTGTTTTAAGGATAGATTAGGTGCACTGCATCTTTTGTAAATCTTATTTTAGTAAGACAATGAGGGAACCTGTTGTTAATGAAGAAAATAATGGCAAACAATTCAGATCTTAAATTGTCCCTGAATAAAGTGGTCATGCTTGCCTAAGTTTTCAGTAAACCATCAAGAACAGTGACTACTGAGGGATATGTATGTCCTGAATGCTGGACAGAAAAATCTATAAATAATGCTGGAATTGCATTTTGAGAATAAAAAATACTGTTTCCACTCATCCCTAACTGCTTTTTGAAAGTTTTACTTTAAAGGCTGAGATTCCCTGTGGCTTAATTATTTGTCATCATGTATTGTTCATGTATATACGCAAGGTTTACCTGCGTTCAGAGGAAGGAATTTGGATAGAATGCGTCTCTGTTTACTAACTGACCACCACTGAAAACTATTTTCTCCAGGGTGTAATATGATGACAACTAATTGCTTCTTCTTGGTGCTCCTGGAAGGTTTGCTTTCTCTTACCGTTTGTCTTGATCTAAGGATATAAATATTTCTGGTGTAGGAACTGTATTGGGATGTGCTCACCTAAAGTAAGAGAACTCATGGAAGGCTTAATACTTGGGTTTTTTAAACCCCATGAATATAGGGCTTCCAGAACATTATTTGGTCTGTTCTGCAACCTAAATCTAATCTAAAATCTACTTTATTCATTGCCACAGCATAAAACTAAATTCTGTACGTTACAGATGGTCACCAAATTGACAATGCATTTACTGAAGCATAAATTTCCAACCCACTGAAACTGTTTCCTATGTGCTCAAGAGACTCTTGGAATAACACAAAGTGACAATATGCATGGGTATGCAGGTGAACATATGATGCATACAGCATATGTTATACCTTAGCTTCATATTGAGCTGGAGGGAATTGATAGCAAAAAAATAATGCTCTTAGCAAAAGATCTTTTTGGTATAATCAAAACTCTCAATCCCAATAGGCTGGCCAAGGGACGCAGCTATTCAGATCTCTGTTATGTGACACACACTGTACTGCTAGCCACGTACATGGTAAAGGTTTCTGTAACTCTAACAGAGCTGCCTGTGAACAGTCAACACTGAGACCAGGACCCTTTGTTGTGGTTATAAGTACTACCGTTCTGTTCTAAATAATGGCATTCTAGGCTTCTGATATGGTGCTTTAAAACTTTGCAAGTGTGTACTAGCTCCACAAACATAAATTCATATTTACATGGTGCGTATGGAACTTACAGATTTGCATTGGTCTGTAAATGAAAACATATGCTTCCTAAAGACAGTGCAGGTAAGAGAATGTTTTACTTCATAATGTCAAAATAGCATGCAAGTCCATTCATAAAGTCAGCCTATAAATCTAAGATATGAGAAATATGCCCACTATCATATATTTATATAAATACTTCTACACACACATACTGTGCCACTTTTAATATTAAACACAAACATGTGTTTCCAGATTTAGAAGATCTTTATTTTTCTTATTCCTCTAGAACATGGTTTAGAAATCTGGACTCTGCTGAAAATTTGGTATCTGTCTGATCTTAATTGTCTTGCTTTTTAATAGATATTGCTGGGTTATTTTTCCAGTGGCTATTTTCTTACGGTTTTTGGTATCAAGGCTGAGATGTAAGGATAGAAAGGGAACAAATGGGGTATCTAAATGCAGGATTCTAGTTCCCTCCACCTCCTGGCCCAAAAAGGCATGGCTTTCTTACATGTCCTATTCCATATCTTCCAGACCTGTTCCTGCGACTGGGATACCACGGCGTATCTGATATGGCACTGGATGCCAATATTTATGGGCCAATAATTCTTATAAGGCAGCAGATTGTTTGACTTACTAATTCCTGTCACTTCCAGTTGATTTATAGAGTGCTGCAGTTGTTGTTCCTCTTACCCCTGAATGCACACATCTGAGCTTCTAATATTGGCCCCCAGAAGAAATTTCTAGGTGGATCAAAACCAAGAAAAGGAAGAGTGGCAAACAAATAGAATATAGGGAAACTTTCCCAGTACTCTATCTTATTATAAACTGTGGTGCTTTAGAGTGACCAAGTAACTAAAACTTTTTTTCCCCCCCTAGAAATGAGGATAAACTTTACAAATTTGAATATATCTTTCCATTGTCTCAAAACTGTATAGGCCAAAATCACTGAGCAATTTCTGAAATCGTTCAGAAAAGTAGCTTTGTGAAAGCTACTTTCTGGTTTAGAGACACAGCATTATTAGAAAAAGAGGTGTCCTTTCTATTTCCCTGGAAGATCAGCAGCAGCAGTAGCTCACACCCAAGGTGTGAGAGACCTAAGTTCAGTTCTCAGGAGGCGAGAACTGTTGTCTATGAAAATCCTTGTCCAAATCCCCTCTCTGAACCAGGTGGAGACTGGATTTTAATGTGCATATTCCACTAACTATCTAAAGAAGTTGTAAGCAATTTCAAGTGGATTTTTCCGAATTTTTATAGCTGGAACCTGCGGATATATTTGTATAAAATATTTATATAATCTCCAAGCCATAGAAGGAATAAGTCACTAACTTGGTACTCACCTGGGGAAATGGGGTGCGTAGCTATCTGTCTCTTCTCCAAGTCTTAAAGATTTATGCAGGGTAGAATAACTCCACATAAGATAATCAGAAAAGCATGCCTCAATAGTCCACCTAGGGCACTTTCTCCAGAAATAGCAAATGTGAGCTCAGAATCAGAGGTCTGTGCTGCAACTTAGTCTCTTACTGTCTGGGAAATAGATCTACAGAGTGAGTTGATAGAAAAGACACACCATCAATACCAGCCTTATGAATCTGGTCCCTGTTGTTCTCTCATAACAGGTGCTAAAAAGGCATTTTTTCATTTAAGTTCTCATTTGGCAAGGTTTTTTTTCCGTTATTTGGTTTTATCCAAATATCTTTTTGCCCTTCTGCTTTAGCTGCACAATATTAGTTTCAAGTAGGTTCAACTTTTGAGAAGAATGGCCTCAAGGTCACCTATTTTTAGGACACCAAATGAAGACTGCGGGTTCAAAGGGATATTGTCATGATTAATAAGGAACCTGTGTTCGTTGTGTCTGGTGGTTTTTAAAAAAATGTAATAGGGAGATGGAGGAAGAATGGAGTCTTTTTTTCTTTTGTTCAGCAATAGTGTGATGGTGAAGGTAATTGAACTATCTGCCTCTTTCTCACACACATTTCTAATTACCATTTAGACTAGAGAAAAGGAGAGAAAACAAAAAAACTATGGGAATTTTCTGAATCTCTAATAATTGATTTTTGAAGTATGGTACAATTGTTTCTTAATAATAAATAATAAGTGGCAATAACAAGATACACCTTGTGCTGGAATAGACAGAACTTTAACACTTCACAGTCAAGGAAAAAGCAAGCATTGGGTCTCTCTGGAATTACCACTCTTTTGGATCATCTGGCAGAAAGGACTATATAAGAAGCACAGCTGGGTCTTTTTCTCTCAGGAGAATCAAATGAAATACCCTGGTGTCAGACTCAGCTGGCTGAAAAAAATTCATGCCCAGAGTTGTCTCCCAGTTGCCTGCAAAATGCTTTTTAAATCTATCTTGCACTAACTGGAATTAGTTCAGCATTTCAGATTGATTAAGAAATGTTTTAATAATATTAAAAATGCACATCAGTCTCAAAGAAATACATAATGTCATGAAAATTACTATCGGAAATATCAGGCTCTTAAAGACAAAATGCTAATTATTTTATAGAGAACATGATGAAAAACTACAGTAATTATCATAATTTCTATTTAGTCGTTGTAACTACAAATATTTTCAGCTCCCATTGCTATTCAGTGATATAGAAATTAAAGCACTTACTAAAAATAAATATTAGTATTCCAAAGTAAAAACTGAAAAGGAAATAACTTGTCCTGTTTGCACTACTAGATGTGGTTGCTTAGGCCCCTGCCTTGCAAGTACATGCACAGGTTTTTAACTTGATGCTGGTGATTGATACTGCTAAAAGCTAAGGTGTTTTTGTGGGTTTGTTTTTATTTTTTTAATATATATTGGATTAAGGTGATCTCATAAAATGTTCTGAGAGGTAGCATTGTGGTAGTACAACACTCACATTGTTTTGCTTCATATTTGTTTTGACTGGTAGACACGCAATTTTCATAGGTGTGGAGAAGCGCATCTAACAAAAGGTATATAATTGTTGGGGGTCTTAATCCAGTTCAATGATGTAGAGATTATATTACATTATGAAGTATGTCCAGTAATGTACATTACATGTATATGAACCCATAATTCATACAACTGCACTGTAAACTCTTTATTTGTAGAGTGGTAAAATGTCTATATGCATGAAATGGGAAGTTTACTGTTGTGGTTTAACCCTGGCTAGCAAGTCAGCTCCACCTGGCTGCTTGCTCACTCCCCACCCCACCCCTGGCGGGATGGGGGAGAGAACTGGAGGAGTAAAAGTAAGAAAACTGGTGGGTTGAGATAAAGATGGTTTAACACGTAAAGCAAAACAAGGAATTCATTCACCATGTCCCATGGGTGGGCAGGAGTTCAGCCATCCCCAGGAAAGCAGGGCTCCATCAAGCACAACAGTTACTTGGGAAGACAAACGCCATCACTTTAAACATCTCCCTTCTTCCTTCTTCTCCCAGCTTTATATAGTAAGCATGATGTCATACGGTATGGGACATCCCTTGGGTCAGTTTGGGTCAGCCATCCTGGCCATGCTCCATCCCAGCTTCTTGTGCATCCCCTCATGGGCAGAGCATGGGAAACTAGGAAGTCCTTAGTTTAGAGTAAGTTCTACTTAGCAAGAACTAAAACATCAGTGTGTTATCAATGTTATTCTTATCCAGACCCAAAACACAGCACTGTACTTGCTACTGATAAGAAAATTAACTCGATCCCAGCTGAAACAAGGACATATAGCAACAGGGAAATAAAGAAAAGGATATTCAAATAGCTATAAATATTTTTAAAAATTCTCATTTGGGGGAAGAATAAAGAGATACTTGCAATTTAGTGAAGACATTAAGGATAAAAATAAAGAAGAAAGTCAGCTGTGTAGAGTAAGGTAAGCTAATATCTGTATCTCAGAAAAATAAAGAAGAAATTGCTATTTACACTTATTAAAGAGCTGGTTTTTTAGGGGCAAACTTAGTATAGGTAAAAATACATACTCTGACTGCAAAACCTCAGGGCCCCGAACTGTCATTCTTCTGACGTCTTTGTCTGCACTTCATAATCATAATTCATATTATGCAATATGAGCAATAAATCATAAATATCCAATGCCTATGGGTTTTTAAGTTTTTTTTGTTAGAACCAAAATAATCAGAATCTCTCAAACTCTGAATGGTCCTGTGGACTTCTGGGTCAGCTGGAAGGTGTTGATATTCATTAAATTGGATTAACAGGCATTGTTGTGAGACAATGGCAGAATTTTGCACTTTGGATCATAAAGACATACCCAAGACTTGAGACTGTATTTGTATTCAGTTAGTTAAGAAAGAGTGAGTTGAAACTTAGTTGTGAAGTAGCAGAACTATGACAGTTTCCACTTAGCTGTTGTCAGAGTAGGCCATTAACACGTCAGCCGTGGCACTGAAATATGTACCTAAGTCTTCTCGTGCTCTGAGCCTAGTGCTGCTGAGCAACACAGGTAGGCTTGTAGAAATGGAATTTTCAGTTTTGAAATTGTGAGTATTAACTCCAAAGCCTTATACGAGGATATAGGTGAAATAGCCTGGGATAGAGGTGGATGTTCACCATCATCTTCCATCTGCTCAGTGCCCTGCAATGTTGGAGAGTGTCTAGACAGCATATTTTTTAGAACAAGTCTTCAGATGTAGGTGCCAGTATGCAACTCTGCATCTCTTCCTGTGTTCGTAGTGTAATACTGAAACTGGGTAAACATTTCCAGACGGGTTTGGCTGTTTTGTTGTTTTTCATTGTTGTTGGTGTGTGTTTTTTGTTGTGGTGGGTTTTTTTGGGTGGTTTTTTTTTTCCATCCTGAGACTAGTACACTGAGAATGGCAGCACCTATGAGCAAATTAGCAACTTCAGTTACTACTTTCTAAATATACCTTCTGGGAAAATTTCCGTTGCTTAATGTTAAAATCTAATTATTGTTTGAAATGGCAGATTGAAATCAATAACGCCAACTTATTCCATAAACCTTTGTAAATTACAATACGCACTGAAATCTAGTATGTGTTTAGGAAATGTATCCGAGAAATCTATGCACGTTTCTGTCTTGCATATTCTTCTGAAATTTCTGTGCTCAGAGCACATGTTCACTATTAAATTTCAGCATTAGGAAAAAACAAAGCCAGAAAAAAACCAGAAACTGCAATGCGGCTGACCTCAGGCTCTAGAACTGTTTCAAAGATCGATTGTGTTACGTTACAAAGGAGTAGCCACTACATATCAGCACCCTGTGCAATGTTGTGGGTTGCTTTTGTGAGGGCAAGAGCACTTCAGCTTGATCAGGTGATGATGGTAGATGAGGGAACTGGGATACTCTACACAATAATGTATTTATTTAGCATGCTAAATGTACACAGATTCCTTTAAAAATCTTAAATCCTCACTCATGCTTCCCTGTATCATGCCATTGTATTGAATAGGTCTCAAACTAGATTGCACAACAAAAAATTAAACTGTAGGAATTCAGAGATGGAAAGGAGTAAAGAAGGAAACTACCTTTGTAAGCAATAGTGCGTTGGGGTTTTTTTAATGTACTTACCTCCTTGGGTTTTAATGAATATTTTCTGCCAATTAGTTTCCTGTAGGAACTTCAAGCTTTGATTTGGACTGGAAAGCTTTAGCACTCATGTACCCAAGATGAGAGCTTTGATAACTCTCATTGGTAATTCCAGCAGTAGTGTGGAAGTTGAAGAAGCTTCCAGGTTTCACAGAGGAAAGGAACTAATAGTCTGGCTGGATTCTTTCCTTACATCTTATTCAGAAATACTCTAAGTGCCCTGAATAATTTGGTTATGTGAAATTGTATTTATAGAGTTTCCAGATTTATAAATGTATTCAATTTATTTTACATGATATTAATCTAAATTCAAACATTTTCAGAACTGTCATGAAATATGCAATCGCAACCATAAGAATCTGTTGGTTATTTATGTATTAAACATAAAACTAACCAACCACCAAGTAAGAAAATATGTGCAAAAAGGCCTCTCTTGACTGTTGGCTGCGGTCAACATTCAGATGTATTTCCTAAGGCAGTGACTGGTTTCAGTTGACAGGTACTTCTCAGGACAGTGCATGGTGACACTGAAGTAACTGCTTTGTTTTGTATTTTTGCCTTTATTGACATTTTTTGTTATCCTTGCAAAGAGCAGGTTTTTGGTTTTGTTTAGAAACTGTATTAATAATTTTTCATCTTTTGTTAAATTATTTTTTGTTTGCCTCAGAAATGCCATTCAATTTATTATTGAACCCTGAAACTTGCCTTTGCTTTTACTTACCCCAGTCATATGATGTAGTTGTGAAGGATTTTAACCTGTAGACCACTTTGGTATTATCTGGCAAAGCAGAATCTATAATAGACTCTTGAAGTGAAATTAGCTAGTGTTTTACGTTATGGAAACATGAACACTTTGAATCAAACTCATCATGAAAATACATCAGGCATGAGCTAGGCTTTTCAAACCCTTCCAGGGCTTTTAAGAAAATATGTAAAATATCTTTCTCTTAAACTGAACTTCCTTAGTTTAATGTGTCTATTCCTTTGAGAACTCCAGTTTTATGGAATATGTCTAGATGTAGCCTTTTATTGAAATCAAATAATACTGGGAGATACCTAGAAACATATGTCTCACTGCAGTCATACCAGCTATAATATATAGCAATATATTTGAATGTTTTCTACATTAGCAAACATAAGCTTATTGGTGAGAATATATGCTTAAACAGTCTGACATTCACTTTGGAAATATTTGTCTAGTGTATTCATTCCCAGAGAATATTATTACCACTTTAAAACAGACCATTGGAGATTCAGCTGTGATTACTTCTTTGGACTGGTTTCAGGATTACTGTATCAGTGTATATGCCATTTTATTTCATGATGAAACTGTTGTATTAAATCTTCACACTCCCTCTTCCTCCCCAATTTTTTACCTTTCAAATAATATTTTTTTGTAATATTACTACATAATGATAACAAAGGCAATGCTTCTCAGTGCTTTGTTGTTGTCGTTAGTTGCATTGTTGTAGATGTTTATGTAGATACATCCTACAGTTTATTCCAGTATAAAACACCAATGAAACTGCATCAGGGCTGAAGGGGAGAGGTGGATTTGCACTTTCTTGAAAAGCAATTAAAAGCAGTAGAGTTTCTTGTGTACATAAGTTGTCCGTTTTGAATACAAAATGCTACCCATAATATAAGTTCAAAGCTTCTGGTCACAGCAAGGCATTACCTATTGTGGGGTCACCTGAAGCCTTATGGGTGGTGCAGGGGGAATGTTTTCTCCATCATCTGATAAAACAGTGCTAAATGCAAACAGTCTGGGTCTGTCCCACTCAGGTGGCAGTGCATACATGGCCTTGGCTGAAGGATTGTCAAGGAAAAAGGATGATGGCCCACATAAATTGCTGTGATGGGCTGTACCCAGCCTGTTGCATGCAAATTCACTCAGTTGAAACTAAGTACACCCTTATATTTCCCAACAGCTAAGAAATGTGATTAATACTTAATAATTAAAAAAATGTGATATTTGCAATTATGAAAATCGTGATTTTTTTTTTCCCCCCACAAGTTATAGGGTGCATGTGATCCAGCTCCTTCAGCTCCATACTGGGAAACTCATCTACTATCAAAGTTCCTTAGGAGACAAACAGGTTTCTTTCCCAAACAATGCTGAGTTCTGTCTGCAGATTGCCTTGGTTATATTCTAGTTCATTTGTCTGTTCTTATTTGGAGAGATTTCACTACAGTCTCTGCAGTCTTTGTCCAGTTGCTTCTCTCTGAAATGAATGGAAATTTTACCAAATACTTTTTTCACTCATGCTCTCTTTTACCAAATATAACTAAAGCAGCCAAAACCTGCAACTATGTATTTTAGCTTTCTTATTCTAAAGAAATTAAGTTTGATTGATCATTTTATTTGTACGTGTGTGTGTTTCTGCAACCACCCCTCACGTTTTAGTCTGTGGATGAGTATCACATTCTCAAGTACGTTAGATTCTTACAGGTTTAGTGAAAATCGGCAGTTATGTAGGGAAGAGAGATCCTATTAATTATGCAGGTTACAGTAAGTTTGCAGTATCATCCACGTTTGTTTAGCACCAGAGAATCTGCATGGGAGAGGGTTGCTATGAACTGACAGGGTTCAAGCTCCTGTACTGCTATGTTGCAATGCAGCAAAGCTTTATTTGGAACGTACTGTATTAAGATCAAACAATCTTATCACGGGACAGGATTTTTTTATGTAAGCAGGCTTTCTGTGGGTCCACAGTGTGTAGAACAGCCTGCCATTTACTTTTGTTTGGCTTATATAATGCAATTTCTGTCTAAAGCAATCAAAGCATGCATTAGAGTCATTATCAGTTCCATTGTTTTCCTCCTAACTGGTTTTCAAATCATAAAAATGTTATCTTTTGTTCTATAATAAATTAATTGTATTTGAATCTTTTGTCATTGGCAGGTGAATTTCTTTGTTTAAATATAAATATAAAGATGCTGACTTATTTGAATTCTTGAATGCTGATTGTATGATAATTGTGTCTTCTCGTGAATAGATGAATTAGTTTATTAGGTTAATCTAATTTCCCTTAAAGCCTGCCTGAAAATCAGACTGACTGGATTACTTATTCACCTATACATGTAAATAAGAATTATCTTTTTAGTCTGTAAAAACACCCTTTTCAAATTTCTTCTGTATCTTATTACTGGTAATGCTGGTTAGAGCACTAGTGCTAATACAGCTGCAGGCGGTAATGTTTTTCCAAAACAACAGCTCATGCAGGTTATTCTACTGTAATTCTGCAGTAATTAATTCTATGGTGTTAATATTTTATTAAAAAAAGAACAGGAAAGGACTAGAAATGAGGATTAGTCCTGCATTATACTACATACTGTATGAAAGGTATTTGAAGTTTTTGCCTACCCAAGAGATTTTTTTATATAATCAATAGCCTTTGCTGGTGTTACCTGGTTGTTGCATCCAAGTTATGGAATATGTTGCGTCAATTCTCCATCAATTTCACATACAGAGTCTTGTAGTGGAAAAAAAGAAACACAATTTTTGTTCAAAGCCAAAATTGTGTTATTAGCCTAATTGAAGTTTTAACACTCTCAAAACACCATTAGTCAAGTTATGATGTTACTGTTCAAATTATATACAGTTAAAATTAATACATGCAAATATTCCAGTACCTACCACTTTACCTCTAGGTCCTAAGGTCAATGGCTTCACTTATGGAGTGAGCACAGGGTACAGAAAATCATTAGCATCCTGTGACCTTTGCTGGGAGAACTGTGGTGTTCTTGCTTTCTTCCTTATTTTAGGTTCTGCATGGAGTCATTTGAATGTATTTACTAATATGCCTTATATCTTTTTATTTCTGCATTGGTATGGAATTCTGTGTCCCATCTGAATTTACTACATATGTTTTGTATTACATATATTGGACACTAACTGTTTTCCTCTTTTCATATTGCTAAAACTGGTTTTGTCCAGTTGCATTTTTTGTTGATCGTTAACTGACAATTGAGTCAATTGAGTTGCTTACAGCCCTGAAATATCTGGAATCATTCTGCAATTGTACTTTCAAGGCTACTGCTGTCATCCCATGCCTGTTCTCCTGTTTGTGGAATATTGTTTTAAGGTCATAGATAGTTTAGTCTGTACAGAGTAACTGTTCATTATTAATAGATAACCTTTCAGAAATATACATATATAACAATAAGCATTAAACCAGTCCCGGACAAGTCCAGAACCAGCCCGACAAGTCCCAATGACTGAGTTCTTAGCTTAATATAGAGCTAGTGGCATGTCACAAGGAATGGCAATACCGTATACACTGGGCTACAAGGCTATACCGACAAGATTTGATCCAGAAATGTAAAGCTTCTCATGTGTTTTTCATTTTCTGCTTATTTTTCATCTGGATAAAGATCAACTGAATACAAACTCTTGGTATACCAGTTCTCTAGCATTGATATGCTTTGACCAGAAAAATGAATGACCTTTTTATCCATTGGAGTATCAGTAAACATGAATAGTTGTTTTATTACTGAGTATCAGCAATGTTGATCACATAATTTGCTACTTCATGCTATTTTGCCTCAGAAAAAAATGTATGAGAAGTGGAAATACATTTATTATTAATACTTATACTTGATCATATGAAGTAAAATCCATAGCAGTTAACATAATTTTGAGGTCAAAAGAAACTTGACAGTAGTTTGACTGGTGGGAAGTATATTCCAAGCTCAATGTCTCTGGTATCAGTAGAATATTTGAGAAGAGAAGGACATATGTTGGCATGGCAACAGTGCTTAACTCATATTTGTCAAGGCTGCTGTAATTACTTAGCAGAAGACATAGGTCACAGGAAGAATGTTATCGGAAGCAAAATTGTTCCATCTTCTCAACTTCTAAGCCAAAGGTTTCTAGATAAATGAAGAAATGCAGTTGGGCTGGAGGAACTCATTCGCTCTTGCCTCAGCAAAATCTTGTTTCGGTACACGTTTGTTCTTGTGTGTTCTGTATATGAATTGCAGATTATTTTGGTGAAAGCATCTTTCTCTTGTTTAAATGACAAAATGTCTGGATATGAAAGAACAGATTGTTTACTTACTTGAGGTGTTACTGTTGAATGCCTTTCAGAAGTCACTACTTAATATCTGAGATCAACACCTCCTGACAGTAGGTATTAGCATACAAATCAGTGTATCAAACAACGTTTTTGAGGAGAGATCATTAAAATACAGTGTACTGTACTTCACTGTATTTATAAAGTAAAGTTGAAGGAGTGCTTGTTTGTTTGGGGGCTGAATGGATCTGTTGTGGTAGAACTGGAAGGGTAGTAGAACACCATTGCTGCTGGTTTGCTGTAAGGCTTGTGTTAGATTGTGGTTTAACTCCTCTTAAAACCATGAGCTGTGGTCTCCCATCATCACTATTACATCTAAAAATTGTTCTTGTCAGCACAGGGTTTTGATTTTTTTGATCAAAGTCTGAATTACTTGTTACCACTAAAGACTGTTTGTTGCATATAAAGGTTGAAAATTTTCTCTTTCAGATGCCACGCTTTTAAGGAGCGAAACTCAGTGGTTGTTACTAATCTTTCTGCATCTCCAAATTCATTTAACTCATTTACAAATAGGGAGCGGTAAAGCTTCTCCAGTTAAACGGTGACAATGGATTTCATAACTAAAAGCCTAAAGAATGGCTGCAAAGCTAAATATTTATTGGTATTTCTCCTCTCCTTCTTAACACCTGACATATTTTGCATGCCTAGCTAACAAATACAGACTTTAAAACAGAGGCTGGCTCCTGCGTGTGCATTTCTATGCCACAAGACATGCTGATGACTTGACATCTAAGGGGTGCTACGGAGAATATCTATAGGAAAAGGATTTCACTGTGGCTTATGACCTACTTCTGTGCCTTGGCCGTTGGCTGTACTTCCGGGTGCTGCAGCCCTTTCAGCTCTCGCTTCAGGAAAAACCCAGCTGCATCTATATTCAGACAAAAGGCAAATAAGTGTTAGTGGTTGCAGAAATGGGGTTCTTTGGCCATAGTCTGCTTCCAAATTGAGATTAAAAATGATGTTGAAGGTGATACCTTCTTTAGCTGGTGTCTTCAGACCACATTAAAAACACTTGATTTCTTTTATTAAAAAGAGGGATATTACTGCCTGCGCTGGATAACAATTTAGTAAATTATTATGAAGCCTGTTTAAATTCTAGTTGAAGCTTAAATTTAATTCATTATTTTCTTTCTTTACTTTCCTAGAGTTGTGTACACAGTGTTGTAAAACTTCCCATACAGAATTTCACACATAGGTTATAACATCCACTGTTTCTGATAAGTGGCTTGCAAATGAAACATGTTATGGATTTTAATGGTATTTAAGCTTTATTTCTATTTTCTTCTTGGATTTATAATATGCTTCTTCTATTGATCCATGCCATTAATGCACAGATATGCTAAATTTATTTTCTGAGATTGATCGTGCTAAGTGTGGTTTGTTGGCTTTAACCTGAATGTGCATAAGCAGAAAAGTCTGAGCAGAGGGAACTACTATTTGCAACACAGAGGTCTTTTCAAGGAAAAAGTCTTAGGGAACATTTCTCTTATATTATAGATTTTACATATAATTCAAGTTATCAATAAAAATAAAGCCCAGAGGGAAAATTTTGCTTTGCTTTACAGGAATACAGATTCTCAGTTGGTATAAATAGATCTAACTCATTCAATTTCAATGGACTTACACCACTTCATAGTGTCAATGTGTATCATTTCTGCTTGGGGGAAAGAATATTACTTTTGCCAGCAGCCTTTCAGTTAAATAATCCAGTAATTTATTTGAGTAGCATTGTAAAAATAAAAATGTAGACATGTTCTTGTTGGAGCAGAGAAACAGAATAACAAGGCTGTTTGAGTTCACACCTTGCTGAGGACACTAATTGAAACTGAAAAATCAAAACAAAGCAAAAGCAATTAGCAAAAGGATATAACAATAATGAAGTTTACCACTTGGAAATGATCTTATTTGTTTGCCAGAAATCTTTATAAATTAAATTTCATTGGGAGTGTTTATTTTGTAATTGATTCATAGAGTTATCTGTTAGTGGTTAATAGTGATATTTCATTTTATTGCATTTGCTTAAAATAAGGTAGCACAAATTTTAATCTTTTATGTTGTGTGGTCAGATTCATGGGCTGCAAATACAGTCTATGAAATCTGCAAGTAATGGCTGCAGTCGGTAAGACAGCTTGCTGAAAACAGCTCTTTAGTATCTTGTGCAATTCTCCATGCATGCCGTTGTATAACACACAGTACCTTTAAAAGCCACCATTTTTTTCATTGACACCACTATGTCAGCTCCTACCTGAACTCCACACAAGGACTTCATTCTACCTGCATAAAAATCAAAGAAGACCTTGAAAAGTTAACGAGAAAAATAGGGGAAAAACACTTACTGCAATGTGTTTGGAAAAAAAAAAAATGTTATCTCAGATCTATCAGCTTAAAAGCAATAACATCAGCCATGCCGTGCATTGCACTACTGCCTATTGCCCTGAGATTCCCAGTCAATTCTGGGAAAAACCTAGGCTTCTGGGCTTTTTTGTTTTCTTTATTGTTCCTAAAATGTATTGCTGTTTTAAGTATTTATGGCTTGATGTGTTTTTTGTCTGTCATCATTAACAAGACTTGTGGCTTATTGCTATTGATATAAAATTTTTATTTTAACAGTGGAATAAATTAAGCCGAAAGAGATTCGGGACCAAGGCTGAATGAATGTTCCATACCAAAAGATCAGTTATCCCATAAGGACACTGGTGTCTCTTAACACAGAGTACCTCACTGACCTCTGACTGGACCATTAGTAGTTAAATGCTCATCATAGATGCTTATTGCTATGTTTCATGCGAAATGAGTTCTACTCTTTCAGCTATGATACCAGAACTTAATTTTGTCTTCTGACATGTTATAAAAGAAACATTCATTTTGCTTAAAAATGTGATATCAGTACTTTATTTTTTGTTTCCCATAATGTATTTTCCCAACTATTGATATAGTTATGAAATAACTAAGAAGGTTAGGAAAGGAATAAGCTGGTGTACATTTTGTATCTTACACTTGACCTTTAAATTAAATTACAAAAGGTAACTGCAATAATTGAGTATGAAACTTTTCTGAGATATTTTCTTGTTCATGTCTCAGTTTCTTGTACGTATCAGAAAAGCTTCAAGTGGTTTAAACATGTTTTCTTTCTGGCATATAGATGAAGTTGCTGCAATATATTTACTTTTTTCTGAATTCTGCAGTTCCTTTTATACCTGTTCTTTCTAGTCTCACAATAGCACTGGTAAACAACAGAGCCGTGTGGGATATGTGATACCTCATATAACTGCACTCCCGCACAAATAATTTTAGTGTGAAAAACTTGTTTCCTTTATTATTTCTTACAAATCACACTGTAATCAGTTTTGTATGAGAGGCAAAAGACACAATCCTGCTTATTGGACTATGTGGTGAGTTTATCCAGTTATTTAATTAAAAAAAAAAATCTCAAAAAATTAATGCAAAGGTAGAATTCAACCTTGACATTGTTATTGAATATATAGCTCTGTGTCAAGTGGAATAAGATTCTTCTGGCAAAGAAGGAAATAGGCAGCAGCTTTGTGGACAATGTGTATTTGCGGTTGGTATTACAGATTGCTACACAAAAGCATTATTCATTTTCTTGACTTGGCCTGCCTTTTGATAGAAACCAGAGAGGATCTCTCATCTCATCTTTGGATAGCTCATTTTATGGAGAAACTGGAAAACATTTAGTCAGTTCCTTTGGGACTCGGTATGTCTTCTGAATTGCAATCAAGAAATCGTATTCCAAATAGCTGTACTGTGGTCTGTGGTGAGAAACTGCTGATCCTGAGTACTTCTATGACCTCTGTTTCCAAGGATGGGGTTATTTATAGTCATAAATGCATTAATTCATACATATCATTATGTATAATTATGTCATACATAGGAAGCAAGAAAAAGATATCCCTACTTCACAGGGAATGTGAGTCATAAAAGATGAAGATCTAGATCATTAATGCCAAATTTCTATTGAAATAACAGAGAATTGGTTATCCATACATGTTCAGCATCTGAACCTAAGTTAGTTCCTTAGCAGGGAAAGGGAATCTGTGGAGTATCCAAAGTATCTCAAATTCTAGATTAGCAGTCTGATTGCTAAATTAGCTATTGTATAGCAGATTCAGTTTTCTATATGTAGATTTACTGTGCAATCATCTGAATTTCATTGGCCTAGGATGATATTCCTTTTTGAAGCCCCTATTAACACAAGATTTCTGTATGAAAATGCTGATTTCCATGTATCTAATAATGGAATTAATTACCAATATAATCATTATTCTGTTTCTACTTCATGGCATATAGTTTTAGTGAAAGTATAATATTTTTTTTTTGGTTTTTTTTTAAAAAAAAACCACCTTGAAAAGTGTATCTTAAAGAAAAACCACAACATTTTTCAGCATACTTGATGCACTATTTGTTCCCAGCTGCTACTAGCTAAAATTTGGCTTTCTGTGGCTGATAGCAAACAGAAAGGAAATGATCTTCTGAGTCAGAATTGAGAGGGGGGAAAAAAAAATCAAAGCAATAAGGTTTTGGCAGCTAGTCTTTAGAGGCTGTCATGCTTTCATAGTCAAGTCTTAATAAGAATCTTTTTTTAGAGGCAAACAACTGGGTCAGTTGCCTGGGGTTGGCACAGTTAGGTCATCCAATATGCCATGAGGGAGAATATCAGTTCTGGTGTCAATACTTACATGATGAATACAGATATTTTTAGGATATCTCTTAATATTAAGGACGTTAATTCTGTCTTTAATGTTTTTATTTTAAATACTTTTTAACATCATTCTAAGGGTAATTCTTTTCAAGATCATTGTGTATTATGTAATATATGATGGGTCCGGCTTTTGCAGATGCCAATCTTCAGTTGGACAGTTATTAAGAAAAAAACCCAAATTTTATCATTGTACTGTTTAGACTTTGGTGCATATCTCTTTCATGCTCTGTACACATTTTATGCCCCCTAGTCTTTCATGATAGCTGATATAATTTGATGCCTCCTTAATCAGACCTCAAAACAAATTTTTTATGTTTTTTTTCTAACTACAAAGTTCTTGTAAAAATTTTTCACAAATTTGTAACTGTTTACTAACAGAACAAAATCCATAATGTTTTGTTCTCTTGACTGAGCTGGGATCAGTTAGAGTTACATGGGACCTCGTAAGGGAGGAAGAGCGATGTTCAACTGAAGTGACAAATGCAAATCCTTCTGTTACCTTGAATTAAAAAGTGCAGCCCTAAAGGGTAATTTGGACAGTGGCTACATTACAGTGTCAAGTGCAAAACCTTTAATGGAGAGAAATTGCCTCAACTAATCTATTTGTCGGTAGGGAGGGGAAGTAGAAAACTATATATAACCTAAAAGCTGAAAGGTTTTGCCGTTCTCCAAAAGAATAAAATAATACAACACTGAATAATGGTTTTGATTCTAGTTTTAAATTAAAAAGCCAATTTGTCCTTATGAGCTCCCTACTCCATTTCTTCCTACTCTCTCAGTTCTTCTGGGTGATGTGAGATAAAGCAGAATTTACAAGATTGAAATAGGTAATTTTTTCATAAAGCTAGACTGAAACATGTCCAGAATGATGTATATAAATTGTATTGCTTTTATTAATAAATGCCAAGAATCCCCATATAGAATAATTAAGTTTTATGTGTAGAGATGTGTTAAATGCAGATGCCAAAGCCATCATTTTCATAATTAACATTACCTGTTGTAAGAGCTGAAATATGGAATTTTTAAGATAGTTGAATGTAGTATTGTGTTGAGAATACTTGAACATAGGCAGGGGAAACAGAATTGGCAGGGAAAAAAATACTGTCAAAATAAGTGATTTATATCATTTGAAACCACTCTCTGATAATGATAGGCTCTACAAGTGCTACTTAATAATTTATATCTATGTTTAAATTGGGATTTATCTGATATTTTTAAAAGTGTTGTGTGTTCACCGTGCCCTAGGGTGGTAGGGGTGAAATAGGTGATGAAGAACTGTGCCAAATAGCAGTTATGTAGTTTAATGAAGTAGAGAACTTCTCAACAGTGCAATATATAACATCTATTATTTTATTTTGCAACTTCTTTTTAAAGAAAAACAATAGGGAAGACTCCACGTTTTCTCTTCTATTCTGTGACTTCTACATGGGCAAGCTGTGAGAAAGTGGGTTCTGTATATGCCAACGAAAAAAAGTAGAAAAGTACATTGTGAATCTTCCTGTTACTATGTACAAAGTATGTGATAGGCAGTGGAAAAGTGACCGAACATAGTGTACTTGAATTTGTAATCGAAATAACTTCAAGAGTTGAACTTGTTCATAAGCTGTGGTTGTAAACTGCATTGAGAAAACTGCAAATTTACATGCTAGTTGAAGAGTAGAGTGCAAACCTCAGAGACTGGCATCATAACACATTTAGATCAGAAACATTTATTGGCTTGTATGAAAATGAAAGTATTTATAGGGAATATTCTAGTGGAATTGTGTTTTGTATGTTTTGTGAAAAAGTTTGGGGAAGAGGGAGGCTGACTCTTTGTTTCTAAGCCACAGCAAAACTTACAGACTTCAATGAAAGCTCTGATTTTTCCAGATTTTCATTATACTTGTAGTTCTAAGACACTGTAGCCAAATGAACAGAAACAGTTTCAAGCTTTATTTATATGTGTACAAAGTTATTGATCGACCTTTTACAGTAAGATCTTGCTAACAGGGCTTCAGACTCCTTCATTACCCCTTATCTATAAATCACATTCTTGCATTTGGTAATGCATATTAAATGTGTTCTTTTTCCTCTTCCACTGTGTATGACTTTCACCCTCTCCTCATCTAAAATTTTCAGTCTGAAAAAAATATAATTCCAAAATATGAATTGTATGAAGATACAATTGAGTCTGAGCTTTTTCTTATCAAAGACTAAACATTTATTATGGTTTTACAGTTTTATATTATTCTACAAAGTACGGTCATCCTAGTTCCTGCACAGTAAATCCAGTTGTTAACACTTTCAAAGGGAGTTTCAGCATTTCTTCCCTGTCCTTGCCACTTTCATCCTACTGCTCATTAGTGGGTTTGTCAACAATTGAAGAGGAAAGTAGCCACACTGTGTCAGACCAAAAGTCCACCTCCATGAGCACCCCGCCTCGGAGCGTGAGCTGCAGGGGACAGCAGTGAATACATGGGGAACCACAGCTGGGGGGGGGGGGGCTGTAAACACTCCCCTGACATGCAGTAATTAAGGCACTTCCTAAGCCAAAGCTGATATTTAGTAAATTTATGGGGGCGGAAAAAAAAAATATGTTTGCATTTATATATTTATTTCCCTGCATGGGTAACCCATAGAAACTGTTTTCATATTAATGTCAAGGAATTGTCACTGAAGGATATTCCAAATGATGTAAAACAGTGTTCAGTGACAGCAGGCTCATTTATGCCTCCAGAGGACATAGTCTACTCTATAGAGCTGAAATTGCAGCATGATCTTGTTCAATAGTGTATCAGCTAAAAAAATGAGGTGAATGGTGAGATAGTGATGAGAAGCTATCCATGTTTTTATTTGAAACATGTTCTGTCTAATAGCCCAGTATGTACTCTGCATACCCGTTCCTAATGGCCTAATAGTGACTTGAAAGGGAAGGATGTCATTTGTAGAGTAAGCAGTGACAGTGCTCTTGAACAATGTATTGAAAAGCTTAGGAGGGAATTCCTGGGTAATACAGGGTGTATCTGTAAGGCCAGGTAAGACAATTGCAAGCAAGATTTGTCTGAAGAGAAATTATTTGGGGCCTTAGCAAAAGGATATTGATTTTTTTTTTTTTTTTTTTTTTTTTTCGCTCGACACAAGAATACCTATACTAAATTTTTTTTTTCTCATCTACTCAAAACTGATAAGTAAGCAAACTGTTACACCAAAAAGCTGTGTTATTCAGGAGCATAACAACCATGATGTTCTTTACGTTTAGTCAGCATGAATATGAAGTCTTTTTCCAGACTGCACAAAAGGAGCCGCAAATTCATGCCTTTAATCTTCCAGGCGCTGAGGCGAACACCAGGCTGAACATTTCTTACCTTTTAGGAGGGCTTGCCAGCTCTTGCTGACCTTTCTGTTGGCTTCCCAATGACTTGCTGTGTTTCTTTGGATGCCAAGATTAGCCAGTGGTGTGTCACAGAGGGGGCAAAAACGTGCCATGAGGAAAAAGACTTCATTGATAAAATTATCCTTTTAAAGACATAAGTCTTAATTAAGTTCAAGTTTCCTAGTTAAAATACTGCATTCTGTGCCACCTTCCTCATCAGTGCCATTTGGCACTTGCCAGAAGGCTTTGCATTGTGCCTTCGTGTATGTAACTACTGCTTAGGAGACATTTCCCGATAATGCCTTTGCCCTCTCATATGAATTATGTTCTTTGACTGATTTCCCTCACGTGTGAGGAAGTTCTCCTCCTAATATCGATACTGAAATGCTTCCTTTTTAATGACATTCATGTTGCTCCTTGCTTGCTAATATCCACTATGCTTATTTTTAACCTTAATGTGAATTATTAGGCTTTAGAAACTGGAAATGTTAGCATGTTGTTGCTGTAGGCTAAGTGTAATTCTTTTAATCATGATGGTAATTTCTTGGTTAAATATTTTAAATAAATACATTTAAATAAATAACTTTGTGCAAGCAAGATTACTTAATCGTATCACTTTAGTAGTACATTTGGATATTCAGTTATTTCTGATTATTTTTCAACTTTTATGTTTGGAGCCTAATTTGCCAAAGAATTACCTTGTTTGTAATCACATATTTTCATCAGCATGTTTGAGTTCCGTTGGTAACGGTGAAGACAGTGAAAAACTGATTTATAGAATGCTGTTCTTCTCAGTGGTAATCTACAGGCACTGAGAGATGACAGGGACTTTCTACTGTGTTGTCCTCTAGTTTCAGAATGTTTTAAAAGACAAAACTGTGGCAGAAATTCAGCTTTTATGGCATTGCTTTTCATCTGTTAAAAATAAAGATTAACTGGTTAGGTACGGCTGGCATATGTGTTCTTGTGTAATGAAATTGTAGCACAAATTCTTATATTTAGGTGTTCTGGTTGGTTTTGGCTGGGATGGAGCTAATTTTCTTCTTAGTAGCCAGTAAAATGCTGTGTTTTGCATTTAGCATGAGAACAATGCTGATAACACACCGATGTCTCTGGTTGTTGCTAAGTAGTGCTTACTCTTAAGTCAAGGACTTTACGGTTTCCCATGCTCTGCCAGTGAGCAGGTGCACAAGGAGCTGGGAGGAAGCATGGCCAGGAAGGCTAACCCCAACTCGCCAAAGGGACATTCCATGCCATAGAACATCGTGCTCCCTGTACAAACTGGGAGGAGATGGCTGGAGCAGGTGGATCGCTGCTGGGGGACTGGCTGGGCATCGCTCAGCACGTGCTGAGCAGCTGTGTTGTGTATCACTTGTTTCCCTTTTGGATTTTATTCCTTTCTTCCTCTCTCTCCTCATTACAGTTGTTGTTGTTATAATATTTTATTTTAATTATTAAATTGTTCTTATTCAACCTGTTTTCTGAATATCCTCCCCATCCCTCTTGGCAGGGGGGCAGTGAGCGAGCAGCTGCATGGGACTTAGTTGCTGGCTGGGATTAAACATGACACTGGGACATTGCTGAAACGAAGAGAGTTGGCTTCAATTTATGCCAGGACTCATAAAAAAACTTGTTTTGATGATTCCCTGCAGACCTTCATGAACTTAAGTTTAGGTCAATAAAAATCAAATGGGTTTTAAGCAAAGACCCAGCCATTGTAGGTGTCTGTTTTCTCACAAACAATATTTACAAGATTGTTGATCTTAATCAGGAAACCAAGGGATGGAATATGAGTCATTGGCATAGAGGACATCATAAAGTGTGGAGTGAGTTACTGTTTTGAGAGAGATTATGACCTTTTTTTATTCTATCTTGTATTGTCTGACGTTAATGCAGGTCTACTGCGATTGTTTTTACTGTTCTGCTTGAGTATGGTTGGACTTGTAATGATTTTAAGGTTGACCTGCAAAATGAGAAGCGTTTCCTGCTTTGAAAGATCTCCTACACTGAAGTGTTTTCTTTATATTCATTTTATGTTTTTAGGAAAAAAAAAATAGAAACAAACCTTAAAATTTCCATGGAAATTTAATATCTGTTTGCTCCTTTACATTTCAGCTTTGGGTGCATGCAAACCTCTCTGTGGCTGGCTCTGTTTTGTAAGCTGTATCTTTACACCACAGTCCCTAGGTCATGCGTGCTACTGTAAATTCTGGTTGTGCAGAGCAATTTGTGCTGTGGAATTGAAAATTTTTTATAGCTCTCCCTTATGAATACCCAGGTTACTACAAATGAGTTAAACAGAAACGCCGTAAAGACAATTTTTTTTATGGGACCATTGCCCAGATATGGAATGCTTCAACAGTTTAAGTGTATTTTTTTGCATTTAACAAAATGCTAGATTTCACTGAATGTCACCAAAAAAATATAATTCTTTCTCCTACTGGAGGAATTAAACACATACATTGCATATTTATATAGACTGTGCATAGTGTTTTTCTATTTCCTTTGACTTAATTTTATGTCTTTTTCATCCTTCTATCCTATTTTTCTGGCTTCTCTTTTTGCCTCGTGTCTTTGTAATGTAATTAAAATTTCAAGTACCCTTCCTATTAATGTTTCAGAAAATCCCTATACTTAGTAAGGTCACAATGAAAATTCTTTTAAAGTTAGTTTTAGAAAACCAATTTGTTTCAAACATTTCTGTATAGATGACAATTTTCTTGGGTTCACATCTGTTTTACAAATATGCAGGTACAAATATAAACACAATTTTCAAATAATATTTGGTCTCTTTGCTCCCATTTTGCTACACAGTAATTCTGAAATAGTGAGCCTTCCTGGTTGGGACCTTTTCTATTTCAGAATAATTCTGCAATCCAACTGAAATACCACGCGTTGCCAGAAGAATAACAAACTAAGAAATACTTTGAATGAGAAATAGAACAGTGAAGCTTTCAGGAAATGTGAAGAACAACTGGAGAAGGCTTGCACAGCATTTCATTCTAAGCAGCGGATGTCTTCCAGAAGGAAAATGCTGGCTCCAAGCACTGTTTTGCAGTTTTCAGTTAAATCAAGGGAAGTAAGCCAATTATGTTTCTTTTTACAAAAAAAATTGAGTGTTGTATACTGCATATAAATGAACTGGAAGATACATATTTTCACTTTGGATACAAACGGATAGGGAGACCAGTGACAAACTTACTAAAAGCTAACGAGCCTAAGGCTGGGACAGTTACAGGGGAGCCGGCTAATGGAGGGCTGGCAGAATGCAGTCACATTTCTGCACGCTGGGACTGACTCCTTACAAGATGCAAGTGGAAATCCTAGGGTTAGCAGAATTTACCAAGCAAAAAAATTTGTCCTAAAAAAAAATTGAATGAAGCTAATATAGACCATAATGGCAACAAAGTGTCCACTTAAAGAAGGGATGGCACTTTTTTAATTCCACAGTAGCATCACAGTTCTAAATGTATGATAGCAAACTCCTTAGATATGGACATGCTGACATTATCACAGTATTGTAATGGTTTTGTGTCACGCTCTCAGCTACCCTAGTCATCCTGGCTTGCCCCTGCTCTACTAGGCAGCCAGCTGAGCTAGACCTCCCCTTGCAAAGCTCTTCCCTAGAGCCACCAGCTGGGATCCTCCTTCCCGTCTTGTGGCTGACAGCAGCAGGTAGAAGCTGGGGAAAAAAGGGGTTATCGTTAGAATAAATGTGTTAAATGTTGCTTTAACCAGTAAATTGACTGATAGGGTTGAGAACTAAAATGAGTATTTGATGATACCTCCTGAAGCACACAAAAGTTCTAAACAGAAGACAGGCTATAGCTTTAAAAAATAAATGAGGAAAGATTTGTAAGTTAAGGTAATAGGTCTTACTTGATCATCTGATGTAGATGATAAAAAGAGACAAGCTTTTGGGAGGAGAAGTTTTTTTGGGGGTCGCTTTTCTATTTTATAGGGCGTATACTTATAAATAAAATATTAATTATAGATTAGATAGATGTTTCTATGAGAAGTTATATTTCACTTTCCTTAATAACTCCCAAGGTAGTTACTTTTCTATTTACCAAATTTTGTTAACAATTTTTAGATAAATATATAAAATGTAAATAATTATCTGCATTTCTAGACTACTTTTAGAATTTATTTCTTACAGCGGAGCCATAAAGCAGATACAGATTTATTGACTTATCAGACACCCAACATTACAGTTTCTCAGACAGTTTGGTTCTGAGGTGAATTTTGATAGCTGTTGTTCACTCATTTTCTGGTTTATTGGGCAGTTTACATTGCTGTCTATAATTATAAAAAGTTTTGATTTCCCACCATTTCTTTTTCCTGTAAATTGACTGTCCATATGTTATAAAACCACTAAGCATAAAATCTATACAGAGTTTACTATATTCAATATATAATATCTGCCAGAGGGGAAGAGCTGGAATTATTTTTTTTTTTATCATAACTTACATTTAAATCTGAATATAAAGAATTGTTTACACTTCTCCATTCTTCTAATAAATAAGTTTTATATAACCATTGCATTAATAAAAGTGACTTTTTGTAACAGAGAAAAACTTTTTCAGACTTTATATGATATAGATAATTCAAGAAATGGAGAACTATACTGTTGTTCAACAAGGTTCTGGATACACCAATATTAATTAGACATTGTCATTAGGCTGTCTTTTGCCACATTTTGTATTTGATAATAGCTATGGAACGGTTCAGAATTTGGTCACATAATCCCCAAAAGCCTTTGGATAAAGCATTATTTAGTTTAAAAAAATCAAATGAATTTTGGTAAAACACATTTAAAGCCAACCAAACCATATCTGTAAAAGTGATTTAAAGTCTACGTGAGTCTTTTCCCATTAATTTTTCATGAGACAGGCTAAGTGGATAAATTATTTTGAAATTGGAATTTAGTTGTCTAACTTGTTACTTAGTCAAACTTTTAATTAACTAAACTGTTCTCTTTATAATTCATATTGAGCAATTTCCTGCAGCACTATTTTACAGGTGAAAATCCATGGACTACTGATTTACTGAATAAGAAATAAAATATGAAAAGAATGACTTGTAAAAAGGTCTTAATTTATTGCTTTTTCATTTCACTCTAGGATGCTTTTATTTTTGTTCTGTGGGTTTCCAATTTGTCTTAAAAGCATTATTTTATGAACCATTGACTCTCTAAAACTGTAAAATTCTTTTAAAGAATTGAAGTTATTCTACATGGAACACAAAACTACTCAAGCACCAGCTGTAAGGTTTTTATTAAAATGGCAAATAATTATTTTAGTAAAAATAATGTTAATATTAAAAAAAAAATATCCAGAAGGAAATCCTTGCAAGGATAACAGTTTGAACAAGTCTTGTAACACCCCAGAAGAAACAGGGTTCTTCTAAAAATTATATATATAAAAAAAATTGTCACACATTGTGCATTGAGTTTGTACAGTGTAAACTGGATTGGAAATATTTTAGAAATGGTGTTAGTAGTGGAGAAGAAGTATATTTCACAGAGATACAGGACACCAGCCTTGTCTTAAACAATAATCCTGGAGGGCTATAAGGATGGCAGTTCTTTGTAGACAGCCTAATTTGTCCTGAGTTCTCTCTTAGACTGATCCTGCCCAGCGTGCTGAATTATGTTGGGTATTTTCTCGCTTTAAGTTAGTAAGGAAGAAAGAAATAGTGCTGATCCTCATGCACGCTTCACAGTAACTTGTGTACAAAATATCTCTCTGATCCGCAGATAAGCAAGGTACATTCTAGTCAATGTGTGTTACTTAAAACAAAGGTAATTTTGATTCTACAGTGTGTATTATCTTAAGTAAAATACAGGTATGCCAAACGTTCAGAACACAGCTAATTAAATAGGAAGCTATTTTATAATAAGATTAGTTCATCCCACTTGATATATCACTATCCAAATACAGCTTTTAAACTATATGAGATCCTATTTTGCACAGCATTGTTCATTTGTTAGTAATCCATATGTACTGAGGTAATGGAACTATTTGCAGTAGAAACTACTCACATGCTCAGAAGGCTATAAAAACATCTCTTCATGTGACAGCTTGTATTTTCCCCTAATTTTTTTTATCATAAGAGATGCATTTCTAATAGATTACATAACATTTTGAATATAGTGTACATTTCCAAAAGGACTTGAAAATTTTCTCTTAAATGGCTTTTGAGATGCATCTGAATTTCATTCTTGTGACAGCCCCAAAAGAAAAGAATGCAAGTTGCCATCAATAGGGAAATTTCTATCATGTTGTCATAAATTTTATATCCACTTTGTTTCATAGAGCTGCTGAGCAATATTAAAAATGGTTAGAGTTATATCCTTCCAGTAATACAAAGGAACTTGTTCATTCATTTCTGCAACTTACTCCTGTATTACCAATGTAACCCTCAGTTTTTCTGCAGAAAAAACACATATATAGTAGATCTAGTTGTGTTGTTTTGTTTTGTTTTTAAAAAGATCTGTTATTTCTTTATGTAATCCCCTACCAGGAATAAATTTAGTTTAGACTGCCTCCAGTTTTTATCACTTTGTAAATGGCAGATTTATAAAATGTATACAGAGTTTTATACAGAGATGTGAAAGATTTAAGTTTGTGTTTTCTAATAATTCTTGCATACTTCAGTTTTGTGTTTTTCCTACCTAAAAATTGTCTATATTTCAACCCTTCTGGTTTTCCCACTTCTCCTTTCATCTTCACACATCACTTTTATTTGCTGAATGCAAGAATTTAATATATGCATCATTTTCCAGGTTGCCTATCTTTATCACATTTAACAGAAAATAATAAGGTATTTTGGGTAGGAAGGAATCTTAGGAGGTCTCTAGTCAAGGAGACATGCCTCCTGCTCCAAGCAGCATCAGCTGTGTTACCAGAATAGGTTGTGTAGGGCTTTACCGAGCCACGTCCTAAAAACCTGCCAGGAAGGGGATTGCTGATCCAACGCTTGGCTGTCCTTGTGCCGAGGCAGTTTTTCCTCCTGCCAAGTCAGGAACACTCTTATTTCACTGCTTCAGAGCTTGATTAACAGTGTGTACTCTGCAAGTGTCAACAACTTGTTGCCTCTGCAACTCTGCAGATACCATGTTGAAAACAGCTTTATATTTGCATTTCATCTGATATATACATATTTAGCCCAGTCCCAGCCCAGTGATGGAATCTCTGTACTTGGTGTATGGTGGTCACTTCAAAAGAGGCTGCATGAGTTTAATGACACGCTCAGGTATATATTTGGAACCAGTACATCCTAAGCATGTACTGCACAGTCCATGAAGATAAATTACAAGATCTTTTGGGGTTTGTGGAAATAATTATTTTAATAGTAGTGGATTTTAATTAAATTGCATTAATTTTGTAATTGCAATGCTGCCTGGAGACTTGAAAATAGGTATTAGTTGTAATAAGTTTAGATGTTTCTAAATGTAGGATTGGAAAATCAGGCAAGTAGTACGTGATTATGACAAAGAAATACTAAATAAAACATTGACCTGTGTCAGTTAAAAGACTGTATGTAACATAGTTAGCTGTTAATAATGAGCAATAATGCAAATGGAGTAGGCTTGAAGAACGCCTGCAGCGCCCTGGCTCGTGTCTGAAGCAGCGTGGCCAGCAGGGCCAGGGCAGCGCCCGTCCCCCCGTGCCCGGCACTGGTGCGGCCGCCCCTGGAACGCTGGGCTCAGCTCTGGGCCCCTCACTCCCAGACAGACCCTGAGGGGCTGGAGCGTGTCCAGGGACGGGCACGGAGCTGGGGAAGGGGCTGCGGCACAAGGCTGGGGGGGGCGGCTGGGGGAGCTGGGGGGTTCAGCCTGGAGAAGAGGGGGCTCAGGGGGGCCCGATCGCTCTCTGCAGCTCCCTGACAGGGGCTGTGGGCAGGGGGGGTCGGTCTCTGCTCCCAGGGAACAAGCGACAGGACAAGGGGAAACGGCCTCGAGGTGCCCAGGGGAGGGTTGGATCGGGGATTAGGGACAAGTCCTCACCGAAAGGGTGGTCAGGCGCTGGGACAGGCTGCCCAGGGAGGGGGTGGAATCACCTTCCCTGCAAACTTTGGCAAAGCACATAGAGGTGGTGCTTAGGGACACGGGTTAGTGGTGGGCTTGGCAGTGCTGGCTTCATGGTTGGACGTGATGTTCTTAAAGGTGTTTTCTAACCGAAATGATTCTATGGCTTTAAAAAATTATTCTCCACATTCTTTCTCTGTACAAACTGGAGAACAAATAGTGGCAACAACAAATAGATTTTCCTTGTATTTTCCTTATTTTTTTCTTGATGTATTTACTACTGAAATGCCTGAACATACACACATTACGTGTAAAATTCATGCAAAGATGGAGCTTGAGGTAGAATATGTAAACAGATAAATGTAATCTACTTTTTGCACTTGCTTTCTTTATTAAATGCATATTTATCTATTATATACTCTATATATCATTTGTTGTTAGTTGTACAGACATTTTTATAACAATACGGAACATAACATGATTGTGCAGTTGCAAGTGGTTGGTGCAATGTAAAACATATACTAATGCAGTCAAAGTAATCACTGAGCTAGCCAGAAAAACAGACAAAGCAATGCAGAAGAAGTAGTAATCAATGCTATAAAACTCTGTCTTACTTTTTGTATTAAAAGGACAGTGGAAAAAATGAACATGAATTTTCAAATGCTGATATTCTTTGTGTTTGTTTCTTTTTGAAGTCTTTTTGTTCTTTCTGCGTAAGTTTTTCACTATTCTTCCTATCTGTTCAGAATTAATATGTTTCAGAGAGCATAATGGTAAAGTGTTTGTTATTTTGAACACACACATTATTACTTTAACTGTGCTTTTATTTGTGAATACAAACCACAGCATTTTCCCAGGCACTAAATTTCTTTCTTACTTTAATTTCAAAATACAATCTGAAATACACTAAATGCCTTAAGAAATATATATTTTGATAGAAAACACACTGTGTTGTAGTAATGTGGTTCCGATACAAGATTTTATTTCATGTCACGCTCAAGTAGCTGAAATAACAAGTAGCAAATGTAGCATGAGGCGGAGTTTAATAGTCTTGGATATAGAAGATAAGAAAGAGGAATTAACTTGTGTCCTGCTTTCAGCCGGGATAGAGTTAATTTTCTTCTTGGTGGCTAGTGCAGTGCTGCCTGTTGGGTTTGGTGTGGGAACAGTGTGCTTGGAGACTTTTGGGTTTGTCTTGTTGGTGGAAGGGTTGGAGGGGTGCAGGGAATGGGACATCATGCTCGGTATGTGAGCTGGGGGTTGGCCGGGGCTGGGGATGTTACTAAGGGACCAGCTGGGCATCGGTCAGCAGGTGGTGAGCAGCTGTATTGTGCATCACTACTTTTCTCCCTTCCCTTTAGACTTCATTCCTCTCCCCTTCACCCTCCTTTTCGTTATAAATGTTATTGTTGTCATTTCTATTGTTGTCTTGTTCTTTATTTTATTTAAATTATTAAATTGTTCTTATCTCAACCCGCGAGTTTTACATTCCTTTCTGATTCTCCTCCACACCCCTTTGGTGGGGGAGGAGGGAGTGGGTGGCTGTGTGGCACTTAATTACCAGCTGGGGTTAGAAATGACACTAACAATTTGGAAGCTCATTCTTCCACGAAGCCGTGTCTTCATGACATTTAGAAGACCACTTCATCCCCAAGCTAGCCACTGTTTTGAGCAACAAAGTCTTAGTCCTATTTTGAAAAGAGGATTTATGTAAGGTTGCAGGGTGTGTGCTATTTTTCTTTCAGAATCAACTAAAGATAGCCATTTAAAATGGCTGGTACTAGTTAAGTTTTACACTTAAAAATATATTGTTCTATATTTCTACTGAAATGCCAGTAGATGAAGAATTACTTTTGATATAACGCTGTTTGCAGAAGGGTGGGTTGGAGTGAAAACTTGTAAATGCTGATGCTATCAGCGTCATAAAGGAAACATTACGCTTTTTTATGCCGTGCCCCATCAGCAGACAGATTTTCTTTTTTCTCTTTGTTGTCTATCTCTGTCTTCTAATAATTATGATTAGGAAGGCAGAATCATTTTAGTTTTCTTTTTGTTTTCTGAGCTTTCAAATTGGTTTTGCCCTGGGCAAAACCTTCTCTTGCTTAGTTTCTGTCTAACCTACTGTGCTATCAAAATACCAAAGAATAAAGTGCAGTTGAGGGTCAAGAAAGTAAAATATATCCACCTACTTGGCAGTTGTTCCTTGTGACTCCTTGGGTCCTAACTACATGTTTCCCCGTCAGCACTGCACATACATTGCGGCTTGGTTCAAGGGCTGAAATTCTGCTCTCATTCCTGTATCCAATTGTCAGCAAAACGCTAACTCCTGGGCTTGTCATTAGTGGTGCAATAATACATAAATCAGTCAAACAGCTACAGCTTGGTTAAAAATTTTTGAGACTCTATTTCAAGTCTGCAGTTCTGAAAGTTCAGTAATAATATAATGTGTAATTAAACATCTGAATTAAGAGGTGAACCTCACAGTGTGTCCTGAATATTTTCAGATTCAGGCTTTGCAGGTCATTTGAAAGAGAAAAGTCATTTATTAGAGATCTCTTTTTTTCCCACTGCTAGGTTTCGAAAATCAAATACTAACCTAAGAAAGGGATAACTTCAGAGCACACTTCTAAAACCATAACTAACATTTTCAGTTGTATCTGAAATTATTTCAGTAATAAGTGTAATCACAGTTTATTCAGTCCGTGGGCATTTTGTACATGTTGGGGCCTCTGGAAAAGTGTTAATGTCGATAAAGGGAAATGAATGCCATGAACCACTCTTAAAATTGTAATGTTTCATACAGACATAATGTAATAACTGCAAAAATGTGTGGTGTCTTAACTACAGCCAGCAAGTAAGTACTATGCAGCCTCTCGCTCCCTCCCTGCTCCTCCCAAGTGGGATGGGGAGGAGAATCGGGGAAAAAGATAAAACTGGGGGATCGAGATAAGAATAATAATTGGAATAAAATGAAATACAATAATAATCATAATAATCAAGAAAAGGAGAGAAAGGGAGAGAGGAATAAAATCCAAAAGGAAAACCCAAGTGATGCGCAATACAACTGCTCACCATCCACTGACCGATGCCCAGCCAGTCCCCAGCAGCAATCTGCCTGTCCTGGCCACCCCCCCCCCCCCCCCCCCATTTATATACTCAGCATGACATTTTATAATATGGAATATCTCTTTGGCTAGTCCAGGTCAGCTGTCCCAGCAGTGTCCCGTCCACACTTCTTGTGCCCCTCCAGCCCTTCCACTGACAGGGTTTGAGAAACTGAAAAATCCTTGACTGAGTATAAACATTACCCAGCAACAACTAAAAACATCTCGGTGTCCTATCAACATTGTTCTAACACAAAACCTAAAATACAGCTACTAAGAGGAAAATTAATGGTATCCTGGCCACAAGCAGGACAATACGGAACAAGAAAAATGAAAAAAACCTCACATTTTCATTATGGGAATCTTGAGGGTACCATCAGCAAAAGGAAGATTTTAAAATTCTGTATCCTCTGGACTGCTGCACTGCAATTGCCTGTATTTACAGTGTTACAGTTTAGGGGGTTTGAAAATTGACATGCTTCCTTAAACTGGTTTAGGTTTTTGTGGTTTTTTTTGTTTTTTGTTTTTTGGTTTTTTTTTCCCCAGTACTGAATGGCAATTTTTTGCAGGAAAGAAAATAGCTATAAAGGGAAAATTGAGGTACTATTTTTTGCAGTTCCTGGTTGGTTGGTTTGACCTCCACAGTTTGTTTTTGTAAGGGCGGTACAGTAAAATCCCACATATGGATGGTATTAACCTTTACCATATCTTTTCTCAAGGGTAAATTCCTTCAGTCTCGCTTGGGAGAGCTGTGTGGGTAAATCCTGCAAATACTAATGGAATGATGAAATCTTTTGTCTATCATTGAAAAAATTGTCAAAAGTGTCCATTAAAACAGGCATACAACAATTCCTTTATACTTGATGCATTTTAGTAACAAGTGAGATCTCCATTACGTTGGAATTCTGTCCTCATGCTACGTATATACGCTTACTACAAATACCAGAGGGACATAATGTATAAGAGGTTCTATTTTGTACATTTGTAATTAACATTCTTAAGGATACTTCAAAAAGTTTAACACTAAAGTTTGCTAAGAAATATACAGCATCAGGGGCTTTACTTGCCTGAAAATAATTGCCATAAGTTGAAAATGTTCACTCTGGTGCAAAAGACATAGACAAGTTGCATATGAGTAAGTCCAAAATTTAGGATCTGTTACGACAGCTGAAGTCCAAGTGAATATGATGCCTGTTTTATTTTGTTTTAATTTTGGTTGTGGTTTAACCCCAGCTGGAAACTAAGCCCCACACAGTCTTGCAGGTTCATTTTCATTTTGTAAACTGCAGGGGCATTGCCGAGCATCTCGGTGATTACAGGTATGTGTCGATTGCACTGCGAGTATGAACAAATTGCTCATATTAACAGAATAACACAGGTAAATCACTTTATTCTGTGCTGAAATTATAGCTTTACATTAAGCTTTACTCAGAACTCACTCTGTGGATACACAAAGTCAATTTGACACCAAAGACAGAAAACATTACAACTGGATGTCATAGAAATTTGGCTGTACAACAGAGAGGTTTCTGTATCTCCGTTTCGTAGTTCAGGCCAGTAGCTGTAGCTGAAAGGCTTGAAAATCTGGCCCCATTTGGTGAGACAATCTGCAATATTCCATTCAATTCCAGATAGTTTTATGCCTAAACCACAAAAAGCCACTTTTCAAGCAGTTTATCAAATAGGATTGAAACTAATCTTTAATAAGTTTTGATACTGGTGGTGGATTTGAAATGGGCAGAGTGATTATGACTCAGAACATCTGGCAGTTAATTGGATCTATGACTCCAGTATATTTTGAAATCTGTTGATGTGATTTCTTATATAATGTCTGGATTTGAGGTGCAATTTCAGTACTGTAAGCTAGATCTCGTTAGCAAGACATCCATGATGACTTTTAGGAGTCAAGGATATCAGTGAACATAGGAAATTAAAGATCTGATAGCTTCTTTTGTGTTGATTTAAGCTTCTGCTTTTTGTTGATGGGTCAGTTTGTATTTTATTATTTTCAGGTTAGCATCAGATTTCTCCATGGACTGGCTGGTATGTGATAATCCTGAAAAACTTAACTCTCAAGATTGCTTTTTTCATGTAGTCTCTTCTAATTCAGGATTACAACATTTTAACAGAGGAAGTAGGACAACCTTGACTCTGAAGTCATTAATCTAGTATTTTTCAATTATTATTCAATTTTTTATATATATATATTCAAACATTTAGTGAGAGAGGTAAAGACATATTTTTTTTAAGTTGTGATAATTAGTAAAAAGGCACCTGGCAACATTTTTAGTCCCTACCACAAGCTAATGACCACTTCCTACACTAATTCTTTCAATTATACTACTTTTGTTGTTAGTGAATAATTTTTTATTAATGCAATCTAACACAAACTATATTCTTGCCTTAGAAAAATGTAGATAATTTCCTCTTTGGTGTATCATGGTCCTTCATGCATAGAACTGATTTGGTTTTCATAGAAGACAGTCATGTAAAGAGAAAAGCCTTCTCCCATACAGATAATGTTTGGGTAGAATCACTGTTAGAAACAAAACCAATTTATCAAATGGCACAGCTGTTCACTGTATGTTAATATTTGGGTGCTGTTGGTATTTATAGCTAATTAACTTCCTTTTCCACCAGCCAGCAATCTGCATTTGGAGAACAGAGAAAACTGAAGTAGATTGAATTAGGAGATGTTAAACACGTAGAACAAATTCCATTAATTCACTGTAGACCAGTTATTACCAAAGCCCTGAAAGATATTTTCAGCCTTTTTTTTTTCTGTTATTGTGTCTTTATTTTTATAAACTTTACGTACAAGGCTAGGTATAAAGACTTCCACAAGTTACAGAAACTACATAAGCAAATACCCTCATTTTCTCATGATTTCTTTGAAGAAATGGACTCTTTTCAAGGTAAGATTAAGCAATTGATAATGCTGAACTATTGATATACAGGTAATATTTGCTAGTACATGAACAAAAAAGATTTCATGTTTACTGTCATAGAATATCAGTTCTTTTTGTAAGCAAGAAGTAAAAAATCTGCACCTGTGTCTTGTGAGAGGATGAAGCCTACTTTCCCCTGTGCCTCTGGCCAATTCAAATAAAGAAAATTTATTGCTTTTTTTCCTCTTCCATTGCTTTGAAGTGAGTAGTTTGAAACTGAGCTTCAGAAATGGAGAATTGTGACATTGTCCCTTAAGTTTGTAAGATGGTTAGCTTATGAAATAGTCTTCCAGTGTAGATGACAATAATTTAGAAATGACTTGCTGGGTGTTTGTTCACAGAGCACAAATTCCAGTTAAATTCCCACAGTAATATGCTGTGTATGCCTTCCCACCACAAATTTTGGAATTTAGTTAATACAAATTTAGAATATCAGTTACTAGCTATTTTGGGTGGACACTACCAATCAGAGGAAATGAAGAGTACTTCTTACATTTTTCTAATAGACAAAAAAATAATAATTGGATGCTTGAGCATTTCTAAAACTTATTTTTTTCTTTTCCTTCCAGTCAACTTCTTTTTGAACCAAAATTAATTATTTCAGTTTGATGCTTCCCAAGGTTTTTTGACAGGACTTACAATTTTGGGGGTGTAATATTAATTTTTTTCTTTGATGTAGTTATTTTGGACTGATGGGTTTCATGCTTTTCTTTTTATTCTTAATTCTCACTGGGTTTAGAAAAGTCACTTTAGGGCAAATGTTTAACAATAATTGTATATAGTTTATACAGTCCGTTCCTAGATGATGTCATACAGTTTTCCCATTTATAAAATGTGTGATAAAACTGTCCTCATAGAAGTATTTTGGAACCTTTTTTTTTTTTTTCCAAATATTTAACCTTTAGCTTAGTCTTTCTTACAATTCCAGATAGCAGATGTAAGGGAAAGGAGACCTTGTTACTTATGCGGTTTATCTGCAGTAAGCCTCTTTCAAAAATTATAGTTGGAGTACAGATATGCAATTACTTCTGCTGTAATATCTCCAGGCAGATGAGGTAGGCACGGGAAGCAAAAAAGGAGGAAAGAGACCCCGATCCTGCTGCCTGTGGGCTTTCTGCCGGCTGCTTCCTTCAGGTTGTGCACGAATGGGCATGGTGCGAATCCGGTGTTAAGAGTGAGGAATGGATTTACCTCACAAATCTGGTGAGACTGCCTTGTGTCTGGCTGTTGGGCTGCTTACTACCCTTGTGTAGGACGGGGACGTTTGTGTGCCTCAGATCTGGGGGAAAACTCAATGTCTGCCTCTGCGTGCTGCCAGCTGCCCTCAGTCAGTGCCACATCACTAGTAAGAGAATTAGTTCTTGTCTTCTTCAGTGGTTCCTGAATAGACCAGACCTCTTTTAACCAAAGCACAGTCCTCCTAACTCTGAACATCAGCAAGGAGATATTAAAATGTTATTTCAGTATTCCAATGGCATGTTGTTTGTTTGTATATTATTTAATTTTCACGGACTCCAATGCAAGGTGATGTTTCTATGCTTAATGTTTAGTAGCACAAGTGGGTGTTGATTCTGATACAGTTCAGGAGCTAGTAATATAATGCTGCTAGAATTTTAGTAAATAGAAAACTGCTGTAAATTTTAGTAATACAGTGCTGGTATCAAATAGAATGAGCAACCAGTCTGCAGACTAGAGATTCAGACCACTTTGAACAGATCTCTTCTTCAATTGGCAATCATTAAACAGGCATTTTTACTGATTTAGCATCTGGTATTCAGTCAGAACGCATAGTTCTGAAAATGTATAAAATAAATGCCTTTTAGAAGCTAGCTAGTTTATTGGATTTGATTGTAACTTCAGTTGAAAACTCTTATCAAGAATATAAGCATGAAGAAAAATGTATCATCTCTATAATTCTCTCTTAAAAAACATCTCAGTGTGAATTTGTAAACATTGAACTACATAGAAGTCAATGGCAATTTTTCAGCAGACTTCAAATACCTTTCACTACTTTTATTTCCGGACTGATTTTTTCTTTTACTAGGCTTCAAGATTTCTACCATCTGACCAAAGCATCAACTCAGGGAAGTACTGACAATGTCATCCCAACTTAGAGAATGACACATTTTACTTTCAGTGTATACTTGAGTCCTACTTGTGTGACTTAAGTAGTAGAAGGGATTTGAGGCTAAATTGAAAAAGTTGCCTGAAAGAAGACTTTAGATGGAAAGGGGCAGGGGGAGAGAGAGATCACTTTCCATTTAGCAATTTTGAATTGTGGACAATCATGAATAAAAAAACCCAAACAAACAAACACAGGAAAAAAATACCAAGGAATGTTTTCCCTTTCATTCCATTTTAATATACACCTTAGTAGATTTACATTACTGTAGAATCACACAGACTTTATATGTGTGTTTTCTCAAAAAGAACTGTTATTTTTTTGTTTGATTTTCTGTGTCTTATGCAATCTTTGTCCTTAGCTTCCTGTTATTTGTTCCTCATCACTTTCTACCCTCCTGCCCACCATTAACGTTTATGTCTGTTGGCCAATTTCAGCCAGGTTTGACACGAGCATATAGATCTGAGGCTTGGGGTCCTATGAAGCTCTGCATGACACTGGAGTCCGCACATGTCTGAACCAAAGCCATTTCTTTTGCTTGCCGCTAATTTAGAGGTAATGCTTCTCCAAGAATCAAGAAGCAGCAGCCAGCTAAACAGTCAATATACGTCAAGCTGTAAACTAAAACAAAGCATATGTCACTCAGCAGGCTAAAAGTAAATTGTTGGTACGCATGGAATGGGATGAGTTTAGGAAAAAGAAAAGTGAGACAATGAGGCAGCTGGAGATGAAGGAATTGTGAAGGAATGGGTTGCAGAGACATGGGGGAGCTGAATAAATCAAGTGTGATACGTAAACTCGCAGAAGGCCAAGTTCTGTTAGCTTTCCTGCTCAGAGTATTTGTTGCTTGTCTGTCTTTGCCTTTGCTGCTGTTCACAAGGAAGTAAAAGTAAAAAAGAATCATTACATTGCAACTCAGATGGGAGATAAAAAAATAATTCATAAGCAGCCCACTATATTTAATATATCTTTTCATAATAATATTTACTAGAGATTGGTTTTAAGTGTCTTAAAACTGCTACTTCAAAAGGAGTTCTGAGGCATTTTTTTCTGGGGGAGATGTTTAGAGTAAGGCTAATTCAGACACACTGTTAGTCCTTTCTTTGTGAATGAATTTAGTAGATATGGGAACATCAAAACAGATTAAGAAAACCTGCCAAAGTTTTCCTTCCAGGCTCTGTGACCCTTGTTTGGTAGCAAATTCTGTGTAGGTTTTAAAATGTCTGTGTGTTTCAGCATATACATATTTTTAAGGCTTTGCATCAGATGGAGGAAAAGTAGACAGTGACAAGATTTGCTGAGTATATAGTGTATATAATCTGACATTTTCAGGACACGGATTTTAACTTAACTAATTTACACCATCAAGCCACACTACTTAAAATATTTGACAGCAAACCATCTTCAAATTTTATATATGGATTTCTACACTTTATAGATCTAAGATCCATCAATTTTGTTGTGCAACACTTAATCTTCTTTTCTCCTTCCATACTATGACTATGAATCACTATTGTAGTTGCTGTTAGCTCTACATTTAGTCTATTTTGTGTCTGTATGAGAACTCACCTCCTGCTGTCAAGCCCTGGCTCCTCCCTTTCATAGAAAGTCTACAGATGGATGGATTAAACTATAGCCTATAGTACTGTGTATATCTGATTTGGCCCCTGTTATCTGTTCAAAGGCCATAAGAAGTCTGACTCATTCCATCCCACTTCCAGGATGAGGAGACTCAGCATGGCATGTAATTGCTGGTGAGAAGAGACTTTTACACCAGAGTTATTCGTGGTAAATAATTGCTGTTCCAGAGGGAGTGGCCGATATCCGTTGACTCTATCGGTTGTCATAGCATACAAGGAAATCCATGTGTTATACAGTTTTCAGTGAGATTACACAACTGTCTTTAGATTTCCCAGTTTTGCAGCTCAGCTTGGATCTTTCACACTATTTTACTCTTCGGCTATAGTTGAAGAAGAAAAAATACATCAGAGCATAAACCACTAAATTCTTTGGTGGAGCAGAGAGAGTTGGATCCGGAATAACACAAAGTTGGAACATCTGGTTCTTGGTCAACAATAGATTAGTAAACTGGTGAGTTGATACAAGGATTACTGTGAATCAAAATTTGCACATGAGTAAATTTCAGCTACTGAAAAGCCAGCAAGTATCAAAGATGTGAAATGGCAGTAATTATTCCTGGAGTTTCTGAAACATGTCGTTATATGCTTTATAATTAAAAAACCAAACCAAAACAAAACCCCTTTATGGATACATCTGTTCCCTGTAACTTAAATAGCACCCCTCCCAAGGTTACTATTTGGATTTTTCTTTAATGTGAAATTTCCTTCCAGTTCTATAATCTGTTCTATTTATACTCCTGTTGCTTTATTGGTGGATGTTTAAATTGCCTCACTGACTAAGCAGGATCAAAATCCAACTTTACTACTATACTGGAATTGTTCCGAATTTACACCAGCAGTTCCTAGTGAACTCTTAGATGAAAATTTTCTAGCAGCCTGGTATATGCAACAGGCCATTTTCAGGTATCTTCTGGTCTTTGTACAATCAATACCTCCATCTTGGTCCACTGTTTAAATTTTAAAGTACCAGAAGCCTTTCTTTAATTTGGTTTGCCTGAAGCCAGTTTCTCTTCTAGATCCCTTACATACCAGAACTTTCCACAGTGCTGCCCTACCTTACCTATACTTTCTTTTTCATCACATTCAATCTACCCCTCTGCCTCTGTGTTTGGACACACTCATGGTAACATGAAAGCCTCCCACCTAACAGCTTGTTTTGCTTCTAGCACATATCTCCTACTACATTTGATACTGTTGGTACCCATGATCTGCACATCTAACCACCTCCTTGGGTACCACAACTACAGCTATTTGAATGCCTCTTAATCAAGCCATCCACCACTGCCTCTGTTTATGGTGTTGTGAAATACAACCTCACTTAATGTGGATAGTTTTTAATTTGTACAGGCCAGAGGAAATGTATTTTCATAATATTGCGTGGAATAGATGTGGTAACACTGAAAAAGATTTTATTCCTCAGCTAGTTACAGGCTACATGACAAACTTTCCCTATTATGTGCTAAAGAAGAATGAACCGCACTTTAGGGCATTAATCAAAAAAGATAACTCCTATGCTTTCATAGTGTTATATAACGTTATGATTAAGATCTTTGAGCTTTTCAGAGAAAATCAAGTTTTCTTTGCTAGATCCACATTATGTTTTATCTAAGAATAAATATTTTAACTGGAATATTGAGGAAAAAAAATAGGCACACAAAGCTACCCTAAGAAATTCCAGCACTGCAAAATTCCAAAATGCTCAGCTGGATTTGTGTCTCTTCTATATTATTCCTATAAATCTCCCCTTTCATAGCACTGGATGCAGGCAGGCTGAGGGTTAAAGGCAATATGACTGATGTATACTGCGTTTTTACAGAGTGGTATACAGAAAACCAGATCTATAGGAAGCCACCATCGTATACTGCTGATAAAAGCTATCCAATGGTTTAGGACACTGGAGCAGGTGGAGGTAGCCTTTGGGCTAAAGGACTGGGAACATAATGGTACATTTTCTTTCCCTTGTTGCTCTATTTTTTTGGAAAATAAATTGTACTCTCTAAGTGTTAAGTGACAGATGATCTAAATTTCCCAAATAAATTCTGGACAACTACAGCACGGTGAGGATTTAAGTGGTGTTATGCATCAGGAACCTGGTTTGCCTATTTAGAAACACATGCTGTTCTTTTGTGTGGGAACATTGTGTGCATGTTCACGAGAACGTTTCTGTTCAGACACTGAACACTCTTGTTCCATCAGCGATACACTGGGCTACGCATTTTCCCAGCTTTATCTACTACTGCCTGCTCTGGGCGGAGGGAAAGGTGCTTGTTGGGTGGAAGGCAGTATCTCATTGTTGCAGTGTCTTTTCCTGATTGTTAGAAACTGATCTTGTTAGAAACTATCACCATGTTAATCAATTGTTTCTACTGTTCTGTGTACGTGTCCGGTGCCACGAAAAGCAAAATGTAGGGAGACAGGAAAGTATTTGCAGTGCAAACACCTTTCAGGTAATTAAGCTAGAATTGTATACTGCTGATTTTGCTCTGAGAGAGAATACAAATGGAACAAATCTGAGAAAATCACAGTTGTTGAATAGCAATGGGGTGCTGCTTAAATTCCAGAAAAAGAAGTGAATGAGTACTGAAGGTAATTGTAGTTTTGGATTAAATATGCCCAGAGAAAAAAAAATGTAATATATAATTAAAGATGGCAAAGGCAAGCATTTAAAAGTTATTGCATAGTAAAATTAATGTTGCCAGTACAACCTTGTTTGGGCTTCCTTGTGTGAGTGGATTCTGACAGATTGCAATTACAAATACATGTGCTATTTTTAACACCAACTCCATGCTTTGTCTTGTACACCAAGATAATGTAGTTCACCCAATGAACAGAGGCTCAATATTTCATTTAATCCTTATTGTTAATTGTTGCTCCTCTGGCTCACTGGATGCCACCAGGCCTTTGAGCTGAGGAAGGCACCATTAATCACTTAATAGTCGGTTATATGGTTCTCATCAATACAACGTATAGGTGTCTTTCAATCATTAATGTGATTTATGCACTTCCATAATGCTCCGGTGAGAGGGAAGGGTATTGCTTCCCTTTCACAGGTAAATAACGTAAAAAACAAAGACATTGAGGTCAAAAGCTTTTGCTAATTTCAGAAAACTTGGATTTTCTGTATTTATAGGACTGCTCTGAGTTATCACAGAAACCAAAAATATAAAGTCAAAAGCCTGGGGAAAAAAAACCACCACAGAGCTACTTTTTCTATGATGATGTTTATTTTAAAAAGTATCACAGAATCCAGTTTTGCAGAGCTATTTTCAAGTGCTATAGCCACGTGACTGTTTTTTTTCCCCACGACATCATTTACTGTATGTCTTCCAGCTTATTCTATTAAAAAAAAAAAAAAAAAAAAAGAAAAGAGAGAAAAAAAGAAAAAAAAAGAGAATCTTAGAGGCAAAATCAACCAGAATTTCCAGCCTAGACCAGGCCTACCTTATGCAATAAATGACTAAAAGGGACAGTACTCACATGGAGAGGGAGGGGGAGAAAACACATGATAGTGGAGTATTATACTTCCCAGTTCCAAGGATGTGTTTGACAAACTTAACCTTATTAATACCATCTATGTGTGGGTTGTAGTTTTTTTGAGATTGACATGTAAGTTAGGAAGGAGTATGAAACTAGATAAACCACATCAGTCACTTAAACAGAGCAAATGATCAACAATAGCAGGTTGTGATTCCCAGTTTAGATCAATCCTAAAAGAATATGCTTTTCCTTTTTCTCATTCCTGAGAATGGACAAATACAGCAGTTCAGAAGTAATGCATTCTCTCAACCTGCATCTCCTAGCTTTTTTCTTCCAAGTGTTCTTTTCATCTTGGAGATCCTACCAGCTCCCTAGGGACCTTGTTCCATCTACTTAGTTGGTTTTCCATTCACGTAGCATTTACATTAGGCGGCTTCTGCATTTATGACTCCTGGCAAACAGTGGGGCAATCTTGAGTACATGAGTGGGAAAGTTTATGTCATTAGCTGCACCACCAGCCTGGACAAGCCTTTAGCCATGGGGAGGTTGCCATGCAGTTCTGCGCTCTGTGGTGCTCACCAAAAATTGCACCTTCAATGAAATTGCATGTGTGGTCTGAGTTTCCTGTGAATTGCAAAGGTCTGTCAAAACTCCCCTGAATGAATATAACCCATCATTTTCATGAGATTTACAACTTGTCCATTTTTTCGGTTGGTTTCCAGGACTGACGTAAAGACAGTACTAGCCAGGTCTCTTGTCAAAGCATGAACAAACTACAGATTGTAAAAAGAGGCCTGCAAGGAATCAGAGGGGGGTGTGTGTCATGGTTTTTGTTTGTTTGTTTTTTCTTGTGTTGTTTTTAATTCAGGAAAATCTTGAAATAGACTCAATCTGTAACAGATTAACTGCTTTGACTAGAAATTTCCCATGAAACTCGAAGTGAAAGACTGACATAGAATATTTCAGTTTAAGTGGGGAAAAACCAACCAACCAAAACCTAATACAAAGCATCTTATAATGAGGAATGTTGGGCAATATAAGCAAGATTTATTGTCATTATTCTCGTAGCATGTGTACTGTAAAAATCTATTGAGCAAAGCAGGAAGTAGTTCTTGTCTTTCTTCTAATTGTAGAGTTTTAATTGAATGTCAGATATTTACTCCTCTTTCTAGATAAGCTGTGTAGGAACAGAAGTAGAATGAGTATCAGGCAGATTCTCGTAGTCATGTTAAGTAAGATTGAGAATAAAAATGTGATAAACAGTAGCATGGTATTTTTTGGCCAATCCTCCATCAGAACAGTGTTCTCAATGAGATTATTTTTACTAGGTTTTAATTTATTTTAAAAGTTATTTTACAATTTGAGCACTGTCCAGGTGTTTTTGTACAACCATGCCCGTAGCAACGGGATTCCTGCTGAACACAGTTCTCTGAAAGCCATCAAAGGGAGAACAGTAAAATTTCTAATCACATAAATACTTTTTTGTGTGTGTGTGCATAGAAGCATTCTGTAACATTCCTGTGACTCACATCATATGGATTTTAATGTGAAAAAAAGTAATTTTAAATTAAGTGTCTGGGAGAAGAGGTCCAACTGAGACCTTTAAATGATCTGCTTTCAGCCCAGTTGCCATTCAAAAGAGGGGAAAATATATGAGGGAAAAAAAACCAGTCAGAATTTGCAGATAGTCTTACACGAGTAAGGTGGTAATAGGAAAGATAAACTGTATAAATATATATTTTAAGGGTTTTTTTTCATTTCAGGGATTTGTGTTTCTATTAAAGCTTTCAGTTCAAAGGTCATACTTGCAGGGAAGAAGTGCAGGTCCCACTAACAGCAGGAATTTATTTCCATTTTTTAGGATTTTTTAGTTTTGGTGAAGAATTTTTCTTAGGCTTAAAAAGTGAGTGTAATCTGTTAGTATCAAATAAGTAAAGGGGATGAAAATCTCCACTTCTGTAACTCCAGTTACCATGAGTTCACTGAAGTTAAAGAAAGTATCAGACTTGCATGTTTCCTGAATGGTTTGAAGAAACCTTAACAAATTTGGATCTCTTTGTGTGCTTTTGTATTCCTATAACACCTTTTTCTGCATACCTGAATCTGCTTTTAAATAATCAATTGAAGTTTGTTGTGTCTTTGAGGAAATCTTCAAATCAATATTGACTTCTGAATAGATAATGATGCTGTAGTAAGGTTAGAAATAAGAAAAACCAGGAAAATAAGACCAAGCGGATGAAAGAAGACTTTTAGCTAAATGTTTTTAGGTTTAAGTCTGCATACATTTTGTTACTTAATTGGAATTCTAAATCTATTTTTATAAATCTGTGGTTTTCACTAGTAAATTAAGGTTTTAAGCTCATTTAACTTGGTGGCAAAGTAAAATAAACTGTCTTGAGGAATGTCTCGAGAAGGAATTTGCAACTCTAGTTAATGTTCTTATCTTCCATCTTTTATTTATGGCACAGCAAACTTTGATAGTATTTCCTGAAAAATGAAAGTGTCTCACTTCTCTTACCCAAATCTTACATAAATACAGTAAATTGAGCACCAGAGTTGTTCAAGAATGGAGCTGAACAGACAGACCAAAAAAAATGAAATTTAGGATTACATTTATGGATTGCATCAATAGTATATCAACATAAGAATGTCAGGTAGAGTAAATCATGGTTCGCATGAAGCTTGTGTGATTTTGGAACTGGCAGTTTAAATGTCCTTGTCGTATCCAGTACTGGCCAAAGTAGTAGACCTCTGTCTTATATGTGATGGTATGTTGCTGAAGCTATAGACTAGCAAATGAAATTAAAATAAAGGGCTAAATAAAACACTAAAAAAGGGGGAAAAAAGGAAAATTATGTTGTTTGCTAAATCTGATTTTGGACAATCCATTATTTACTTGTGCACTCTCTCTCCCTTTACCCCCTTGAGTTCCCTGCTTTTCCCCCATAGATATATTTGTATATATATTTATATACAAATAATAAACTTTAAATTTATTTTTTTAAAGATATATCACAGTATTTCCACTTTGCCTCACCAAATACTTGTATTTGATGTCTTTGTAATACTAGTGATTCTGTCTCTTTTAAGAAAATGGGTTTTAAAATTAATCTTTCAGAAACCAAACATTAATAGTTTAAATCTTCTTAACTTCACTTTGTTCTTGATCAGATCCTTGGAGGGTGGTTGGTGGTTTTTTATGTCATTGTCTTGTTTTGTCAGTATTGAAAGTATTTTCTTTGTTTGTGCTTGAGGGGAGGAATCAGCTTTCCAAAGTCCAAGAGATTTATTCAGCAATTCATGTATGTAAAGACAGTGGTACTGACTGAGAATCACAGTGCCATGTTTCATGTGACTTGGGAAATGCTTCTGTGAAAACAACCTTGCCGTAAAAATGAATATAATTTATTAATAATAGGTTAGAATTACAATGTGGATAAATTATGATAGATCTTTAGGCCAACGTGTATCTGACAATGATTGGCTTAGCCTGAAGAAACTACTTTTTGTTGTCTTCTTTCCCTCTGGGCATGTTGCTGCTAATGGAGGCACTAAGGAGTGGGATAGCAATGCCCTGCAGCTGAACTTTTACAATAACTTTGAAGGACGGGCTGGGGCAAAACCTGCGAAACTTAAGAAAAAAGGGATGTGGAAGGTAGGGTGCAAATAACATGAAAGAAATAGAGAAGTGGAGACAGAGAAACAAAACCAGATATGCACAAGAAGTTACATTTCAAAAAGAGAATGAACTCTCTCTCCAGCTTCTCTCTCTCTGATTCTCTTATCATGAATTGCCTTCATAGAACCGTACATAAACTAAATGACTAATAATTATTCAGGCTAAAACAGTAGGATTTAGCCATTAAATGATTATATTAATTATTTCAAAGTGGATTTTACTTTAAACTTCTCTCTATAATGAAATCTGAGAATTAGTATTATTTTTTAATCTTAAAATGTGTTAAGTTCACTGTGTGTAAAGGAAACCTTCCATTAACACAGCATTGCTGAAACAGAATATGAACAACTTCCACATCTGAAAACACCATTCCAGTAAAAACTGCAAGGTATAATGTTGATTTCATGTTATTTGTGACTTGAATTGAAGTAGTAGCTTTATTTGTCTCCTAAAGTAGAAAATTGGAATTCTCCAAGAACACTGAATTTCCAGTGACCCAAATGTCTGTAAAGTGTGGGAAAATTGTGATGCCTAAAGCAGATTGTCATTACCTCCTCCTAGTTATATGACAGGGAACTGCAGCCAGTGTTACTATGCTGAGAGGAGCAGAGATGAATTCTTAATAGAGAAACCACTGCTTCATTTCATCCTGGTCTTTGGCACTGATTTTGTCCTCGCCGCTGCAGAGAGATGCTTGGAGAGAATGTCAGGGTATTCATACTCATCCATTTCCTATGACATGGCCTGTAAAAACTAGAGAGAAACTTAAATTGCTACATTTAGATCAAAATATTAAACATTACATACAATAAATAAATCTGTCTAAGAGTATACTGATGAACTGTAAAGGCTCACATTATGGATAACAGTAAATTTTGCGCGTGGAATGAAAGATGATGGTTGGGATTTTTTTTTTTAGTTTTGTTGTTTGTTTGGTTGGTTTTTTTAAATGGAATTGAGAGTTGTGTGTTTATGCCTCTCTGAAATCTTTACTCTTCATCCCGAAAATGCAATGGTCAGACTTAATCAGAATTGGTAATAAATTATCCAATATTTATTTTAACTTACCAAATCACAATGTTTTGATATGTTTGCCTTCAACTTTGCATGCATAAAAAACCAGAAGCAAATTAATTGTGTGATTTCAGACTGGCTGTGTTACACCTTTTTTAAACGTTCCCTCTGGGTTTTTTAAAATAACTTGTCCTGCCTTGTCAACAGGCTGAGGCAATAAACCTTCTATTTAAAACAAACATACAAATAAATCAGCCTATCACTGAACACTCGGAAATTTCTATCAAAATGTCTCATTTGCCTCTTACCAACAAGTGTGTCTTTTGAGTGAAGTCATCAGCTACTTACTGTCTGTTGACAGCCTTTGAGTCTGAATACTGCTCCCAAGCTGACATCTGTACTTAACACAGAACTGTCCACAGGGGTCTTATAATGAGAAACCCCAAACCTGTTCGCTGCTTTGGGAATTCCATAAATTCCTCACTCAGCTGTAAGCAATAAATATAGGTGCAACTTGGCTTTTTTTCCAGCTGGTATGTGTCTTATATCTAGCCATAACTTATTCTTAAATGACAAGTGAGATAAGGAGACTAGCTCTTTTCAAGTCTGCACAACCATTATGCCACTTCACATGCCAGACTTAACCATATTTTTTCTGTTTGATTTCTATTTTCTAGGTTATATTCTGTCAACCCATACCGAGAACAAACACCTTTAGGGTCTTTGTTCGAAACAGTCTAAAGAAACTCTGCTTGCGTACTTATTCCACTAGCAAATCACTTCAAAAATTAGAGAATTGTTGCTGAGGTATCCCCACAGTTGTATAGAAGGGATGTGGCAGAGTAAGACTGAGAAGTCAACATAACGGGGTTTTTTTATCTCACTGTGAATGTGTCTCTGTCATTTGTTGGTAGCCCAAAAAGCATCTTGTTCTTCTTCAGGATCTTTTCTAAATCTGGAATCTTTGAACTTTTTGAATGTTCATTAAAGGAAAAACAATCCATCTTCCATTCTTCTTCCCTCTAAATACTTTCCCTGGACAAGATAGCTCGAATTTATAAATCTTTTATGTATTAATAATTTGTTATTTGTCAGTATATCTAGGAATGACAAGAAAAGAATCCTTGACAGAATATTTCTTGGACATGACAGTGTGGCTCTTAATTTAAAAAAAAAAATAATTCAGACACAGCAAGAAGCCATAGACGGCCAGTGAAACAATCATTCATTGAGAGAATGAGAGAACAAAAATACTGTCAGCAATACTATTTGAGCTTTTTCTTCCACTTGTTACTACACAATTTGATCATTAATTTTAGATAAAAAGCGTGTTAAATGCTTTTAAGGATGTACAAAGATTACTGTCTCTTTCTTCTTTTGCCACCTTTGCTGGAGTTATTAATTATATATTATCTTCTTAAAATGTAGCTTTTCCTACTAATTAAACTCTTCCGAAGATAAGGAGGTATTCTTTTTTTTATCGATCGTAACAATTGGTTTGAGCATTGGGCTAAAAGTGCTTCTGTAAAATATCAGATTGTCTTCTGACTAGAGGGGAATCTGTACTGCTGTGCCTCTACATGCAGACAAAAGAAAGGCAGCTTTGCAAATCAGAGTTCAAACCAATAGAACTGTTAAGCATAGCTGACAAAATATCGATTTATATTTTTTTTTACTAAATCAATTACTCTTCTGGAGTTTTATTAAAAAGATTTATTATTATTATCATCAAGATTTCCAGAATTCTCAGCTGCTACTATGGCAGCTTGCGTTGCCCTTCTGCTCTGGTTCCAAAGTGCTTATTCTACCAGCGCTTGCAGTGGATGTGCACAATGCCCAGCCCTTTGGTCATTCCCATTGGGGTACAGGCTGGGGGACTTCCCCACTCCCTCCTGCTCATGTTCCAGAATGGCAGACATGTGTCTCTTTGTGACCTAAAGCTTTCATACAGACAGGGAACACAGAGGGACTAAGGCTGTGCTGTGCACAGTGAAGCAGCTCTGCCCCATCGTATAGATTTGGCCTAAGGAATATTGGTTACAACAGTCTGATTTATCCCCCCACACCTCCCCCTGATCAGAAAGCTGCATTGACTCGGTGCACAAAATGTTCTTAGAACTTTTTGATGGAGCAGAAGTTCTCAGGTGCCAGGTGAATATTTAACAATTGCATCAATATACAGGGTGAAATAAGAGTCCATCAGACTCTGCTCCCAGTCATTCCTTTTTGTATGATTTCTCTAGTTATATCTTGTGCAATACTTGCAGCTTTTATATAAACCCCCCTTTGTTAATATTCCAACAGGATTTCATTCTAGCAGGCATAACAGCATGCAATGTAAAGCTACCATGTTCCTGTACTTTGATGAATCCATAGTAACTACAATAGATCACATTGCCTACGGTTGTAAAGTAAAATACATAGTTTAAGTCACCATGAACATGGTTCAAATCAATGGATTTTAATTTGAAATTGTTATTCGTTATCTATATACTTTATTAATGCAGCTTCTTTGATAGATAATGACTTATGTTGCATTCATTTTCAATTGTTCCATAAACATTGCTCAGCCAAACATTTAAAAACACTGTGTACAAAATTGTGTAAATACTGCTGGAGAGAACTGATTGCAGAACTTCTTTTGTCATATTTGCTTAGATCTAATAATAATCTTGAGAGAAATAACCTAGTCGCACAACTTGCTGCAAAGTCAGGTTCTTCCTTAAAACACCCCATTAAATTCTTGTCATTGTCTTGCATTTGGTACATGACTTGACAGTAATTTTCTTGCATGTTTGCTCAAATATGAACAAGTATGAGTGCAAAATCCCTGAAATGGTTAGAAATATTAGTATCTGCACGATCTGTGTGAGTGGTTGATATTACAGTGATCATTTTTTTGTACCCAGTTACCTAGTGTGAATTTTAAAATCTTAATTGGTGACATAACTATCTATATACATGCAGAAAAATGTAAAGTAAATTTTTGCCTTTTTTTTGCTTTCTTTTTTCTAACTTCTCTAGAAATTGGTGTCGAGTCAATTTGTGATAGTTATAATAGAGACTAACACATGGTTTCCTTTGACAGAAATGTGTTTATGCATCTCTATTTTCTTTCTAATCTGAAATGAAAAAACCCCATTTTTTTCCTTTTGTTCATGGAAAGGGTGAAAACTCCCATGATGATTATGATGGAAGTCTTGTTTGAGTTATTCATTAAGACTGGTGTACATTTCCAGTCAATCTTCTCTTCCTAAAACAGAATAAATAATCACAAGCTTGATAATTCTTTCAGTGCTGAAACTCAGGATGTAAATTAACAACTTCTTTAGGTGGTTCGATGGTGGCTTTTTGAGAAACGGCATGAGTCACAGCTGTGTTATTTTGCCTCTGAGAATAAGAAATAGTAAAGCTTTAGATAATAGCTAGAGGGAAAGGCTACCCTAACCTAAAACCAGCTATTTATACTTATATAAAATTCATAATTGATAAAAAAGTATTTCCCATATCTCTACAGGAACTAGTACAGTACTGTACTATTGCTAGATTCTACTTATCATTAAAGAGAGATGAATATTTGCCACATCTTCCAACAGTAGATACTGGGAAGGTTAGGAAGGTTTAATGGTGACTATTGTACAAATAAACACAGTAATTGCATAGACTGGATATTGTTTTTTAAGTCGGAAAAAGCATGCAGTTAAACCTCTTCACAGTTTTTCTTTCTCTCTGTAAAACACACATGTTTTCAGCCCACTTCTGACTGCATATGTAGATAGCCTTAGAATGTGTTATGCATCAGTGCACAAACTTATAAGTACTGGAATAAATTAATACTGTGTACCAGGAACGTTTCCATAATTACACTGAAAGCACCCAGTAATTAGAGACACTCTATTAATAATGTTACCAAAATACACTTAAAGACTTCTAAGGAAATTTCAGACTGGTTTAAAATTTTGAAATCCCCAAAGATATGAGGAAGAAGCTAAATCTGCATTTGATATAAGTCCAAAACAATCTTGCTCCTGTATAGTCGATCTTTAAATTAATTACATAAAACTCTTTCTAATTAAAGTTACATCACATAAAAAATGAATCTAAATGAACTCATCTGGTAATGAAGATCTTTTCCCTGTTTGCTCATTCTAACACAGACTAACTTCACTGCGTGTTTTTGACAGAACTGCAGATTTCTTCCCTATGCATTTCTTTTTACTCTAGCAGATGTCATAGAAGCCTTTTATAACAAAAGAGCATAACATATCTTTGCACCAAAAATTGCATGATATTAATGCTTTGCTTTATGGATCCAGACTCTTAGAGGTTCTGTGGAAAACACAGATTGATTTTTATTTGATGCTTTTAGCAGTTCTGTTGGTATGTTGTCCATTGCATTAAGGGTTTTTTTTTTTTCTTTTTTTATTATTTTTATACTGCTGTTTTTAGCTTTGATCTAAATGGGAAAAAGTTTCTGGTTCAATCAGTTCTTCTCCATGTCACTTTGATAGCCATTGGTTATGCAGAATAGCTCTTCACAGTATTCCTTCCAACAATAGATGTGAATATTTTCCACTCTCTTGATTTAATAGGTCTGAGTTTTGGATTGGATGTGTGTTGTTAGAAGCGTTACCATGCCAGAAGTTTTTAGCTGAAATTTGCACGGCTTTTCACTACAGGCACTCTTATAGGAGACAATCAGCTTTGTCCCTTCCTGACATTCTCTGCTGGATGCTTTGATATTCAGCAAACAGGAGTACATGTGAATGCTTGTTAGGATGAAAACTATTTGTCTCCTCTAACCTAAGTAAATGACCTTACTTGGCATGACTTCTGTTTTGCAGTATGTAAGTTTAGAAAACTTTATTCCCAGGGGGAATAAAAGAAAGTTTTGTGCTAATGTGACTTCTTCTTTCTCTCTAAATCATTATTATTTTTTTCCCCCAAGTCCTTTTTCTTTTTTTGGTAATTTCAGCAGGTCATGCTGAGGTTTGTTGGTGCCAGACTTCAATCACTGTATTTTCCTACCAAAGCCAAGCTAGATTTTCTTCTATTTTCTTCTATTTTCAAATCAATACCTTACAGTCAAAAAAAAAAAATAAAAATCAAACAAGATCATAAATACAGCATTTAAATAATCCTATCATAGCAGACTGGTGTTCATATTTAGAGGTAAAACTGCTGTTTGCCTCAATTCTGAGTTCTAGTGCCTTTATTTTAAATATGATTCTTTCACTAAGGTTACAAAAAAAAAAATTAGAAACATTGAGAAGTTTCTCTTTCAAGTGATTTTTTTAAAATTCTGTCTTTATATAAGCTTCCCTGCACCCCACCCCCACCCCCCTTTGCTTTTTGTTAAGAGGGTAGAAAACACTTGCAAAGTCTCCCCAGGGAAAGCTCTAAGCCAGAGGACATACATCTTTTCCACTTTTTTGTGCTTCAGGCTAAGATGGTTTGACTGATCCATCATCTGACTAGTGGGCAAAGTATAAATCATGTATGAAAACGTTAGCTGAAATGTAAGTGCATCTTCATGTCATTAATTGCATTTTTTTAAATCTTAGCTCTGTATGATCTTTAGAAATTCCCCAGCATAACACAGTTGCAAGCTCCAGATACTGGCTTCAGGGTTTTTTTTGGTTTTTTGTTTTTTTTTAACGGTACAAAAGTTGAAGAAGTGACACATTCTCGCTTTTTGAACTGTTTTGCAAGGTGAGGTCAAAACATTAGATATGAGAAGTCCTTCCAGTCCTACTAGTTTAGGTGTGTCTTCTAGACAAGCTCAGACGAATGTAGAGATCTTCTGAAGTAAAAGGTCAACTGACCAGTGGAATTCCACCCACGGTGGATTTTCATCACTATTTGCAATCAGGCAACACTTTATACCTTTACTCAGAGTTATTTCAGTTCTTGTAAGTTATAAATGTATATCAAGCGATACTCCACTCATTAAAAGGTACTGTTTGACCTTCTTCCTTTGTGTGTAAGATGAGGGGGAAAAACAGGAAAGCAATTAAACTTATGGTATTCTTTTCAGAATTTCCTTTAGAGAATGTGGATCCCAGTCAAGTGTGGCTGTATAAGAGAAGCAGTTGTAAGCTGAAGTACGCCACTCTGAAATCTCTCCAGCTTCAAAATTTTATTTTTATGTTGGGTTTTTTTGGTACTGACAAAACCTAATTGACTGAAATGTACAAAACCATCTCACAGAATGGATTTATTTCTTGAAAGCTATACGATTTTTTGGGAGTTCACGTAATAATTCATATATTTACAAAACGGAAGCCTGGTATTCATGTAGACAAGCCTCTTCTGGAGGACAGTTTTCTGTCATTAATTGTCTTTGTTTTTGAGGATTTTGATTCTTTTTATTGTGAAGTCTGTGGCTTGAAATTGTTTTATTTCTCAAGCAGCAAGAAAGGATTGATGTACTGGAAACCGAGTGATTCTGACCTTTTTCTGTTTTGTTCATTCAACTTCAATTAGATTGCTTGCTGTACCAGACTGCGGACTATTAATGTCCTCGCTAGAAAGCTTTATTTAAAACTGAATCATCAAGCAAGATACAGTAATCACTAGTACAACAAGAGAGTTTAAAGAAGTTTAATATAACCTCTTTGCTTCCTCCTGCCCCTAAGACAGAGTCAAAAGAGAGGCCAACTGGAAAATGAAGACCTACGTGCCATCACCTTTTAGTAGAACGAACACAAATAAAGCGTAAGAAGGTACTTCACATACGTGAAAACAAGATCCTTTTTAAAATCACAGCTGTAAAGCCAAATCATACCTTCCACTGTTTTTTCTGTTTTTTTCCTTTATAACGTATTTACAGCTAAAAGGGTCCCTTCTGTTTCCTAATACCTCAGGCTGCCTTTCTTCTAAGTGGTTTAAAGACAAGCTTGGTTTGCTTTATATGGTTACGTACACTAAGTAATAAAAAGATGGTGGCAGCCTTAATTTACTTGAGACATTATGTCAAAGTTTGCCTTAGTGAGAGAAAAACATCTTCACAATTTTCTTTCCAAAGCATTTGGCATATGTGAAAGTTTAGCTGCTTGAGCAACACTGAACCTACTAATAAGCTGTGAAGCTTCTGTGGGCCAGTAAGATTGTACGGAATAAGAGAATAATCAGAATTTCTGACTATGGAGTAATGGAGGTAGCAATGGACATGAGAAAATATGTATCTGTTTTGCCTCTTTTTTCCTATTACTTTAGATCCAGAGATGTCACCACATACCTTAGAAAAAAGTTTGCCTCTTGGATATTGGGCATTTCAGAAATAATATTTTGAAGACAGTTCAAGTGCTGCATATTCCTTCAGGTAGAATGCAAATGTCTGTCATTGCTGGTGCACTGCTGAGGGAACATGCAGTCCCAAACACTAAAGACAGATTTGTTGAAATCAGACTCTTCCAGAAAGCGTGTGGTAACAAACCCAGAATTTACTCACCCTTCTTTCTGCTTTTTTGTTGAGGTAATTTGTTGAAGTAATGTTAAAAAATTTTACTATAAGGGAAAAAAATAGAAAATGAGATTGGGATTATATAATCCTTTGTAAATAATGATCCATTATGATAAATGTGGAATAGAAAACAGATGCATTCTACTATAGAATTGAGATGTTGCCTCTTGTTCTTCAGCCATGTAAATAGTATAACACTGTTTATATCCTTTGACCAAACAATTCTAATACTTCTTAGGACTGAGTATTTGGATGCAAATTCAAATAGTGTTTGTTGATATTTGTCAAGCTTCACTATGGAGTAATAACGGATGTCTACAGTTTCTCCAATTGTACATTCAAAGGCTGGTTTCCAGGTTTTCCCAGACAGTTTATTTTCATTCCTTTATTTATTTATTTATTTCCTTGAGATTTTGGTAGCTGAATAGAATCCCCTTGATTATACTTGTATTTTTTGATTAAGTAATAGCCTGGGAACAGGTTAGAGTATAGATGCTCTAAAAAAGGAGTCTGTAAAATGTGTTTTAGTGCAAGGAGAAAGAATATATTTGACTTACAACCAATTATTAGAATATAGTTTAATCACTTGATAAATAATGTTAATATTTTAGTTTCATTTATTGAATTACTGTAAGCCTTTTTTAAAAAATATAAGCATGATACTGATTTAGCAATTATGGATGATATAAGATCATTGTTAGAGCAATAATCTTTTTGACATCTAGATCATATAATTGAATCCATTTTCTATAAACGAATGAACAGTCTGTATGATTTTAAGGTGTCAGTCACTTTTTCCAGTTGTTAAACACAAAACTGTTACCATTCTGTTAATATTGCAACACAGTAAACAATGTATACTAAATAACACTAATTTTTATGAAACTCTGGTGCCTTTTTTTTTCTTTTTTTTTTAAACAGTAAGATGTAATAAGCTTCCATTGCTAGTTTAGGACCAAAGTAACTTCGGTGGAATATTTTACTGCTGCATGTTGGGAACTATACAAATGAAACTATCCAGGGCAAAACCCCCTCCATTGCTCCTATAGCCAAGCTGCATTTAGACAAAATGTAGGACAGCTATCACAGGGGCTTTGTATGTGAGCCTGGAACTGAGCTCAAACTCGCCTGGTATACCAAAAGTTTCAAGGCAAATTATTGATCAGCTGCAAACATTGGGCAAAGTTTAGGAATTTAATTTTCACCTTCCCTTTATCATATCCTTAGAACTTGCACTGTGGATGAGGCAGTCCACGAATGCCTGTGTAAGACACACAGGGGAGCTAAGTTAGTTCACATGCATCTTTAGAAGGGGCAACTGATCTCCTCGATAAGGTGGTACTCAGCGTTCTAAGAAACACTTATCAGTGCACTGATAAATATGTGTCATGGAGCATCCATACTGTTGACCATATCAGTGGCAACATTTTAAATGCATATTAACATTTAAATACATATTTTTAAACGATAAAAAAATTGTTTATGTTCAATATATTTTTTTATTTTAAAAACATAGAGGTTTTAATAAGATCAGTCCAAAACTGTCATTCAAAATTAGCAGTTACAAATGCAGCTTCCTATAGAAGGACATGAAATTACTTCTGCTGGGAATATCTATACAGGATTTTTGTTTGGAAAGTCACAATAATCTGAATTCCCATACTTCCACAGACATGTTTTCATTGGGTAGAATCTTCCTTTTTCTCTGTGGCCTAATGTCTGCCGATTTGAACTTTGTGGCTAAAATGTTTTTGCTATTTCCATTTGTCATTACATATTTCCTCTTTCTTGTATATTGCTTTCATTAATATTAAATTAATTGCTACTTCAGAATCCCTGAAAATGAATATACTGTTTCAATATTAATACAAATATTAACTTTCTTTCTGGAAATTCTTTGTCTTAAATCCACCTTTTCTTAATTATTATTCTTCTGGCCATGATTCCCTCCTGGTCATTTGCTATGGATATAAAAGTTTTCATGCTTTCTTTCCCGGCTATGTATTCCTCAGATAAACGCAACCTTCATTCTCTAATGAAATTCTCAGACCAAAGAATTTATTAGTATTTATTATTCCTTGGGGAAGGCATATACTTTATGAACAAACTCATGTTTCTTATTCCCATTGCAAGAATGAATTCATTGACCTGTACCCTGCTGGGCTATGTTTCTTATTTTTCTTATCATTCTGCCATAGAAAGATAAACTAAGGACTTTATCAAATTAAAGTTTTGTGAATGTTACATTTTCACATCCTCAGCTCCTTAAGTTTATCCCCTCATACAAAATGAATCAATCTTCTAGTCCACAGGTGAAAACAGAAAAGTGGTGCTTTCTCACAGCCAGAGATTTTTAGAATAAATAAGACTTTGCATCTCTCTGTTTCTCTGGAATGCTAAGTCAGAAACTGTTTCTGTGTTATTCCTACATTACATTCAGCTATATGCTTAATTATATATGCTATTTTAATTAAATCCATAATCATAGCACTAACGTTTCCTGATTTTGTGGGTGTTTCAAACATAGTAATTTTATTGAACCTCAGGCTTTTAGTTACCTGACTTTTTTTCACTCCAAGTCACTTCCTTGGTAAGAATTAAAATATTTGCTATTTCCACAGAAGACAAATTTTCTTGTTAAAGAAGACTGAGAGGCTGAATTTCTTCTTAAAATAATATTATTTACATCTTCTCGGTTATACTATCAATCAAATAGATTAAAACTGATTAAAATAAGCTTGAGGGGAAAAAGAAAATAAGAGTCAAACCTGTAATTTTTGAAAATTTATCCTCCTATTCTGAATTATATCCAAGAATAAATGTAATGGTTTTCCATGTACTTTGATAAAAAGGCAGCACAATAGATTTAAAAGATATTTCAGTCTATCATTTATGTTAGCAATAAGCAAATGAGAGTCAAATAACAAACCAGCAACTTATTCAGACTCAGAAATTTAATAGCTTAGCAATTCCCCTTAAAAACAATTTAAATCATATTTTGAATCTGCTTTTAAACATTATTTTTATTTGTTAATTGCTATTTAAGAGGGTTTGAGATAATTATCTTGAAAAAGCATTTTCATCAATCAAAATACACAATTTTTCCAGAAAAAGATTTGAATTTCTAATTTAAAGAGGAGGAAAAAATTCCTATGTTCACATATGCTAATATTTTTCTTATTAATCATGTTTATCAAGGTTAGACAGTGTACTTGTATCTTCTGTATTTATCAAACTCTTAATTTTTCCAAGCAGCTTGCAATATTTCTTAGTCCAAAATAATAACTGCAGTTCAGTCTACCGAGCAGACAAGGCAATTGGAGATGCATTTTTATAAGAGTACTTCTGAACCGTTTAAAAACTCAACAGCTGGGCTGAACTTCCATTGTAACTCCAACGTAGATATTTACCTAAAAGAAGTGATTCTAAAATTTTCAGACAAGCAAAGCATAATTCTTAAAATTGTGACACTGCTATTATTTTAGATCTTCCTTATGGCAGTTAAAAAATTCTAGGGTTGTACATACCAATTCCACGAATTCTTGCAGCAGCTGTCTTACAGAGGAATTCCACTCGGTTTCTGGTTTTCTTTAGAAGACCATTGTAGTAGGAACCTGCAGCTTAATTTTTGTTAAATATTTTACCAGTGGATTAAAACTGTGAAAGTGTTTTAATACCTTTTCTCACAAAATGGTGTAGAAATGCTGTCTTCTCTGCGCTTCCTGAAATAACTTTTTGTATTTGCAGTTAATTTAAAAAGATTATCTTGGGAGTTTTCAGGGCACAAAAATTAAAAGATAAATTGCGTTGCTCATCTAAATGTTAGGATTTGCATGGTAATCTGACATTTATAAGCAAGGAATTTAATAAAAACTTGGTGGTGTAGGAAAGACACTGTTGTATACTGAGTGGCTTTAGGCTACTCTTCATACTACTCATTACTCAACCCTCTCCTAATGAAAATTCTATTTACTTTAATTTCTGTCATTGTTCATAAACCTGATTCATAAGTCTAAATGGTTTTATGCTCCCGTTTACCAATTCAAAGGCCCAGGTGATAGTATAGTACCTTATTTCATGTTAAGAGTACAATTTCCAATTCAAATGCCTAGATATTACAGCAGGATGTGAGTTTCAGGGATGACAAGTGCAGAAAAAAATTGAGGACACTTAGCAATATTTTATTGTATTTAGCATTCATGATATTTTCTGTTCTCGAAGGTAGTCATAAAAGGTATTTTTTTATCCAAAGTGTATAATTTGACCAAATACAGTCCAAGCTTTTCTCCCATTGTCCTTTTACTGTGAGCTTTAATGTAGGTTTAAGTTTCTCCTTGCTCTTTTAGTACTTGGCTATCATATAAGTTTTTTCATTTTTAAGTAACTTCCCCATTTGATAACACTTTCAGTATCTTTCTATATATTTAATATATGGAACGTATATTGATTTTGGGCAGATCATTTTGTTTCATATCTCTTTTATGTAGGGACATTAACTTATAAAGTACTACATTCTTTAAAGCTAGTCAATGAGGCCAAGTCCATAAATTCTGAAAAGCGGGAAAGCACAGGGGCCATTCAAATGAATTATAAGAGAATTGAAAACTTGAGGCAATGGTACACTTTTATACTGCTTATCAATTCAGAATTAAGAATATAAGGTGCTTTTAAGTAATTACCCATTACCTAAAGGCACAGAAGAAATAAAGTGCAAAGAAAAAATAAACCCAATGTGCAAAATAATAGCAACAAATGCAACAGTCCTGAGGTAAATACTTAGTTCTGTGATGTCTTTGTTGCATGAAGGTCTGTACTGAGGTCTGATTACATAGAGAAGCACTCCACTACTCTGTTCCTGTTGCACATGGGTCTTTTCAGAATTAACATTCATGGAGTACGTACTGTTGACACCACTGTGCTAGATGGGAGTCAGTATGGGAGTCAGCATGTCTATGCTGTTAGGCAGGGACGTTCTCTTCATTGAAACCACTTTAAGTCCAAAAATAACAAAGTCCACAGTGACAACAGTAATACTTGGCATGCTCTTTTTGTCTTTTCCTTTCCATTTGGACCCAGCACATGGGAAAAGTTGGACTCAACACTAATTTTCTCTTGCGAATTCTATGGACATTGCAGAATTTCACGATGCTTAAGAAATCTTACGTCACACACGGTGATAAAGCCCAGTACTGGAGACTGCTGTGGCATGTCCAACTTGGGGGAGCGCAGTGCTTAACAGCTGAGCCCTTGATGCCAACGCTGATTCAGAGACCTACTGAAGGGCCAAAGTGGCCTCCATCACTAAGGGAGTGTAGGGGCTTCTAACGGCTCATTCACCGAGGGTGGAAGCATTGGCACTGGCAAGGCACAGAACTGTCTGATCCCAAACCACAGCAATGCGTGCCTGCAGGCTGCGTCCTCCGTCTGACTTAGAGCTGCACGCAAATGCTTCATTGCTTTCCTGACTCTGGACTTCTGAGGGGAGATGCTTAACTGACAACAAATGTTACACCTGCTGCCATGTGAAAAACCAAAACAAACCCCCCAAATAAATAAATCTAAGGGCAGGTGTGCTTCCTTCTGTTTTACTAAGGCAAATCCCCACAATTACCAGCAGTATTCCAGCAACTATGTAACTTTCTTATGTTATGCTTTCTTTTTTAACAGCAACAACACACCCTCCCGAAATTGATTCCCTTAAACCAGAGTAATTTACGCCTGTTCCTGCCCTCAGATCAAAGATTTGTTACGCCTTGTTTACATGGGTGTGGTAAGACTAGTTAAGTGAGAGTGCTGATTCTCGGTGCACAAGTGTAATGGCTCATCTGGATGTTCATTCATGACTGGAACGTCTTGATTTTCTACAAAGTTTTGACGTTAGCAAAATACCAGTTAGGCAGCAGCTATGCAGGAACAAACTATTTTTTTCCATAGTGATAGGGAATTCCAAATCAATTCACCTTTTTCCTTCATGCTCATGCCTACATGCCTGCAGGCAGCACAATATAAAGTACTGCTTCTGTGTGCACGTTTCATTCAGAATATTAATTGCTATGACCAAAATTCTCAATTTCACATTTAGCAGATGCTACTTAACCAGTAACACAGACAAAAAATTAAACAGCAGTCATTTAACTGACATGCAAGCTCTCCTTGAGCTTCCTTTTATTTACCTCTTCCTCCTGCAATTATGATGTTTCCAAATCTTGTATTTAGACTTCTCCCTGCAAAACAGTCCAGGCAGAAAGGATGCAGTGGTGACCTGTTTACCTGACAAAGATCTTAATTCATATCATCATATGATGAAAATGTATTTAATTTCTGTTGACTAACATTCCAAGAATGCTCACCAGAAATTGTGCATAACAGGGTGAAATACATGCTTGTACCAATATTACATCCAACTCAAATTTCACCTCTTTTTCTGGTTAAATATTGGTTAGTTTTTCTTTATGTAATGCTGTCTAAAATACAGAAAACATTTGCATGAGTTTATAAACAGCAGATACCTATAAAATCTTTAGAATTCAACTTTTCTTTAAGAATCAGGAGAAAAACTTCAGGATTCATTTGTATGATGTAATGATCCTCACACAGAAAGTCACAATAGGGCAGAATTTTTGAATATTTTCATTATTGTGTGCATGTGCACCTGATTTTATGACAACATTTGGACACAATTACAGTGATCTTTTTTCTGCTTTACGCTTTGAATAAAATTGTTCTCTAATCAAGTAGCATCCTTGATCAAATTACCAAAAATTATCTGTGACAAATATTAAGAATGGACCCAGTACTAAGCTATGCTGAGATTAAGATGGAAGATTAAAAGAATGCTCAGTGGGAGAAATGTCTTTTTAAGAATATGTAAAGGAAAAAGACATATAGAATTACTTCTTGGCTGTATAAGAAGAATGACGTGGGATGGCAAGAATGGCAGCAACTTGTTCATGCCACACACTAGAAATTAAGGGGAAAATGAGCATCACAACACTGGCAACAGGTACAATGTGCAGTACTCCTTGAAATGCAGACAAAATTATAGTAAAATAATCAATACCAAAAAGGTATGACAATAAATAGGATCTTGTGATATACGTGTGGCATACCTGTAGTTTTTTTTAAAGCTCCCTGATATTATTTTCCATCACAGTAAACTGCATAATAATAGTAAACAACCTGTTAAATTCAGGTAGATAAAAAGGTGAGTGGATTACATCTGCTTTAGAGCCTGTGATTCCAGAAAGTCTAGATAGTAAATTAAATTCTTATGTAACTAAATTATCCCCTGTTTAGCCACCGCATATATTTAAATATACAAATTACTGTCCTCTTTCATATCTGACAGTCAGTTTTAGTCTGTATTAATGATTACAAAAATAATATGCCACTCTTACTAATTGGGTTTGCATCATGCAGAATTTCATGGAGAAGCTGTTTGACCTCAGCAGCAGGAATACAAGATGACTGTTTGCTGCATTTCAAGTGCAGCTTCAGAGACTGAAAGGAAGGGAAGGTAAATATTCAGAGAGATATTCTATTCAGATTTACACTTTTTTTTTTAAAAAGGCTTCTTTTAAATAGATTTTGGTTATATAAAACTTTGACTGTTTTTAGCAATTACTTTAATGAGCCAGACAGTACTATGACTGCTAAGCAGCATGTATAGACACTATGAACTGAAGAGTTGAACCTCTCAGTCAAATCCATCTTTCTTTAGGTGTGGGGAAGAAAGGATGAGTTCAGCTTTTCTTTGGGAATCTGCACCCCACAAAAAAAAACAACAAACAACCACCCCCCCACCCCACCCCCCAAAACCCAACAACAACAACAACAAAAACTACAGAGAAGTGAGGGTTGTCTTTTCAGGAGAATGCAAAATTACATGATTTTGAAGTATGTACTGTCCATAAGGATTTGGAAGAGGTGTCTTTTTCCTCATCGGGTATGTATTTAGCAAGGGCAATGAGGTACTCTATGAAAAAGACTATTCCTGCTAATTTAAGATTGCCAACCCCTTGCCTGTTGGGTACTGTTTGATACTGAATTGTGCCTAAAGCTAATGGGTTTTGGTTTTACACTAGACTGTTGTTCTGTGCCAGTTTCTTCCGGTTTACTGTTTATTAGAACATATTTTAATCAGATCAAACATCACAGTTTCTTCTTATGGTACCTTGGAAACTCCACATTCAGGCACATTTGCTCCAGGGCATTGCAGGTATCACTGGTAGCTGCTTTCACAGATTGACATACCATAACACTGAAGATAGCAGCACAAATTGCATTAGTTTGCCATGAATTGTTTGAATATTCTGGCTGGTAAGATAATGATGTTTTGTGAAAGCCTGTCTCATATGCTGACTATTAGAATTCAGTCATTTCCTCAGAGTATACTTCTCAAGAACTGCATAGGATGTCTACAGGGCTATCGTTGAATATTAAAGGAATAGAAAGAACTCTAGGATATTTTATTTCTTCTTCTTGAGTTATGTCAGTGTTGAGGAAGTACTCTGTATAACAGTCGGGACAGCGTTGAGCTCATGATGGAAATCAAGAGTAGCTGCTATCATTTCTATAGCTATCCCTTTGAAAGTCTCATCTGCACTTAAATCTGATAGAATCAGACTTTGTGCCTTGGAAGTCAGTTAAGGCACAGAAAAGCTTGCTGCAAGTCGCTCCTCAACAAAAGCACTGATCTTGTCTGATTGCTTATCATTTACTTTTCCCCAAACTGGCAAGTATCACAAATACTTGTATGCTGTAAGACAGATCACCTCTAAAGTTTCATGCCACAGATTCATTTTAGATATAACTTCAGGTTTGCTGTAGATCATCCATATGCTCATCAGGATGTTCACCATCCATATGCTCATTAGGATGTTCACCATCCATATGATGGTGCTCATAAAACAAACAAACAAAACTACCAAAACACCTCTGAGGACATCCTCAAAAGCCACACCAGCCCTATTGTTACACAGATGAAGGCACATCTGCCTTAGGATAGCAGACCTGTGTCTTCAGTATCTTAGTACTTCTGTCCCTACTCTCCTGCATATGGTGCTCCGCAGGATTCTGCTAGGCTCTTAGTCTTTATTAAAAGTAATTTATCCTTGTTCTGCATGCACTGTGTGGGCATCAAGATTCCTGTATCCCTAAGGCTGACTGGAGGCCTTGATTCTTGGAAATAGGTCACCAAAGGACTAATTTGACCTGTTAATTTTTCTAGTTGGATAATTTGTCATCATCTGATTATTTCTGTTGAACTCTGGCACATAAGAAATAAAGAGAAGTATAAAAGCAGTCTGTGTATCTGACAAGATAACTTTCTCAAACTAGTCTATTATAATCACCTACAGCTGTTTCAATATCATGCAAAATTATATTCTCAAAATGTGGTTTCTGAAATACTCCTTCTCATTCCTTTTTATGTTTTCAGCTTGTAAATAGATTATAAATGGAACTGCAAAAGCAGAATGCAACAGCTCACACAAACTTCACAGGAACTGGTGAATCCTTCCTGTGAAAGGATTAGAAGCTGGTCAGTGTTTGTAGAGTCGTATCCTATTTTTTCTTAGTTTATAACTCAGCTGGAAGCTGAAGTTTAACTTGATTTCCAACAACCAAATCAACATCTGAATACAAGGCTGACTTACATATAGATTAAATAATTATATTTAATAAGCATGTGTTAAATGTGATGTTGGATGCTCTGTAGGTTAGAATACAAACAAACTCTTAAGAGAATAATAGCAGAATTGTGTGTTAACTGCCATGACCAGCAACCTCACATCTGGAACTCTGTCATTGCTCTAATTCAGAAAAAAAAGGTAAACCCAGAATTAAGTAGAGCTTTTTTTAAAAGCTTATACTATTTTAATTAATCTTTGGTCCTCTCTAGTTTTTAACCAGGACAGGAAAAAATACAGGTTGTGCTGCCAGAAAATACTGTCACAAAGTTTCCAGTGCTGTTGTACTTGTTTACTGAATAGATTTTTTTTTTCTTTTTGTGTTTAAATGTTTAACAGTTTAAAATATTTCACCGGTGACGTATGCACATAACAAGGAAATATAAAACCCCAACCCTATATAATATTAATATTTCATTACAAGAACAAGGGCTATCTAACCCAGTATCTAGCTGGGTTATCTAGTATCTAGAACAAAGGTCTGTTTAACCCCCAAGCAGTGGCCAGTAGCAAGTATGTGGAGAAATATATTTACTAATAACAGTATATGGTGGTACTCTAATCATCTTCTAGCAATCTTTATCAAAGGAGCATCTCTGTTTCACAGTGCTGGTAGATTTTTGTTTGACATTCTCTTCTAATCAGTTGGTAAACCCCATTGTTCCAGTGGTCACTGAATCTAGAAACAATGTCTCATCTTTCAACTATGTGTTATATTAAGAGCTACATGCTATATTAAGAATTTCCTCTTTTTGCCTGTTTTGAACAGTTGCTAGTTTTGTTTGATGCCTTCTAATTCTTGTATTCCAAAAGATGGTGAAATATATCTCCCTATTCACTGACTCCATGCCAGTTGTGACTTCTACGTCCTTGAAAAAAACATAGGGGTCTTTTTGTTCACCAAAAAGACACCTCGTCAATTTAGCCATATGGAAATAATTCTAGATATTTTCACTTTTTTATACTACTACTTTTACTGGTTTACTATTCTACTTTTACTATATGAATGACCTGTAATGCACAAAGGATTCAAAAGCATATATTGGATTTCTGTGCTAAAACAATGATGTTTTCAGGTTTGTTTTCTATTCATTTCTCAACAACAGTTAACATTCAGTTGCTTTGTGTTTGCCACTGAGCTGAGGTTTTCATAGAATTGTCTACCGTAATTCCAGCAACATAGTTCTAAGTGGTAACAGCTTGATTGGAGCCCAACACTGTAGATGCAAATTGAGAATTCTTTCTTTTTGTGCACTGTTTTTATATCTATCAGCATCATATTTTATTTGCTGTATTATTGCCACTTTCTCAAACTTTCAATAAAAGCTCATTTACATTAACATCAATAGATTAGAAATGACAGAAAACCTCATAACTTAGTAAAGTTTTATTTCCAGTTCATTTCTGAATATAGGATACAGTACAGATCCCTCTGAACAGCCCTCCCACTGTAAAAACTGACCTAGGTCCCTGAGCAACTTAATTTCTTTGTTGTTATTAATCAATGACATCATCTTCTATTCCCTGTTCCTCTTCCCTGGGCTTGCTTCATTTTTTCTCCCTGTATAGATAATCCTGTTGTAAGTGACCAGCCCTTCCTTCCCTTCCTGCCTGTCACAGCCTAACCACAGCAGGCAGCTAAGCACCACAGCCACTAAATCACTTCTCCAGAGTGGAATAGAGGAGAGCATCAGAAGGATAAAAGTGAGAAAACTCATGGGTGGAGATAAAGACAGTTTAAAAGATAAAGCAAAAGCTGCATGTGCAAATTAAAATAAGGAATTCATTCGCTACTTCGCATGGGTGGGCAAGTGTTCGGCCTCCTCTCACACAGCAGGGCTCCATCAGGTTTAACACGAGACCAGGACACTGCTGCCTGCCTCAGATCAGACACGCATAAAGCAACTTGTCTGGTGAGCAGGAGAAAAAAACGAAGTCTGCTTTCTCATGGTTTACTGGTGTTTGTCCTCCAAACAATCCTCCCTCACAACTCAGTTACCTCAGCTGTTCCCATCCCCCTGTAGCATCCTCACCAGGCATGACTAGTCAAGGAATATTCCTGCATTCCTCTATGTCTTATGAACCAAAACCGGTGATAAGATGGCAATTTTAAGTCATGAAGTTTTCAATAATATTTGAGTGGTTATGTGCTAGATCTTATACGTGTAAATACATTGCAGTATATAGAACCAAATAATCTAGGAGGGTTAGGAACAGAAGTTGCTACATATAAAATGCAACCATTGCAACAGCAACTTCAGAAAATAAATAAAAATCTAATGAAGTAGCTTTTTTTAATCAGAGAAGAGTGTGATTTGCAAACTAGTACAGTCTATAGATAATTACAGACTAGATAGATAGAATAACAATATTATGTTAACATTTATCCTGAAAGACTGGAAGTGTATTAATATTGCAAAGACTTAGAAAAGATCTCGTGAGAACTTGCCATTGTATTTTTGTTAAAAAAGTTCCGTAGAATATATACTTTTTTTCCGGAGCCAACTGGAAGAACTACTGAGAAAGATTTATGTAAGTGTTTGTATGCCTTTCCATATGCCACAGTTTAATAGACACTAGCAGGTCTGTTTATGTCATCATTTTTCCTGTTCAAAAAAAAAAAATTGCTCTTTGCTAGTTTTCATATGTTCCCTAAAGATTTTCATCTTGCAAATAAAAGAGCTTAATTATTTCTATAATGGAAGGATTAGCGTTCCCATGAGCAGATTCTTTCTGTTTAAAAATCATTGTAGGTATAATAAAATGCAAGTAGTTCATGACCAATGCAGCTGCTTCACAAATTACTGGAGTTAAAAAAAACCAACAAAACACACACAAAAAAAACCCCAAACAACCAAACAAGAGACAAGAAATCCTTAAAAAGATAGGATTAAAAATAAAACTAAACAAAACTAGTTCCATTAATGGATAGTAGCATTCAGATTGAGACCATGGAGGATAAATTAGTTGAGAGAAGATTGATAAAGTAGGTGACACCTAAACAACCTTTAATATATTTGGGGGTTTACATTTACATACCCTTGCAAGAGAGGTTTAGGTGTATTACGTAACAGCTGTCAAGAGAATTTCTCTCTACTGCAGCTAAAGCACATTGAACGCTTTTATATATACCTCATATTTTATTATATATTGGCAAATGAATTTGGGTTTCTCTGTTCTCATTTCCATCAGTGTAACTACTGGCTTCAGACAATTCATGTTTTACACCTCTGAACAATGGGTCAGTGCCTAGGTCATGAACAGAAAGTTACCTGCCTAATGGATGTGACATCAAAAGAGAGCGTCCTGTTGTCAGCTTCCTCTGACAGGTTTCTGTTCATTTTAAACAGAAAGCATGACAGATCCAATCCAATGGAGACACAGGATCTCTCAGAGCTCCATTCTGCAGAGGAGTTCCATTGGACAGATGGAGTTGCTTGTCTATCTATTCCTGTCTGGCTGTAGGGCTTTGCCCTCCAAAAGCTGTGACAAGAAGACAACAAATTTAGTGTAGGGACCACAAGGCTTTTCTTTCCTTTCCTTAATTGTTTTACAATCCTTTCCTGCTAACGTAGGAAATTTCTTTATGACCATGAGACTCTCACTGCTTTAAAGTATTCTCGCGTTTTCTGGGGACTTCACAAGTCCCCAGCACAATTTAAAATGTATGTGGTAAAGGAGACCTTAAAACTTCTCTTCCTTTTTCTTACCTTTTAGGAAGTAGCATCAAACTGCCCTTTAAAAATGAGTCTACATTTATGATTCAGTGCAGTACTGCAGCCCAAGGGTCAGTCTACAAAAGCTGCTGTAAATCATTCAAAGCAGGGAGGTAGTAACACCATTATTTAAGATGTCTTTATATTACGTATGTTTGTAAACCAGAAATAAGTGTCTCTGACTGAGTCCTACCATTCCAGCCTATTTTTGAGAACTCTTTTTTGTGACTCAGTGTAGTCTGATAAATTTGCATTGCTGTTCAGTGAGCAACTTAATGTTTACTTATCTATTTGAATTTCTTAGAAGTATTTATAATTAAAGTGAATCCAGCATGTTGTAACAGTAAACTACTCTCTTGCCATTGTGGAAACAGTCTAAAATGTCGAATTTTGGCTGTCATATGAAACTATAGAACTATACTTAAAGGGGTGTTTTACGTTACATCTAATCCAGTTTAACTGTGAGTGATACTGGAAATGCAGTTCTATCACGATTCCTCTTGTCCCTCTCTTTCCTCCTTTACATTATATTTAGCAGTCAATCATGTGTAGAAACAACTGAAAACTGATTTAACAACCCTTTCCCCAAATACTAGTTTTCTATCAGATTAGTGAACTGAGCTGAGTCAGTCTTTACCACTGAATCTAATGCACTGCAAATGTCAGGGGAAAAAGAAAGTGCGTCTTTCACTGGAAGTTTCCAGTTACTTTAGTTTATATACACTGTGCAATTGTGCTCTAAATTAATAGATAGGCTTCTGACTCTCACTTAGTGTATATTTTGGACTCTTTTATTTAAAAGGTGGAATGCAATTATAACATCCCAGCTACGTCTTTGTTATTGACCTTTCTTGAAACCTTGGTAGTACACAGCGTTTTTGTGAAGTATTCCTGTTGGCATTAGAAGCAATTCCTGATTTATTATTATGTGTCAGTTTAATTAACATGTTGCTTCACTCCCTCTTCCAGATTGTTAATGAAGATGTTAAATAAACAGGACCAAACAGTGATCCCTGCAGAGCTCTACCAGACACCTCCCACCAACTTGATACATTGCCATTTTTCATTACCCTTTATTTGCACTCAGCCAGCCATTTTTAAATCCAAGTGACAGTACTCCATGTCCAAGCCAATTTGAATTAATTTTGCAAGTAGAGATTTTGTAAGACACTACATCAAGTGTTTTACTCAGACCAGATATATTACACATGCTTTCATCCACTAATTTTCTAAAGCTATCAGAAAAAGCAATCAAGCTTTGAAGATTACTAGTGCACCCAGCCAGCTTTTTGCAAGTTTTTTCACTTACAAAACCAATCCTGGCATTATCAAAGAATTGTCACTCCTTTGGCTGAGGACTGATTTCAAACAATGTATCTTTCTAATCCATTACCTTCTCAAAATAACATAAACCCTGGTTATTCCACCTAACTTTTAGTTTAGGGCTGTATGGCATGTGGGTTTAAATTCTGGTTGTCAGACAGATCTTTTTCTTTAAAAGGATCTGTGATTTCAGTAGCTTAGGTTATGTTTATTTTACATATTTCTAGCTGCTAGCTTGTATCAGCCATTATTTCTTGCTCTCAATATCAAAGTATCAAACTATGACAGCTCTTTAATTATATCAGTGAAGGAACAACAGACTGGCAGTAGGGGCAAAAAATACAATACAGCAGGACTAGTTCTAGCCAAGTCAGACTTATAGCAGGAGGAGCATGCCAGTCAAAAACTTTCTCTCCCTGTTCAATATACTCTTTCCCCTATGTTTTATTGCTTACCCATGTTATAAATTATTGTACTTAAGACTTAAGAAAGAGTTGGGATTTTTCTCTTTTGGCATGTCCATTCCTTATTTTTCTCTCTCCCTGAATCTGGCCCCACTCATTTAATATCCGTCCCCTTCCTGACAAACTCTTGTTGTGGTAGTGAGATACTATGTTTGTTTTCCAGATGTGCCCTGAGGCACAGAGAAACTTGGTGACTTATTTCATGTTACTTACAGACTCTTTAGTAAAAGTGGGAAGGTTTCAGGTACACCAAATTTTTCCCTCCTAAAGCTGACAACTAAGCTGTTCTTTTACAGATGCCTCTACTAGAACACTTTCTTATTCTTGCTACCATCATTCAAATACAGTTCTTGGTGTTCTCTTTACCTGGGGCTCTGTTTTTCCTCTAGTTTCTTTGTGGTGGTTTTGTGGAAATGCATCCATAAAGTTTAATGCAATGTTTCTCAAAATTTTTCATACTGTAAGTCAGCTTGTTCAGGATAAAATTTTCAAAGTGAGATGTCACATCTACAAAGATGCTGGTGACTTTTATGACTTTAGGTCACTGGGATCCTACAGTAGGTGCATTGTCTATCGAAAGTGGGGTTTTCTTTATTTATTTACATAATTTTATTTACCAAAATCAGTAGTAGCTTGAATTCAGTCTTTCAGCTCATAGTGGAATGATTGCATCAGAATGCCCGGTGCTTAACTTCTTTGCATGCACGCATGAAAACAGAAAATACATTGATTTTCTTCCCAATGATAAGAGAAACAAAGTTCATATCTCCCCAAAAGTCTAATTTCTGCAAGATTAATGCATAGAATACAGCACAGTTCACTTAATGAGGATGAAACATGTAGATGAGTGAACAAGGGTATCATTGTCAGTTTTGATTTCCCAGTGGAAAGAATATAAAATAATGCAATAATTTGAAATATCTTTTTTTTTAAAATCTCTGATTAAGACATGAGCAGTATTGTATAATCCTGTTTTGAGCTGGAAATAAGAAAAGCAGGCCTCATTTTTCTCTGTTCAGCCTTTTTAAAATACCCTGCATTAGATGCTTCCATGCACAATGTGAAAAGCTGGGCACACGTTTCAGGCTCTTGCCTTGATATTTAAATGAGGTTGAACTTGTGGGAGGATGCTGTTTCACAGAAATACTTCTGTGGTAATACTTCCATGGTGTGCAGTGAGACTGTCAGAAAAAGAGCAGAGCTTTGTTTTAATCAGTGTCTGTAATCCTTAAAAACAAAGAAATTACTGATTAACTCAGTAGGGTAGGAAATGGCTGATGTCTACAGCAAATTGCCCAGAGTTAAAAGTCTCTTCTTTCCACTGATCAACCTTCTGGAGTCAAATGGTCAAGTGTTTATGCCAATTCGTCCCCCTTCAAGCTGAGACTAAGGGCACAAATCTTCAAAGGGCCGCAGGAAAGTGAAGACTTTCCTTTGATATCCATCACTTTCAGGGCAAAATCAGGATAATTGAGACCTCACTGACCCCACTGACTCCTACTGCCAACTTCATGGTTAAACACAACCCCTGCACTACGAGCCCGAGGAGCACTCCTGCCCTCAGCAGAGAAGCTGCTGCGACCAGGAGGGACGGCTTCTTTCTGCTGACTGGCTCCTTCACCTGTTGCAGCCAAGGCAGCAGTTGGCTCCGCTCCCTGCCATGGGCTGCTGGAAGGTTCTAGAAGATAATGCCTGCAGGCAGGGGCAGGGCAGAGGGGCTTGCTGGCAGCCAGTGCCCAGGTGCAGGGTGGTGGGAAGGAGGAGAGCGGGGTGGCGGGGGCAGGCTGCCCTGCGGTTCTTGTGGCACAGTGGCCACTGAAGGCCGGAGGTCCGGGTGCGGGCGGAGGGGCAGAGGTCAGTGTCTGCTCAGCTCTTTTGCACTGATTTAATCTGCTGCATCCTTGCTTTATAGATTGGGCCACTCTGCTTGAATGTCTGTACTGATAAAATACAGCCTGTGAGACTCAAGGTGCCTTTGATGCCGTGGTGGTGCCGTTGGGTGCCGGCAGTGTGCTGCCTGGTGACACGGTGCTTGGTCATCAGTGCCTGGCTGTGTGGTGTCCGTGTAGAGCGTACCTGGAATGGAGAGTTTACAGGTGTGTTAAAAGTTTATGATACATCTTTTTTTGTATGTAAGCATTCCCATTTGCAAGGCAGAGAAAATTACTTCTTCTCACGCATGTTACCAGTGTGCCATAAATAATTTTTCAAGTGAGGGCCTTGTCTGAACACTAGGGAACGTTGTGGGGATGTTAATGAGAGGAGCAACTGTATGCGCCGTGCATGAACTACCTTTCAGGTTTAATATTGGCAAAAAGAGGACACCAGGTTACTTGACTCCTAACCTTAACTTCAGTCCATCATTGGCTGAAATGAACTTTAGAGATTCTGATTACAGTACAGGTTGAGTTTGGGAGGCTTTTTTGTTTGTTTTTAACACCTTCCTCAAAAAGTATATTTTTTTTAATTATTTTTTGTCAAAAGCTGAGGTTTGACAGATCTGTAGCAAATTATTTCATCTCCCATAGTGCTGTGAAAGGCATTAAACTTGAAAGGCTTGATAAGCACCAATATTTTTGGCATCTTTGCCTCCCTAGCACTTTGGGTGATAGGTTAAGTAGGGCTGGAACTCACAGCACACCAGGGATGGTCTTACAGTAGTAGCGGCTGGGGTCTGGAGTCTGTCATGGGCAACGTGGCTGTGCTTCATCCTGCCAGCCTGGGCTATACAGCCTACAGGCATAGACATGCATGTTGAACGGTGTCTCAGTTGAACACCAGTGTCTCTAAGTCACCTGTCTCAAAGTTCTGTCACATTGCACTGTTTGGGCAATAGAATTTGAAATGCCCATTTACACTCATCCTTAGCAGTGATTATGTTGTCATTTCGCTTCCATGAATCCCTTTTACCTCTCTACTGCTTTGCAGAGCTTTTCCTTAACACTGTGTTAGTGACAGAGATACAAAATAGGCAAGTCAAAGGACAAAGATAAAAAAACAACATCGATGTTGCTGCAGCAGCAGCAAAGTCATAAACAGTGTATATTTAGAACATTCAGATTTTTATAGTATGTAGTTCAAAATGAAGTTCTGCTCTTTAGATGAGATTTATTGTATCTGAATGGACAAGTATGGATTTACTGTGGGCTTGGAGGGCTAAAACGAGTTTTGATCCTGTGCATTCACATACCTGGGTTTGTATCGTACCTTAATTGATGACCTACCTCATAGATAGGTGCCTGTTTTTTTAACTCCTTCTAAGCCACTCGCATTATTAATGGGCAACAAATACTCAAAACTTCAGCAGTTATTTTTCTCTTCAAAACTGTAATGGAGGCTTTGACAACAGTTTCATCTTCAACAATGTGTTGCAACTTCCACTTGAAGAGGAAATAAAAATTCCCATTTCACCCTAAAATTGAATTTAATCTCCAAATTTTGCTCACTAACTCCTGAGAGATTAACTGAATTTTCAGTTCACCAAGCAGAAATCTTTAAGATGTTTACTGGAGCTTTGCTCAATTTTTCTCATGTCTCATGGATTTTATGAAACAGTTAGTCCAGCCCAATGCCAAGCTTTAAACAGCTTCCTGGCATCCAGGAAACAGAAAACTTCTGAGCGTTCAGTACTAACTGCATAAGTGTATTTCTCTGTATTCATCATAATCTAGTGGTTTTAAAAGATTGTTCATAGACATTCATGTCCAATGGTGGATGTTGTTTTCTGATGTTGCTAGAGACAACATTTTGACCAAAAATTAACCCACAGCTCTTCCCCTGCCATTCTTTTTTTAGAAAAAACAACTATTTCTTCTATGCTCTCTCTTCATCTATCATCAGTACAAACCATGGGAACTAGGCAGGGCATTGTGTGATGTTTTAAGTGAGAAAAAGGTTCTGATGTGGTGTATAAATGGTGGAAATATAAAATGGGAGATGGTGAACACTGAAGGTTGTGAACTGTGGATTTTCTGAAGACGCAAATATAGTAGGAGATAATTACTCACATAATGCTTTAGGAAGGGGTATTTCTGTTTGCAGCTCTTCAAAGGAATCAGGATCGTGATGTTCTAAAACAAGAAATAACTCCAAGCATTAGTATTTGATCATTAGTGTTTAACTGCTGCATTTCACAGGTTTTGTCCCAGCTATTAGAGCTGGCTAGATACTTAGTCTAAAACTTTTAGCAAAACACACCTCCAACCGAACTGAAACCTTTACATATTTGTGTCCTTTTCAGGAGCTGGAATTACCTGAAAACAATCCAACAATGAAAAACAGGCAAAAAATCTTTAAAACTGCCCACATGGTGAAATATTTAATCAGTCTATGAGTGTTTAGCCTACAGAACTTTCTGATAAGTGAAAGGATGGTGACACTGACTTCCTGCTCTGCCACTTCTGTTCAGTGCAGTAAGGTAATTATTTCTACTTAAATTTTGTATGCATTTGCTGTTTGTTGTAAAAATAGCTAAATGCTTGAAATAGGTAGACACAGGAGAATCTTTTCAGATCATAGAGCATTTTGCTTGAAAGAGTAATGTCTGTGTATACCTTTCTTTCATTATTGTGATCATTTGGAACTAGGATCATTTTCTGCCTCTGAAGAACTTTATAGTGCTTTGTGTCTTTTGCCTAAAGTTCTTGGAGTAACACTACTAGACTGGAAAAAGAAAGGTTATTCACAGCTTTATTAGAAGTATGTAATGCTGATTACTGAATTACAATCAAGTCTGATATAAGCCTAGATTGCACTCACCTCATCAGAGGTAGTCTACAGTTCTCTTCTTGTCATAGAAACTGTTGCATTTGATTGAGTTTTCCTTGTGTTTTAGAAATGAAATGTTGAATGAATGAGTTTCTTCCTCCACTCTGATTTTCAAAAGCAAAGAAAAAACAAAATTCATGTTGGCAAGAATTTTCTACAGTACCAAAATAAATTTGTGCTGTGTTAGCTTTTCTGTATTTTTTCATACTTCACTTTTATTTCTAACAAAACTGGCTGCTTATCCAAAATCCTATGGTAACTTCTAGACTACAATCTATTTCCAATGTCTTTATGAAAGACAAGCTCTTTCATTATGTTCCCAAAGGGATATACCAGCAAACCTGAAGTCTGGGGAATAAAATTGGAAGATTACTGTTTCTTGTCATATATTTCTGGTTTATGGTTTTGAATACACTGCAATGGCTTAGTGGGGAGAAAAAACACTGGCAGTGAAGGGAATTAACTATTAATGTCCTATCAGAGCTTGATGGAGTTTGATATAATTAAAAAAACTTGTGAAATCTCCAGCAATTGTAATTCCAATTATTTGCTAGCTAAAGGCAACTTTTAGTGCTTCAAGTTAGGAAATCATGTAAATAGCCTAATTAATATAATTTGCCTTATGCTCTACTAAGAAAACAAAACCAAATATGTCATTTTAAAAAAAATAAATAACACGGTGTAAACTAAATATTATAAATATTCAGTCCATTTGTAAAGCAAGTATTACATATTAGAAGTCATTCTCAGCATTTCTAAGTAATTCAGCGTGATTTAATGAAATTATGATAGCTTGCTTTAGCTTTACAACTTCATGACAATAAAAGGAAAGTATTCCTTTGTGTGGATTAAAGCTAGTTCTTTTACAAAATATTGTGTAACAACGTGTACAGCAGGGGGACAGAAGATATAAAGAAGGTTTCATCATCTTGTATCTGCAGTCCTCTAATATCAAGAGACTTCCACAAAACTTAAAATAAGTCTTTGAAATATTCCATGCTGTGATGGTAGAAAGGTACAATAAATAACACTTCCCTTTTTCCTCATGTGGAATGAAGAGATAAAGCTATTTATAAAACTGTAAAGACTTACAAATCATTCTAACAGGTTGTCATATGTTAATGTCAGTGAGAATTTAATCACCCAAGGTAAAAAAATCTATATATATTTTTTCTCCAATCCTATCTTGTTTTCATAGCTCTCTCTATTGACAGATTCTCTCATGATGATAAATTAAAGGAATGCCCAAGACCACAAAATGTAAGAAAAGAAGAAATGCAGGGACTGAAGAAGCAGATTGTTTTTAAACTGTGTGGCATTTTTATCTTTTTGTTGTTGTAGCATTTACAGGATCTAATGAGAAGTCATTGTGCTTAGTACTGTACACCTGCTTAACAAGACAATAGAGATAACAAATAGATGGATTATGAAGATTCAGATTTATATAACAAATAGCAAGACTTTCTGTGGAAAGTATTTTTTTCTGAGAGAGAAAGAGAGTTGTTGATTCAGGATTAAAAAAACCTTGCTTAGGTAGGAGCAAAGCAATTTTATTCATCAATTTATTAATAAAAATTGTTACGACAGCTGCTTACCCAAAAAGCTGTTTAGTGTCGGTTTTAATTTGCCAGTTGGGATTGGAGTAGACTGAATTTTTTGGCTCTTAGCCAGATTTACTCCTGTTGAAATGAGACACTTCCACAGGCTTTCCAGGAGATCCCATAGTGAATTAGACTTTATCCTTCTGTATGTGCCTGAACCAAAGAGGCATTTTAGAGAAAAATAATGATACGCAAGCTTTTTATGTTTTTCGGGTAATTTTATCATTTTCTATATATCTCTGAGTAAATTCAGTATCAGTTCTTTGTCCAGAGTAGGATAGACATACATTTTTGGTGGCCTCTATCCTCCATTTAAATATAACTGAGTAAGGTTTATGCCATGCTTGGCATGCTTAAAAATCATCTTCTCTCCTTCAGAATACTTTCATGCTACCTGTTGATCGAACTGATGGCTTTAGTTGTCTTCTTCATAGTGTAAGAGCCAGACACAAAATTAAAATGTAAAATTTTACTCCCTTTTTTTCCCTTGATTCTGTAAAGCCCTTCTTTGAATCAATGCTAGCTTTGTCAGACAGATTGCCACTGCAGAAATCTCATGCCCTGGTTCATCGAAGAGCGTGATGCATCCTTAGATCTGTCTGTCAGCCAAGGAGCATGTCCTGTGTTCTGCCTCACAGTCCAGTGATGTGGGAAGCAGGAGATGTAAAGTTTCCTTTCTATTCCTAGATGTGGCCTGCTGCACTTGAAGGGGAGAGAGAGAATAAGAAATTATTTTACATATAAAGTAAGCACATTTGATCGAGAAGCCTTTCGTTTGTGCTAAGTATATTCATCTCTCTCTGGGTTTTCAGAATATGATCTCCATTTCTCTCTCTCAATTTCACGATGTAGGGTTATTTCCAAGCTTAGATTTTTGAATTAGGTATTTTACCTATTAGAAATGCAGAACTTGCTTTATATTACTTGACTCCCTGATGAAAGGTTAGTTGCCTAACCACATGGGTTTGGTGGCTATGGTGCAGTGCAGAGTGTTAAGGCTGTAATAGGAAATCAAATAGTTCATTTCACAGCTATCAAATACATGCTGAACTGCCTGACTGGTTTATGCTGCTTTATTTTTTAGGACGTAAAAACTATTCTTACTTTATGAAAACAGTACTTTGTGTTAGATAATCATTTCATTTACATATAAAGGTTACACTTAATAAAAATATATGAACCAAAATTGCAACAAAGATACAACATCATAAACCACCTTTTTTAGAGTGTGCTGGTTTTTTCCCTTGAAAAGCTTCATTGCTTTTAAGACAGGAGATATTGCTTCAGAACTAAAGATTTAAAGCTTTTTTCTTCTGCCTGTAGTAAAAGTAATAAAGCTTTTTATTGTACAAAGACTGTAAATATATTTAGCAATAATTTCAACAGCTGGAAGTGTCTAGATGTCTGTAGTGGAAATACAAGGGTCATATTTACTTAGGCTTGGCCTAGAAATTTCTATAACCTTTCTCTTTCCACCTAACCAGCACTGAGCAGTTATTGTTTGTTATCTTGTAAACACTGGAAGACAAACTCATGGAGGAAATGACTCCTTGCAGTTAGAAATAAGATACTGCTGTAACAAGTTTGTTGTGATTACTTTCTGTTGCCACCATTTGTTATGATTGTTTACTGCAAATAAGCATCACTCCTGCAGTGTGGACACTGGCACCCAGGCCCATGGTAGCTCTTCCAAGGCTCCATAGCGGTACAGTCTAATGATACAGAGCTTTAGTCCCTTAGAAGAACATGCCGTGGGAAACTTGCTAACTTAACATAGTAGATATTGCTTAGGGAATCCATGGCAAGAGTACTAGAAAAGAAAGTTAATGATATGCCTTGAAGAGCTGACTTTGGGAAGAGTCTTGAAGGACTTTGTGTATAGGCCAAATATCTTCCCATAGCTTTGTAGGTTCTACTTTGTGAGTAGAACGATCTTAATTACAATTTTTGTTATTCTAATTTAAATATTTCGGGGTTGGTAGAGGAGCAGATTTAGTATACAGATACCTTTAGAAATAGAGAGAGTTGAGAAACAGACTTGTATCTATTTTCATTCCTTCTTACAGCTCACTGCCTTTCTCAGTAAATATCTCAGCCTTGTCAGTGTTTCATTCCTAAATCAATATTAATAGATTTCTATTGTTTTGGTTTTATATTGTACTCCTGTTGACCTAAGATTACAAGCATACTTTTAACTCCTAAATCTTGTTATCCTCTGAGGAACATGTACAGAGACAAGGGTACCCTGTAAGCAGTGAAGGAGTGTATCTTTAAATTCCATTTTTAAAATAATCGTAATTCTTCTATCTTTGTATGATGTGAAATATAACCAATCATTGCATAGTTATAATAATGAAATAAGAACAAAATGCAAGCACAGACACTCATTGCTAACGGGGAAAAGAGTAATCAGCAGTAAGTTTTTGATGAGTACCGTTAGAATGTCTGTTGAAATTCCATAGTGGGTGGATTTGGAGGCTAAATACTTTCACAACTTACAGGAAAAGAAGAAAAAAAAATGCAAAATATTAGTTATCCATTCTGGAGTTGTTCATCTTGGGTTTTTTTCACAGTTGCACCTAGGTCTTTTCATATATCCAGATTTTTCTGGACATAGTCTTTGATCCTAACATTTACCATGTGGATGTTTCTTGTGATGGTCCAGTCAGTGCAAAAGCTGCTGTTCCTGGTGAGCTTTTCAACTTCAGAAACGTCAAAGAAAAGACTGCTGCGTGCAGGAAGAGTTACTGCACAGCTCTCATACAAGGAATCCAATGTATCTGTGCTGTGGTGGACCTACTGCATGTGAATTTCTGCAGATAGCCAGTTCAGGGTCAGTGAGATTGACACATCAATATCAGTATACAAAGGGAAACCAAAAATGGTTGGATGACTAGTTATCCATGTCAGTGTTGTACCTTGGAAGTGTCATATGAAAAGTCTGAGTCCAGCCTTATGAAAGAGAAACATGGTGACCGGAGCGCAGATCTGGATGCTCTTGGATCACTTACTGTACCTATATGGTACTGCATGACCCAATGTGAAATTGTTATATATTCTACTATCCTTTGGTTTTGTTGACCTTCTGCTAGAGGTTTCTGTCCTTCTCAACCGACATCTGTTCTGCCTTTTGTACTTTTACACAGAAAAGACCATACCGAAACAGAGAAGCATTGATGAACAGAAGAAACATTTCACTCAAGACATTTTAAATTTTGTCTTGTAACATTTCACAGTTCAAGATAGCTGGAAGAAATGATACTTTTATGTCTCAAGAAGTTTTGAGACGATACTGAAACATCCAGGTTTTGACAGCATCTTGCCAGCTGCTTGAATTTGAAACATGAGAAAAATGGCCATGAGTCTCCTGAGAATACAGGAAGAGTAGTGATAGTAAGGAGGAAATGAGCTGTATATTGTTAAAAATAAATGGACCTATCCAAACATACAAGAGTAATGGAAGGTAATCAAATCAAGGAAAGTGTTGTTGTACTGATAATAGATTAAGTTGAGGTAGTAAAGTTTCCCAGTAAGACTGAGAGACAGCAAGTTAGTGAATTTCAATATACTTCCTCATTTTGGGGAGCCTCTTTATGAATATATGTAGTGTTTCAGAAATGGTGTAGGGCATTAAAAAAACCCCACCTCATCAGAGCTGGAACTTAATCTCTGTAAAGATCATGGCAGAAATTTTTGGTCCAAGAGTTATTTTATTTTGGGTTTGGGTTTTTTGGGGGGTAGGAATTAATGTGGTTTAAGAGAACTTAAAATGATACATCTGTAGTAACATATGTGAGATTTTAATGTTTTACTATACTGGCCTTTAAGAGTTTGGTGGAGGTCTCACATGTTGTTTGTATAAACGGTAAATGCTTCTGGAATTTCTGCTGAAGACATTCTCATGTTGGGTAACAAATTCATTTTCTTATTTATTAGTATTTAGGATGTAACTCATGTAAAGATCAGTCAGACTGGTTAAACGTGTTGTCCGCCTCTGTTTCTGCAAAAAGGTTAACAGCTCTTTGAAGTTCAGTTTCTGTTACTTGAGGAGAAAATCAACTTTGGGCTACAACATAGATTATAAAAGATGCTCCTACTGAATACACGTCAAGTTATTTCCTAAGGCTGAAAGCCCATAAATGAGGGGGAAATTTCTTTCTGACAGGTGAAAATACCAAAGTGAAGAAAAAATTGGTAAAATAATGCATAACTGCCGTTTTTTTAACAATAATAAAGTGGTTTAGAAATTATTATTAAAACAGATTTGAGCAACTTCTAGTTATAAATCTTGGTGTCAGTGCTAGTGCTAAATTTTTTGGTAGTTGGTAGCAAAACATGTATACCACTCATTTCTAAACTAAAATATTTAATGCTATATTTCAGTGGAAAATAGAAAAGGATTTAGAAAGTAGACATCAGTAGTAATTATATATGTCAATTAATATACTGTGAACAAACATGAGCTTGTGTATTTCTGTGAAATTAAAACAAACTGTCTTGTCAGCTGACAAAGATTATTTATCACTGAAAGGTAACAGTTCTAAAGCTACTAGAACTGCAGGTGATCTATTATACAAATTATCAAATATAGAACATTAGATTATAAATTTCTATCTTAAATCTGTGATATGATTTACTGGATATGATTTTAGGAAACATACACATTTGACAAAACCATTTTTCTGGTATCCTTTGGGATCAGCAACTGAATTTTGGTTTTGTAAAACACAATCACATGTTCAACTGGTAGAAATTGACAATGATATTAATACAATTACAGCTGGTTTATAAAGAATCTGTACTTCTGAGTCTAAAATCCAACAGTAAGTCTAATGTCCACCTAGCTTGTCTTAAACTAATGCGATATAACATATAATCGCATGATTTAGGTCTCCACTTTGGGTGACAGGAAACATAAAGATATTTCCCCCTACAAAAGTAGGCCTCTCATAAATCCTTACTGAATATCAGTATTCTCTGAATTCTTCAGGTGAAAGACAACAAAATAACAAGAGGAACTAAAAAGGTATTTGTAAAGGAAGATTTGTTTTTACAAGCTGGGACAGCTTAGCAGTAGGTTGTAACACTGCAGAGTCAGAAGAGCTTAGGTTAAATCTGTTGCATGGCATAAGCTGGTAGAAGTGTGATACTGTACAACTAGAGGCCACCTCACCAGAGAGAACCAGTGCACTGTGAGATGAATGAAGCAAGTTAAAAAAACAAACAACAAAAAAAAGTCCTGCCCCCCCTTGTAAGAAGCTCAGTATGATGGGGCTTTACAAGCAAATTTCACTACTTAGAATCTGGGTAACTATTAAAAACGCATAACTTTGTACTTCATTCAATGATTTTAATTCTTCCTTCATAAAAACAAATTAGAGTTAAAAAGTATAGTGGCTGAAGGAAAATTAAAACAAACAAACAAACAAAAAGGTTATTTGTTGAATGTGAATGGATTTAATGGGAATGACCAAAAATACTGTTACATGGAAGTTCTGTACACAGTATAACATGACATCAGCATTTGTGTATGCTTTTCTTACAGAAGACCTTGTCATCTGTACCTTTACACCACAGACAAATCTTGTAGCTCACAGAATGTGGATAATTAGAACGCAAAATATTTCAATAGTTTGAGCAGAATCAGATCAATCCATTTTGACTTGGACACTTTGATTCCTGTTTATTTGATAGAAGCATCAGCATCTCAGGTCTTACAGCAGTTAATGATCTGCCTAAAATGACAGAGATTTTAGAAGCTGAAAGTAAATATTAACTATTTCACTGCAAGTATATGCTATTGCAGAAATTAAGATGGTAATAATCCTGGATTCCCAGTTCAGAAGTAATGTTTTCATGTAATACTAACACACACTTTTTATTGGTGATGTTGATATTTGCAACAGAGATGTGTGCTGTATTCATAATGCCTGTCTGGGCTGTACTTTCATATTTATTGAAAGAGTATACCATTTAATGTGGAGATAGTATCTGTCTTCAATTTTGGGTTACATTCAGCCACTTTAGGATAGTCCAAAAGATGTGGAGGAAATGTTTCAGTGTTTAATTTTTATGTTTATGGTGAAACAAAGTGAAAGTTTACTCCCTCCCCAGGTAATTAGTTTTTAGTACAGGAAACATTTTAGGGCAATATAAGATCTACTGAACAAAATATAAAGTATAATGAGAGATGGAATGGATTACAGACAAGTGAAGAAAATGGAGGAAGTTTTAAGAGAAATTATTTTATATAAAATAGTTATTATAACAGTTAGTCATTAAAGCAGCAGTAATAAAATTATATTTATAGCTGAATAAGGAGTCTCAGTGTGATTAAGATATGGAAGTAGTTAATTGAACTGCTGAAATATTAGGAAATTGAAGTGATGAAAAGTATACAAGTGAAAACAAAAGTGCATAAAAATTAATGAGGAGGCTGAAATAGGAAATGGAATAAAGGAAAATAACAAACCAAGTAATGTATAATGAATAAACATATAGCTGGTAGACAAGGAGATATTAAGGCTATTGGAAAAGTGGATGGATATTCATTGACTAAAAGTTGCTATTTTTGCAGAACCTTTGCTAAAATTACAAAGTTTTGGTTTTATCTCTGTACAGAGTGATGATTTCTCCTTTATGTGATTTAACATTCTACAAGGTGTATTTGCTGTCAGTGGAGTTGTGAGATTTTTATCAGTAAAGCCTGCCCACAGGACTATGTCCCAGGTACTGCCGCACTGCTGCTGCTGAAGGAAGCTGTCCTTCCCTGCTCTCGCCACTTGTTTCTAATTCTGTTCTCCCTGTTGTGGTAGCACAAATGTTGTGGGGCTCAAGAACTGACCTAGACGTTAAATTAAATCAGACTCAGCTTTTATGAGGAGAGGAAGGAAGGCCAGAGATGGGTTTTGTTAGGCTACCTTTAAACTTGATTCGTTCTTTGATGCAAGTTATTGGCGGGAGGAGGGGGAGTTTTCCCATAAATACTTCTGCTGTCCCAAGTGCCGGCACAGGCAAACTATGGGAGAATGTGGGACTGCTTTTGTCATAGGCAATATGAAGAAGCTTTGGGAACTGGCCTGAATTTTCAAGTTCCATTTTACATCTTCTAATTGTAAGCTAGAGCTTTCTTTGTGTACTTTTAAGACCAATTCTTTCTGTGCCAGTCAGATGTGCCTTGTCACTGAGCATAACATATTTCCAGGGCTGCCTGTTGTGGGACCAGTTCAGACAGATTCAGATACACCTTAAGCCATTCACTTGCCCACTAGAGTGAGTGAAGTGAGACCCCGCTGCAAGGTGAATTATTTGGAGTTGATTAAATAAGGCTATTTATTTTTATATTTTTACAATAAATGATAAGGCTATGTGCTCGGTACCTCATAGTACTTAACATGGCCGTGACCAGACACTGTGATTAGTGCTTGAGACCCTGAAGAATAAATAAGAATAATTTAGTGTATGTAAGAAGAAATAAAAATAACTTAGTTCATGTAAACCTATGGTTGATACAATTGTGTTCTCCAGAATGGATCCCAGTACCTACATGTACATAAAACTAGATGCAGTTCTTGATAGATTATTCTAGGGCCTCTGTGTAAGCCATGTGCTCTGACCACAGCTTTCATGGCAGAATCACTTCTCATTCCACATTCATCCTTCCAGATAATCCCTGCAGCTAAGAAGGGATTCATGTCCCTATTATTTCCATGTACCCATTAATATAATTTGTTCAAACTTCAGTGCTTTCCAGTGCCTTCAAATCTACTTTGAATTATGTCTTATCTCAGTAACAGAATGATGGGTGGTAGTTAACATAAGAGAGTTTGCTGAAGTTCAGGTACCAAAACTGTCATTATTCTAACATGTTTGTTATTAAATGTTATATTCTTGAAGACTATGGTATAATAAAATGTGGATTACAGACTCTTATTTCTGTTTGTTCACACTTATCCAGATTGCTCATTTGTTCTTTTGAAGAACAAATCTCTCATGGACTTTCTGTGTTGTCTTCTTTAAATATTCCAAATAGAAGGGCAATAGTGTTTGTTTTATAATGGATAGCCAGATATACAACGTCAGTTTAGTACCATAAAGACTATTGTCTTTGTATTAGAGCCAGTCAAAAGCATTTATTTTCAAAACATTCGGCTAAAAATAGAACACATAATGTTTTCTGTATTTCCTCCAGTACCCCTTCTCTTCTCCACAGTGGCAAGATATGGAAAAACTGTTTTCAGAATATAGTATCTTTAAAGGTTTATGAATTAAATTATTGCATGTCCTTTGGCTTGCATTCCAATTCTTTCAAGATTCTCATAATAAATGTCTTACCTATTTTCCAAGTTTGGAAGATGTGGAAAAAGACTAACAGTTTGGAAAACACATAAAGCATTTATTATAAGAATTATGAGATTTGGTGCATACTTCTATCTGTAGCTTTGCAGTGTAAGTCAACAGAATTGTTTGTGCAATTGTATGTGAGCACACACAAAGATGATACTTGCATGGAACTATGAGATGAACTCTCCCACCAATCACTTTGCATACTAGCTGATGTTTCATTATATCCTGATTTATACCATCAGGGTACGATAATGTATTTACAGTTAACTAACTCTGTAAAGAAATTTGGCCTCCGAGATACCTTGACCTGAAATACAGGCAGAAATGAAACCCAAGCCAAGCTATTTGGATTAAACCCATTCTTTTATTGTGAGCAAATAACTTTATGTATATGTATCTATTTAAACTGAATTCTGTTTTATACAGAATTATATTATTCTCTTCAATATATGTAGCTAGAAAGGCTAAAACCCAAAAGCTACATTCTTAAAGTATGTTGTGTCAAACATGCACGGTTCCAGCCATACCTACTCCTTGAACTTAATTTAAGAAAGCAAGCAATTTAGATTTAGATGGCCACTGGATCTTTAGTTTTAAATTATTTTTTTTCCCTGCTGAGTACTATAGTTTTCATCATGACCAGTACAATGTTGTCCAGAAGGCAAAGACACAATTTCTGTCAAAAAGCTAAATTTTTGTTCTCTAATTTGTATTTTTACTTTAGAGAGTACAGAAGGTGGGTTTCTAGCAGATGCTGTTGGAGTGTCTGGGAATGGTCCAATGCTAGAGCAACTTGAATGTGGTCACATGACTGTGTATAAAAACTATCATAAATTCTGTGCATCTTCAGTGTCTAGCTAACCTGTTATATTTCAGGCAATCACAATGCTGTGTATTTGCTTCTGAGTGGCAGAGAAAATCAAGTATTATCTAGTAATATAAATAAGTCAGAAACTGCACACAAGACTATCGGAGGGAGTGAAATAAACCACTGAACTTAGATGCCTCTTGACTTCCATTCTTATTGTATAGTGCTACACTGGAAGGGACATCAAGAGGTTGTTTAATGTAGTTCTCTTTGCTGAAGCAAAATTAATAGATCCCTGTCATTTCAGAGAGATTCTCATTCCGTTTTCTATTAGAGAAGTTATGTAACTATCCCAAGCAGTCCTTTTGATTAGCTTTACTATTAGGATGGGGGTTTTTCCCCCCCCTAATATCCAGCTTTGAGCTTCATTACTACAGTTTAAACCTAAAAGCTTATTGACTGTGGACATGAAGACCAGGTCATTCTGTTCCTATTTTCAATGGCCTTTTATTTTCCTGATGACTCCTATAATGCTGTCTCATCTTTTTGTCTTTGCCTTTAGGCAAACTATTACAATTCAATTATTCTTTTGGTGTAGGTAATATTGATTATTCCTAAGTGTTCTTGTCCCTAGCACTTGTGCCATTTAAACTAACTTCTGCTTAAGAGCTAATCTCTACCTCAATAAATTTGTCATGTGGAAGTTTAATGAAAAAAAATCAAATCTTTTTTTCATACGATGTGTAAATAAAATATGGAAATCTTTGCACTGGGCACAGAAGAAGCCAAATTATAAACGGGTTTAAAAAAGGATTATATGCAACCATTGTGGAAGATAGGCCCACTGGGAGCAGCTGAAAATAGTTTTACAAATGCAACCTCTAGCATAGGAATTCTGAAACTAGGGATTCTACTTGGGAGGGAAGAACAAGGAAAAGGTTTGGTTTTACTTGTCCTGTTTCTTATATTCTTTCTCTAAGCCTCTGCTATAGGATATTTCAGTTAGGACCCTTCATTTTATTGTTTCATCTTTAATAAGCTTAGTATACAGTGGGGTTTGTATGCTTTTTATAAATTTGTTGCCTTAATATTTCTGATAAAGCCTATAAAAGGATTATATGCATCTTATCTCCTACCAGATTAATTGTGAGCTAAACCAGCAAAGGTTAAGGGGGCTGCCATTTTTTCTTTTTTGCTCCATTTGCAAATGGCTGCCTGAGTCTCTTTAAAATCATTTATCCTTCGTCTTGTTTATTAGTTGTTGACCTATACCTTGTAATACAAGCTTCACTCCTTTTTAAGATAGAGCAAACACATTATGTTATTATTGAGGTACTCTCATTCTTTAAAATGTCTAATTATTTTTTTGAACTGTCTTTGTTTCTTGGTTTCACTTCGGTTTTAAGGCAGGGGGTTTCGATTTGGAATTATTCAAGGGGAAAAAATTCATACTGCTTGTTTTTAAGTAGGCTCATTTTGGGTTTATTGATTCACTCTTCTTCCTTTTTTTTTTTTTTTTTTTTTGTGTATTAGGAAATTTGACTGAGATTGGTCTTTGGAGGAAAGTAAATTGATTCTGTTCAAGCTAGATATTATTTGTGGGTTGGGGGAAGAGTCGATTAATTTAACACCAGGGCTAATATCTATCCATTTTCCAGCTTCTATTTTCTGACTCATTTCATAATTTCTTAATACTTCTTATCTTCACCTGGCATTTAATGTTGTTCTTTAATCTGCTTTGGAAAAAAGATTGTGTATTTTGATCTCCAGTACTGTCCTTCCCAGAGCAGGTGGGTTATTGCAGTCGTTTGCTTTGGGGGCTCCAGGTGGAAACAAATGAAAAACTTCAGCTGGAGCAGATTGCCCGTTATGTAGTAGTATTTTATGAGTCAGCTGTAGATAGATTATGTTTTAAAATTAAAATTTAAAATAGATTATATTTTAAAGGTTCAATTTTAAAAGAAATTAAGGTTGGTTTGTGTTCCTATGCACATGCCTTCAGGAGGCGTGAGGGCAGCAGCAGGCTGTGGTTCCCCGAGCTCCCCTCAGCTGGGGTGGCCGCAGCCAGGCCCAGGTGTGGCAATGTGGGCTCAGAGCTCAAAGCCCCGCCGGCCAGCTGGTTGTCTGGTTTCACGGGGGCCCCACCTCATCGCTGGGAACCTGCTGGAGGCTCTGGGCTTGTGGTTAAACCTGCTGCCATCTCTGCTTTCCACAAGCAAAGGTACCGTGCAGCTGGGCTCCGGCGGGCAGCTAGGTGTTATGGCGCTCGGCTCCCCGCCATGAGGAAGCAGCTTGCCTTTCCGCAGCCTTGGCCTTCCAGTGTCGGGATTAATGAGGTAGGGTGGGCCATACTTTCGGTACGGTTCCCAAACAGGCTTGTGTGTTTGTCAAGTTCTCTGGTTCTGCATTTTGTTCTGTTGTTTGTACTGTCTCTTGGTGTTTTGAGACATGCTGCGAAGCTGGTTTCCATATTCAAAACTTCTAAAGAGGTGTTTTGAAAAGGAATGGGTTTTATTTGGTAGAGTGCTAACTGAGGTGTACTTCACCTCTTACACCTGTGTAGAGGAGGTATTAGTTAAAATGCATGAATATAGAATTTAATTGTAAGTTGTGAAATAAAAGGATGATATAAAATTAGGATAGAGTCAGTCATCTATCCTGATGACTTCATGGAATTGGTAGAGCGGGTAATATTGCTGAATCTAAGTGAAATGCTACAGCTTTTGGACTCAACAGTCTAGTACCCTGTTAAATGTCTTCCTCAAGAAATAAGCAGGACTCTTAAGAAAAAGGTGAATGAGTTGTCTGAACACAGTTCTAAAGTAGGAGCCCTCACAGGTGAGGGAATGGTTCTAAAACAAATCTATTTAATAAATAATAGTTAACAAAAAGAGTGTTTCAGTTGTTTAGAAAGCATGAATTGAGCTTAGTCAAATTAGGAATAATATTTTTCTGAAATGTTGCAAAATAACATTTACCTTTTTTGATTATATTCTAAAGCCTCGAAGTTTTGCTGCTGCTACTGTGAGCGTTAAGAGATTCTGTAATATTTTTTTCAATAACTTTGAGTGCCTTAGCTTATAGTTGAATAATTGAGGAGGGTTACGTCTTTGTCTGGGATAGAAATAAAAGATGAGTGATGGTCATATAGGACAGTAGAAAAAGGGGAATGATTAGAAGTGGTTGGCTTAATTATGAAGATTCAGTGGAAGTCCAGGGACTGCCTTTGTAGAAACTGTCGTCTTTTGTTGTTAGTTTTATTCCAATGAAAAACAAAAACTGTATTTATTTCCAAATTGCTAAGTTTAAATTGAAATTGTGGACTCTGTGGAGCAGCAGCAGATATTCATTCTTTACAGGTGCTGCTTTTCAAGTCTAATTACAATCTCACCTGTTCCTTTATTGAGGATTGCTGTTGGAGGGTGTCGACTGCAATACTAAAGATGAGGATGGAATTGTGATAAACCTTTTTTTTTTTTTTTTCTTCCATGTCTTAGACAAATTAAGACTGGCAAAATCTATCTAAGTAATGAATTGACTTTTTATGGCAGTCTAGACTCTAGTACTTAAAAGATGCTTTTAAAAACATCACAGGGTTCTCTAACATTTTTATACCATAACAAATGAAAAGTAATTTTGAATCCTCTCTAATATCCTGTTCCTGCATGGTTCAAAGAATATTGAAGAATATTGGAAAATGTTTTACTTATTCCTATTTCAACAAATTCAAGTCAATAGACAAATACTTATGTAAAAAAGATACAAGATTGGAACACTACTTATGTATGGTTTACGCTTTGATTAAACTACTGGATAACCTGTGAGATAACAAAGAAAGGAAAAATCCAGAACCTGGAGGTTAATCAACCTCAGAGAAGAAACTGGTAACCTCAGAGAAGAAACTGGTAATTTCAGATGATACTATAGTCAGCAGGAACAGCTGAACTAGGCATGGGTTATAGATGTTAATGCAAACTACTGCCAATGTTGGCTCATAATAATATCCTGGAATAACAACTGGGTTACTGCAGTTTTTACAGTCCTTGTCCCTCATTTGTCCCTGATGGACTAGCACTCATAAGAAGGATAGTGTTGACAGCTGGGTGTAATAATGTTTTAGCCACTTTAGATTAATCTGCTTACAACTGTGAGTTGAATTCCTGAACCACAGTTAGTTAATATTTTTCAGCGGCCTTCACTTTGACTTTGTTTTTATGTTGCTGACCAACCATAATTTCAAAAAGGGAATATGAATGTTACTCTTCTACTGAACAGTGGTGAGCTGGCTGTTGAACTTTATAATGCAGTTTACTTGTTAATAAACCCTGAAAACCCTCAGCGCAGGTTCATGGAAGTGGCTGAAGAGCATGCAGCTAAGATCCTGCAATTTATAGTAATTCTGTTCCTACATCAGGTCATATCTGCTTGCAGAGGCCTCAAGCTTCAGTGAGGTTTGATCCAACCATTAATGACCACGTTGAAAATTAGCTTATTACAAATACTTGGATGTGTGACTTCATTTTTGTTTTGAGATGTGTTGAGATTTCATGTTTATAGAAATCAGAAATAGAATACTTGTAAATGGTTTTGCATCAGCTGTTGACTTTCTACTAGAATCTACTTTCTCTGAATAGTCGTCATTCCTTGAATTTTATTTTTTTTAAAATATTGCTCTCATTTTCCCCTGGAACAGAAGGCATCTGCATTTTTTTTTCATAATGTATCCTGGATGACTATTATATATATATTTATCAAAGCAGAATTATAACTGATCTATGATATCTGATCCTTGTGGAGAAAATTCTGCATAGTAAATATAATGCAGAAAAAGAGCACAACTATAATAGCAATATACATTTTAAAATGGCTGAATACTTAATAGTTACTAAGCATCTTTGAGCCAGATGCCATTCCTTGCTTTCCATGGTGTTTTGTAATTAACAATGGAAATAAGTAGCTACAGGCAAGATCTTTGTGCATAAATATATATGTATGATAGTTTTCTCACTTACCACAAAAGAATTTATCAGATTTGCATACTTTTTCTTTGGCAGGACCTTTATTGCTTTTTATAAAGTTTTTCAATATCTTGAGCACAACAGCAACTTTTCTCAATTGTTTGTGTGCTCATCTCATTTACACTTGTTAACTGAAAGTAGCATTGCTGGAGAAAGAAAAATGGGTGTTTCAGCATGGGAATGTGTGTGAAGTTGTATCTTCTGTTTTTTTGAAGATAATAAAAATTAAAATAACTAAATGCAAAAGAGAACAAAATTAATGATAGTTGATCTTATGTAGTGGGATGTTTGTTTCCTAAAAACTTCCAATAGAGACAAAAGTTGCAAATTGTTTTGGAAAGCAAAATCAGACTTTAAAGTATACAAGAAAAAACTACATGGTCATTATACTTACTGAACAAGCATGCAGTCAGACATCACATGTTTAAAAAGATGGAAGAAGAAATTTGAAAGGCATCCAGTTATATCAGGCAAATAGCTTTAGATGAAGACTCCAGCAGAGAACAAATAAAGAATTGGCCCAGAATGTGGGTGGTAGTTTTGGTCTAATCTAGTAGTGCGCATTAAATATCAATAGATTTGCTTCATCAAAAAACCATGTTGGCATAGTTCCTGTGGATTTTGTCATAAAATGACTCTTTTAATGCCATTGCTATACAGTATTTGATGGCAAAAGTTGACTGAAACGGTGTTCAGCATATGCAAATGTGACATATATTGTCAAAGCCAATAGGCTTTGGCATTGGAAAGCAAAACTAATCTTCCACTGTAATTTATAGTAATTTTACCTTTTTTGCGAATGTGTGGAGTTTTCAGAACTCTTGAAAATTAATTGAGATTAAAATGCAAAGCAAGGCATATTTCTCCATTATTTTTCTCACCAGTGAGCTCACTGGACTTTCCTCAGTAAGCAGTTTGTTACAAGTTATTCTGCAGATGAAGGCTTCTGTTAATAATCCTTGCATATGTAAATTTTGACTCTGGTAGGTTATAGTATGAGAACACACTCACAGATATATTTATTAAATGCACCTGATTTATCTAATTCTGAAATGCAAGAATGCTTATAAAGCAATGTGATTCTTTGCTTAAGACTTGGTTCAGCAAGACCTCTCTCACTGATTTTTATTTTTTTTCCCCTAAGATACTAGATTGGACCCTTAATTTCTGTTAGTGGTATAACTCATCTGTTGATGTATTTATGTTAGCTGAGACTATTTTATGGGAAGGAGGAAGATTTGTCTGCTTTTACAATCACTGTTGCAGACTTTTTTTTTTTTTTTTTGAGTGGAAATGAAATTCTGGTTAGATTTTTTTTTTCTCTTGAAAACACAAAGCTAGTATAAAATCACATTCAGCAGCATTTTTACTTATTAATGAATACATGCCAGGTGCTAATGGTGTTTTAGAAGGGTTTTTGGTCACAATATGTTCTTGAATATATATATATAAATGGTGTTTAAAAAAATAAAAAAAAATTGAAATTGTAGAATGTTACCATTTATTAGAAAGTAATAACGTTTTTATGTTGAAGATGATCTTAAGTTTTCAGGTATTTATGTGGCTTTTCTTTCTTTCTCCCTCCCTGCCATTTTAAAGGGTCATTGGACTAAATGGCTCCTACCCTAGACAAGATTCACTTGTAAATTTCATCCTTTACAAGCACTTTGTTAACCTGTTTATAGATGTCAATTTTGATGTTCTCTGCAGGTAGTCTATTCTAGCACTTTGTCTTTGCTATAGACAATGACTTTGAATATTTATTAACTTGAATTTGCCATGCTGCTATTTAAGTTGATTATGTTGTATCCTTCTGGATTGAGGCTTACAAAACAGCAGAGTCCCTTCCTTTTCACCACAGTGTTTTATGTTTGAAGGCTGAAGCAAAACCCAAATAAACATCATAACAAAGCCTTCATACGTGAAAAGCAGGGATTCCTGTTCTATTCCATAAGGCATTTCAAGGCGTGTGTAGCAGATGCAGAAGATGAATCCCAACTCTGGTTATCACTTGCACGTTGGCAGATCCAAGAACAAGCTCTTGGTTCCTGTTGGCCAGAAGGGAAACTGGAGAACTGTTTCTTGTCTGTCTTCTTTCACCACTCACCTGCATGTTACTGGCCTCTGTTCTGTATCTGTGCTCTTGGTGAGGGGCTAGAACATAGGAATCCTTGTTGCTATCGATTTAAACATGAAGGCCAAAGTGGAGTGCATGTTTGGGAAGCATTCCTTTAAAGACAGAGTTAAGAGTTGGCCTCTGCCCTTGCAAGTAATCACTGGCTGGTATCTCTGGCAGGCACTTGTGAATTGGCTCATATATGCATCCAAGCAGAAGCAGCCTGGCACTAATATTCAGCTGAATCAGCAAGTGCAGTACTTGCACTTCTACAGCTTAGTGTGTCAACAAACATTGAAGAATGAGGCAAAGTATGTGGGTTAGGGATAATTTACATGGCTCTGGGCAAGGATGAGGTTGTCACTTGTAGTATTTCATCCTTAAAGCGTAAGTTAAGGAAGCGAGCGTGTGTGTTGCTTAGCTTAGCACAAGGAACTGTTGCTGGTTCCAACAGTAGTAATTGTTCCTGTCAATGATGGGATTAGCCTACAGTGATGATATGGTCACTCTTATGTCAGTTTAGAATGTCTGTAAGCCCAAAATGTCACCAACACCTGCGTTTTCCATGGGTACCTGATCCAATTTAGAAATAGGCCACCATTTCTTGAATTTTGTGGCTGAAGCAATGCTGTTATCAGGAGTCCCATAAAAGACAACTGTTCTGTTGGAGAAAAGCACAAGTATATTCAGAAGCAGCTAAATGTCTTTAGATAGTGCTGTTTAATTCTTTTCCATTCTGTTTAAATGTTTCCTATCCTAATTTCTCCTTGGCATAAAAATCCCCTGTCCAGGTTTTGTCAAAATGTTAATACTTCCTGTGTTTTGATGATTCTCATGTAAAACCTTAGAGTGTATTTTGAAGCAGGTCATTGCTAGGACAGCTCATAGAGATAATCTTATATTCATCAAGCTGTTCTAAACATTTAACTTTTACATGGGCTTACAATATTATATTATTGGGGATAATTTTTTCTATTGTCCTATCTGTGGCAGTTGTCTGTCCCATCCCCTGTTGTGTTACCCCTGCCACAACAATAAAAATGTTTGAAAACACTTGGATTTCTAGCAGGCTGACTTCTGCCTTTTCAGTGTAAAATTTCTACATAATTTTGTTTTATTTTGTGCTGAATTTAAACTCACATATGTTTGACAGACATACATATGATCATTTATATATCCCTTCAATATCATGGGTATGTACATAACATCCTTCAACATATGCTATACAAGAAAATATGACATGCTGTGTTGGATTATACTTATCCCAGTTGTTGAAATCTTATTGCCAGAAGAAAGGTAGTGTTTCATTTGCTTAGTTTATGAATGACATAGCTGTCATGGGGAAAAAATAATTGTGTCTATTTACTTTAACCTTGTTACAGTAAGTATTTCATTTGCCATAGTTTGATATTTGGATGACAGTACCTAAATATCATTGTAACTCGTTTTGACATTACCATGATAGTAGATATTCTAGTAAATAGTTTTATGACTGGTTAGGTTGATGACATCAGCAGAACAAGGCCACAAAAACATTAAATAGCACAACTTTCATTTTTTTTAAAAAAAAAAAGGTAATAAAAGAAGTAGCAGTTTTGTGTGCCAGTCTCTTGAAACTTAAATGTTTTCCAGGGTATATGCTTGGTATAAATTTGTAGAAAGCTGTTTCACTTCTGCGGGAGCTGTGGTGGTCTTGTGTATTGTATGTGTGAAGGCTTTTGGTTGGATTTTTTTCTTTTGCCAGTTAAACAAACCAGTCACGTATGTAGCAGTTATGCAGTATGAAGTATCTGCCATCCTCAACAAGTTTGCAATGGTTTTGTATGAAAGTAGTTCATGCGTTCAGTTGTGTCTTGCATTAGTCCCTTAATGTTATAGTGCACACATGTGTGCGGTGGTGAAAAGGTTAATATTGAAGACTTTTTTTCCACATTAATTGATAACATAGAACCAGTCTTAACTACTGAGTTCAAATTTGAATAATGAGTGTCAAATAATAATTTTTCTTAAATTTTCTATTTTGTAGCTAGAATATGCATCTTATAGGAAAGGTTAAATCTAACAATACGATCATTCGGTGGCTTAAGTACTCTATTGAATCAAGACTGCTTTTTTTCTAATTGGAGAGTTTTAAAATTATCTGTATGTAAGGATGCAGTTAAAACAGTATTTCAAATAGGCAGACAGCAGGAATTTGACAACTGTTCAACAAAAAATGTCTAATGGCTGCATTAAAAGATGAGGGGAATCTTTACATTTCAGAATTACTGTCTTCCTCAAATTAAGGCCATATTTAAAAACGATACGCCCCCCATCCCCCCCAAAAAAACTTCAAACCTTTAATACCTTGTGGTGGCTTGTCAGCTGAATGTCAAACAGTAGAATATTATCCCATACAGACTTCCCATTTCCACCAGTAGCTGTTCTTCCATAACTTCTAGTCAGTGCATGCATTAAGTTTTTTTCAGATTACTTTGAGCAGTAGTATAAAGAGGGATAGGATAACCTTACAGACTTTCTCATTACCATGAATGAGAGCTTTGGTCATATCTTTGTGTACAGAGAAAAAAAAAAATAGCCAGCTGCACAAAAAAGGTTCCTTGGTGTTCTGTTGGGTCTCACAATATCTAGTTCAGACTCTAGAACAAGGCCAAGTTTTTTTGGCTTTAAAATCTGTCCATCTTGTAATGTACCTGCTTAATGCTGCATGTCTTAGTATCTTTTTGCAGTGGATGAATGGCATGGTCTTAACAATTCAGCTGCGTTTTTTTTCTTTCAGGCAGGGAAAGGTGAGTTGCACTTGTTTTTATGTGGTAAGCTGACAAATCTGATTCCTAATTGTGGTACTACTAGTTAGTGCCAGGAGAATGCCTAGTCTTGAATTAAGAAACTGTATTGGTGTAATACATTCACTAAGCATTGCATTCTAGATGTGGAGTTTGCAGAAGCCAATAGTCTGAGGGGGAGCTACAGAAAGTGGACATTAACAAGTGCCAAGGAGAAGCTTGGGGGGGTTAGCTGGGCAAGCTCTTAATTGAAGACTATGGGTAATTATACAGAACAAAAGAGTTTCAACAAGGCTGTTCAAGAAAGACTTGAAAATCCAGTGGATTTATTCTTGGAGAATGACCTAAACATGGAAGAACTGAGTCAAAGTGTATTTAAATGAGTCTGATAGAAGATATTAAAATAGATATCCTCTTTCCTGGGTGAATATCTTCAAATGGGCTGTTGGACAAGCAGAAACATGTGTTAGCAAGACAGTTCCTAAATATTTCTTTCTTCTTGCACTGATATAAAACTCCATCTGTTCACCCAAATTCATATTTTCTGAGAATTTTTGACAAAAATGGGCCTTGCATGGGAGGAATCCGTAGTCTAAGACTTTTCTTGTGCCCTGGTGTGGAGGAGGCCTCTTGAGAGGCTTCTACATGTCAACCAATACAAATCTATGATTACTTGACACTGCTAAAGGCAGGTTCCAGGGTCTAAACTGATCAATAGGTTAAACTTTGTAACTTATGCAGGTGATCTGTTTGTACCCCATGTAACTTATATTGGGAGGTATGCTTGTGAATGTGGTGAAATAACAATGCAGATTTGTAACAGAATCATGTTGCTGTATGGACATCTTTGTCATGAGCTGCGAGTTACTTCTGTGATGACTAAGAGGCCTGAAATGAAGGCTACCATATTCAAATTGTTTCTTTTTGCATTTTTGTTTTCTTGAAGCTTTGCACTTGACATTTGTTCAGGTCAAATAGAATAGATGTATCTGTTCAGCAGCTTTTTTTTTTTTTTTTTCAGGGGGTAGTGGTGGTTCTTTTTTGTTTTAGCTTATTTTTTGGGTTTGGTGGGTTTTTTTCCTTTGAGGCTGGATTAACTGGACATCTGGTGCTTGAGATTTTCTCCTCTTCGTTAGAGGCGTGACTTGCTGCCATGCCAGTCTTCTGATGTCTGTCCAGAAGATTCTGTAGTCACTGAGACATGCTGAGTTGTGGGTTTAGTTATCCTGGCAGGTTTCTAGAGACAAAACAAAAGACAGGAATTGCTACTCTGATAGAAAGCCTGTACATAAAATTCCTGAAGGAATACATGAAAATGTGAACTGCTTAGTGATATAGGAGATGCCTAAATATGTTCTGCATATTTCTGGGAATTCCAGAGTCATGATTGTGTTCACTTTTAATGCTTAATAGAATGATTGTTTATGGGGTGAAAATAAAATAAAGCATTTGCATTTGATTATCTTTCTTTGTCTACAAAGCAGGGGACTGTTAACTGATGCAAATCAAATTTGGCACTGGTGTTTCTTGGGTTTGATACACTGTCATTGGCCATAAATCTATTGTATTGTATATTTTATGTGTTAAATATTAGTGTACAGTTAAAGAATGCTATATTTATAATATAGTTCATATTACTGACTACAATTAAACCTTTTATAGATAACCTGTTAAAGGGGGTTGTAGAGCTTAGTACATTTCCTGGTTCCAGCAATAAAATCTCACCTCAAGCTCTGACTTCAAGGTACTGGTTTCTGTTTATCCCAAAGGCAACTGGTCTTAGTACCAGTTTTCAGTCTACTTTGTGGACCATTTCTTAAGAGTGTCATCAGGTCTGTGGTCAAAATAGCACAGTTTACTTTGTTTTTTCTTCTTCTTTACAGACCAAAGGTTAAGAAGCTGTCTGGGACTGGTGGAAGCAAATGTAGCTTTCTTGCCACACAGTTAATTAAACCCCGAATTAGGAGGAGGGTCAGTGTTTTGGAGAGTAAGCCTGAAGAGATGGATTGACTGCTGGGTTGCACGAGTCTGTAGGCCTAAGAAATATATACTGATATTTGAAGGGATAAATATCTATTATGTTAAGGTTGAAGTTTTGGGGTTTTTTTAAATGAAAAGATTTTATAAAACTTAGCTTTGGGATCTATGAGTCCTCAGGACTGGAATGAATGCTACATTTCCAGATTGAATTGCTTTTGGTTAATTCTGAGGGAATATTGTCCCTTGGGTATGTTCATGACAAGAAATGGATATTAAGTTTTGGGATAATCTGGCTCAAAAAGATAAGCTTCTGTGGACAGTAATGAAGGCTTGAGTTATACTGGCAAAGGAGTTTCAATGTTTTTAAGGTGTTTTTTTTAGAAAAAAGTAAGCATATGATACAGAACTGAAATCATTTAAGAGCAAAACAAATCCAGCAGGGGTGCTGGTAGGGTGCAGGCCGTATCCCAGGAAAGTAAAATGGTAAATAAATTTGAGTTGTAACATGCTACTAGTAGGCATATAATGCAGATTTTGGAATATAAGTAAGAAAATTTGCATACTCTAGAAGAACAAGTTTGACTAGGAAGTCCAAATGCTTTTGAAATGCAGTCCTGAAATTTGAACTGATTTTTCTGGTAGAAAACATAATTTCTATTATTTAAAAACCAAAACAAATCCACATAAGGCCAACAAATTTTGGGTGCGTACATCTTTATATGGACTGGATGCTCCTGTTATGCGTGTTAGTCATAAAGTTTCTAAATTTGCAGTCTTACACAAACATGCTTCAGGACAGTTCAAAACTGCAAAGTATTTAATTTAGCAGACATATAGGTTGTTTTCAACATTTTATGAATTATTTTTTCAAGATTTATTAACTTGATGTCCAGTCAAAAAGTAAATGTGTTTTATGGAATTGGGCCAGGGATTACAGGGAACAATTTGATACCATAAAGGAGGTGCTGTAATACAGCCCCTGGTAGTAACTCATACTGACTTTGGTTTGCCTCTCAAATTATGTGCAGATGTTAATATTAGCTATATTGACTTTGGACCCATTTTCACCCAGATGTAAAACCACGAGTAAAGAATAACTGATTTTGTTCGCCTTGTATTTCATTCAGAACAGAGTTACTCTTCCAGCTAGAAAAAGTATGATGAATGTATTTACTGTGAAATGCTGGCAAATGCACCTGTAAAGTATATTTGAAGCCTGATAGGCAGCAATGCTAAAATTATGTAGCTTAGTAAAACATCACAGTTTCCACTATGTTCATTCCATGTATCCTGGACAGCCCTAGTTCTACAAATGAAATGATAGGTTCTGAAATGACATCTTGGTACTTCTCATGGCTTATTGAAAATATTGAGAATAGTGGTTAAAAAAATCCAGAAAGGCAGACAGAACATTAAGACTTAGTAGGAGATTAATAGAGACTGGAAAATAAAGAATGTAGTTATGTATCTCTATAATTCCATATTGTGTGGGCATCTCATACTGTCTGTTGGTTTCATTTTTTTTCTTGTCTTGGGATGTTGTAGAACTGGAGAAGATCTAGACAAGAATGCTGAAGGATAATGAGCAGAATGGAATTTTGTTTCTAAGAATAACAACTGGGTTATACTAGGAGAATTTTAGGCTGGAAAAGAGATAACAGAAAGGAAATCTGAATGACATGGAAAAAGAAGACAGGAGGTAGTTGTCTCTTCTAGTATGGCCTATCAAACTCTGCAAGTGGTTGGCTTGGTATGATTAAAGGAAACTTTCTCACACAGCATGAGGTCAAGCTGTGGAAGTCAGTGATCCAATGCATTGCATGTAGATACTAAAATTTATATGTGTTCAAAAGCAACTGGACAACTATGTGACAAATTCAAATTATTAAGGTTTATTATATGCAAAGAAATTACTTCTTTTCAAGAAATTCTTGACCCATGAATCTTTGGATTGTAGAGGAATGTTCCCAGGGAACACTACCTAAACTCTGTCCATGTATACTTGTCATGTCCTTACAAGCTTACTCAGTCATCTGCCACTGGGAGACAGAGTACTGAAGTATATGAATCTTTGGTTTGACCTTGCATTCCTGTACTTACAAATTAGATTACTCATGTGTATCTGATTTTTTAAAATACAAATAACGTAAATCTGAAAGTGAAAAGGGCTAACATCTACTTCCAAGAATAAGTATAAACTAGCAGTTAAAAAACATGATACACCTTATGACTCCTTGCTTCTGACATGTTTCTTGGACAAAAATCAAGGCTGTAGATCAGACCAAGATGTGTTAAATTAACTGGGAGTGTTAACCCAACTTAAACTGCTTTGCTTTTTTTTTCTTTTTTTTTTTTTTTTTTTTTTTCTGAAAGAACCTGGAAAATCTGCGTAAATTTTTAATCAACATTAACAAAGTGAAGAATTCAAGCAGCAACTCTTCAGTGACATCAGCCTGTTGATAATTTATGGGCAGGGATTTCACAGAATTGGTGATGTGGGAAGGGACCTCTGAAGACCATCTAGTCTGACCCCTGCTCAAAGCAGGGTCAACTGGAACAGGTTGCTCAGGTTGTCTAGTCAGGTTTTGGGTATCTCCAAAGATGGAGACCTCACAACGTGTTCTAGCCTCACTTAAATAAAAAATAAAATTAAAATAATAATAAAATAAAAAAGTGGTGGCATGTATTTGTCGTGCTGTCAGGTTTTGGTAGTGTTTTTCAGGGTTTTTTTCAAGTATAAATTGAGATGTTTGTATTTCAACCTTTGTTTTCTGCCTCTTGTTCTCTGACTGGTTACCACTAAGGAGAGTCAGGCTGCAACTTTTTTTTACATGCTCACACTAGCTAATTATGCATATTGATAAGATCCACCACCCCCCTACAGGCTTGACTTCTCAAAGCTGAACTGCCCCAGCCCTCACAGTCTTTCTTCATAAGGCAGGTGCTTCAAGCCTTTAATCATCATCTTGGCTCTGACTTAAACCTTTTTAAACAAAGCCCATTAACTTTTAAAGTCAAGATCTGAAAGAGCTGATTCTTCGTTTTCTTTTCATTCTAAGCTTTTCTACTGGATTTGATTCTTTTTCATTTGACTAAACTGGCCATGTGAAGGATATAAGAGATTTCTTGATATTGTTGCAATTCTTAACATGTTAACACATATAACACATGCCTTTTATTTACAAAAATAGAATTGTGGTATATCATGTGGGCAAATGATACTAAGGGCTCTGAATAGAGTGCTATCTATTCCACTTAGATTGATAAATGTGTGTATCTTACAAGTCAGTCTTTTTGACTGACATTGATGTCGAGCTCTTGTATAAAATCTGAGTTTACAGTTGTCAAACCTATGAAAGGTGGTTTTTTTCCTCTATGGAACAGCTCTGAATATAACAATGTAGCACTGTTTGGTGTTTCACTATATCTTCAAAACTTTCTTGGTAGGAGAAAGGCCTCGCTATAGAGATATGCAAAAGGTGTTCTTTCAGTATATCTCCTGTTCTTCAGAACACCTTTAGACTATTATGTTTGCCTTATTTTAGGTAATTTGCTTTAAATACAAGTTATTGCATACTGTGTATCTAAAATTCTGCAGTTTTGATCAAATATAGTATAATCTTCATTTTCTTCTAGTGTTGCATATTTTTCCCATACTACTTGAACTGTTTTAATATTCCTCTTCAGCAGTACTTGCTTTCATGAAAAATCAATGTCTATTTCTATAAAAGTAGCAAAATTGCTAAAATCTATTGTACTGGTTAAAGGTTTTTCACTTGCCAAATATTAACTGACTAATTTCAGAAAGTTAAAAGCCAATAAATACAGTTCTAGACAAAGAAAAACTAGAAAAAGGAACTAATAATTATTTTTAAAAGAACATGTATTTCTTTAAATTCGGTTTAAAGTAGCCAGATATATTAAAGATCTGAGTGTTAAATTAGAGGAAGGGAGTCCTGAAAACAAAACATTCACTTTTTAAAGACAGAGACATGACACTTCTCTTTTCTCACTTCAGTACTACTTAATAATTTGATTTTTATGCAACTTAAAATCAGGCTGTAGTTATATATTAGATTTTAGGAATGGGGATATTTCAGAGTGGAGATCTTTGGGGACTTCTGTAGGCTGTGGACTTCTGTAGGCTGTGGTACTCCAAAAGTTAGGATGAGGACTGGTATCCATTTGAGCATGGATGTCATCATTTTCTGAGCTCCATGGAGCAATCTTCTCTCCTCTGTACAGTCGGAAGCTGTAGAGTGGAGGTTAGAATTGGAGGGAAAATGAAGTAGAGAACTTTGTAACAATCTGTAAAAGCCTTCAGTTTTGTAAGTTTTAAGTGAAAGCTGTTTTCCCTTTGGCAGTGTGTGTTGTCTTGCTTTGACCTCCATGAAGGGGTGTCCAGCCTCAGTTCTACCTTTCCTGCTACTGTTTATATAACAAGCAATTCCATATTTGAGGAATTTTTATAATTATAGTGCAGTCTGAGGTTGGCAGTATGGTTGGTTTGATTGTTATGGTTTCCAACAGGACTCTGTCGGTTCTTACTTCAAGGGCTGTCTCCTCTCAATGCAGCTTATTTTTAAATGCATAGAAATACACAGTGACTATAAAAGAGACAGCTTTTGCACCACATGATTTTATTGCCTGGCAACAGGAATTTAAGATGGAATTGCCCATGATTGACAAGAGAATTCTTATTACATCCTTTTTATGTGTTCTTTTTCCTTATACATCAGGAAACTTTTTGGGCGCACATATGTCTGTTTCCCAAACGCAAGTTTTGTAACCAATCATCCAGCTGGCTGATATTACTGTATCGATAATATTTCTGATGGCTTCTTACACTTAAAAACTGTTAGTTAAAAACTTTTGCAACAGGAACCTTGGTATTTTTGAATTTACGGTTTTCTAATCAGTTTGCTTTTTTTTTAGCAATTAACACTGTCACGCTATGGTCTATACTTAGCGCGTCCACCTTAAATGGGACATTCTTGATCAGTTACAGTCTTATTTATTTTCCACTACATTCTTCTAAATTCAAATTTTTATTGTCCACAAAAGTGTATTTGGTGATGACCAACACTTTTTTTTTTTTTTTTTCAGAACCTAATGCACTCTTGCCATTATAGTAATTAAAGGACTGTTATCTCTTTTGAGATAGATAATTTTCAGAAATACTGTCTGGAGCAATTGCCACAGCCCTTGATACGTTAGAGCCATTACAGCTTTCTGTGTGCTCAGGAGTTACTGTTCATTCTGATCTCCATATCATCGGCCAGTTCTCACTCGTGAGTGTGATTGAGTTTTGACTTGCATGTCCATTGTTCTCAACATCTGGACTTAAAGTATCCATTTAGTATCTCCAGAATGTATGTTAACCCTTGCCATGATTAGTTTAGATTACCAATCTTCTAAATAATTGAAAGCAAGCTAAATACTATGAATGGGAAATTTTTGCACCTTTAAATAACAACTTACGTGGTTATAGTCTGTTTGGAACTCTTTATTCATTATTGTTTCATGGCAAATCAATGCCAGTTTTACAAAGCTGAAATCATCTTTGTCCTTCTTTGTTAGTTTTTGCTGTTACTGCATAGTATCTAGAATTTGTGAAGCAGACCTTCAAGAAGGTGGTAGGAGGGGGAACATACCTGTTGGTGCATTTTATTTATTTATGTTCAGTTTTTAGGACCTCATAGGTTAGCAGCAACTTCTTCACCTGCTCTAGCCATATGGTGCATGTTGGTGGTGGGAGAGGGTCAAGTAGAAAAGTGTCATTGTGTAGCTGTGTGCCATGGCCTTCATTCTCAGCATGGTAGGTTTGATGCTACTCCACACAGTAATTGTGTACTGTACAGTTTGATCGGATAGTGAGAGCGAGGTGAGTCCCTGAAGCTTGCCTAACTGGAAGCACTCAGACGTGGTAAAGAGAAAACTGATAGTTTTGCATGGCTCTTACTAATCTCTTGATACAAATATCTGTTCCACTAGAGACGTTTATGAAGAAAAATGCCTTGTGACTTAAGGGAATTGGTATTGCAACTCCTATTAGCTTTAGTTCTCCATTGCATTGATTTGTGGCCACCTCTGTGGTTAGGAAGAACAAAAAACAACTAACCAAAGACAACCCCCAAAACCCCAAACCAAACCCTCCCCCTCTCCACCCAAAACCTGCCTTTCAAGATGTAAGAAGGCTTCTGGGACAAAATAAATTTTCTTTAGCTTTTCAATTCTGTTCTTCTAATTTTCAGGGTTCTTCCTCTTATGCTTAAATCTTTCTATAGTAATTCTTTAATTTTTTAATACAGTTTCTCTTGCCATTGGTGCTACACATTTTGTTCTGTTATACATTAGAGTAAAATTTGCAGAGCCAAAGTCTGTGTGAGTTTTATACAGCCAGTAATGGAACATCTATCTAATTTTGAAATCCACAGAATTTCTTAACTCTTGGGAACTGATTTTTTTTTTTTTTTAACAGCTGAAAAGGTGTTAAAAACATTCTTTGAATGGTGATAAATTTCTCTTATGTAACTTGATGATAAAAGAAATATGTAACTTTACGACATACAGGTTGTCGCTAGAGATTGGCAGCATTTGCAAAATTGCCAGAATGAGCCAAAAGACCTCTGGAATAAAAACCAAATGAAAAAAAACACATTTCAGGCACATTAGGAGAACATGAGTGGTATTCTCATGATAGATGAGAAGCTTTTATAAAGGAGAACCAAGAAATTTGATGCCCTTAAGTTATTCTATTTTCTCTGAAAAGGTAGACCAAAGTTATACAGAAACCACAAAAATATAAGAAAAAGGTATGTAGGTCTTCTGACTTGTAGCATAAATTTTATTATTCTGAATGAAGAATACTAATGAGTTCCCCCCCCCCCCCCCCGCCGCCGCCCCCAGATTCTTTTCTATTTGACAGTCCCAAACAAACCATCCAGTTAAAGATGTTTAGTTGTCATTAACCATTCATAGCTGCTCTAAATGGACTAGAAATGTATTGCTTTCCAGCTTAACTCTTCATTTGCATCTTTAGTAAATTGTGATTTTTATATAGGTTTATGGCTTTTCTGTTGGACTCGGCAAAAGCAATTTTCATTATTACATGATGTAAAGCATATTGGGTTAGGAATATTTTTCTATTGTGTATTAAATATTGAAACAATTACCTTTTTTGCAAGAATTTATTTTGTCTTTGATTACATCACGTTGGATTGTTGGCATGTTTCTGAGTAACATGGTGGGGTTTTTTTCCCCTCCTCTTTTTCAAGGCTTTTATTAAACTTGATGTTTGGGATTAATCCCGTTATCTGTAAGCAGTGCTATTTTTAGATGAAGTTCTGTCTACCCACTTCACAATGACTGGTGACTGCTTATTTAAGGACTGAAAATTTCTTCCATTCCTCAATGCTGAGTCGTGGGTGATGGGATGGTGGTTCTTGATCAATGAATGAAGCAAGTGGGGTTTTCATTTGTTTGGGGTTTTTGTATTTTTTTATGAGACTTTTGATGGCCCATAATATACCAAAGTGGCATACACTCCGTACACAGAGTAGGAAATACATTAATAGCCTATGAAGACCTTTTTGGACATGCAAATTGACTAATGTGTGTACTTATCCTTACCTGGAAAATGCTATTGACTAGCTATTGCTTCAACTGAATCGGTTTTCTATTGAAAAGCAAGTTGTTATAATAGTTTTGTGGTATAAATTGCCAGTTGAAGGCTAATTTGTAGAAAGGATTGAAGTCTATTGAATTGCTTTTCCAGTGTAGCCCATAGAAAGTATTCTGGCTCTTCAGAAACTGTGAGGTAGAGCTGTAAATGTGATAGCTTATACAAGTGCAGCAAGCTGCTTGTTGAGCTCCCTTAGTATTAAACTTGTGTATAATCAGTGTGCCTTTGAAGAAGGAAAAACATTTTTGTTGATAGTAACCAGTCAGCACAGAGGGACCAGTACTCAGTGAGAGGACAAACCTTATAATTTAACAGTGGCTTGAAGATGCTGACTGTTAATTTGTCCAAACGTGTGTATAAAGCTGTCGGATATTTCACATTTGAATTTTTTTGTGCTGTTATTGCCAGATGTAGTAATTTATGACTCAGGCTTCTTGGAATTTGTGAAAATGGGAAGTTGGGAAAGTTGTTTTCTGCTTATTCTGCTTTTATGTAGCCTCTTTTTGTGATCTCAATTTATTCAGCAACGTGGTGTGTAATGTGAAGTAACTCTTGATTTCCTTGGTTCTGGGTGGTGTGGAAAACCTTTCACTTACACTTGAATAAAAGTCACTATAGTGATGTAATTCTTTCAGATACCTGGTAAGGGACTGATTTTTAGATTATGAGTGGGAGAAATCCATAGTAAGTATCTGTTTTCAAGGTGAAACCCCTTCTCTCTTGAAATTCTTATGTTCTCCTTCATCCGCTGTTTTCCTTTGTGCAAGGGGAACAAATAGTCATGCATACTTTTGGAAATGCATCTATCAACCCTGAGAAACAGGGTTCAGCCAGCAACTCCCACATGTGCTTTCGCTAACCAGCTGAAGTACTAATGAGTAATCAACAGAAGTGGGAAAATTTACAGCAGGTCTGTGTTATACACTTAGCACAGTGAGCAATATCTTGCTGCTGTTAGGTGTCTCAGCTTGACATCTGGTGATATATCTCAGATGTCTGAGACAAGCTCAGAGTAGAGAGATGGGCATCTGGGGTGCAATTTGCTAGTGTAGAAGCATGGTGTGAGGAAACCTCAACATCTGGGAGGGAAAATTTCCATTGTCTTCAAAGCACAATGTGAACCATGGTGTTTTACTGTGATGGCAGATGACACCAGTTTTATTTCATGTTATAAATTCAAGTTTTGAGAGCTGAATTATGATGAGAATATGGCTAAGTGGGTAGAAGAATAAAAAGAGCTTTCCTGTAAATGTTTATCCTTAACTTATACTTCCTCGTGTAAATTACGATCCTGTTCTTCTCTTGGTAAATATTTTTAGTTAATATTCTTGCAGATTGCCACCATGTGAAATTTTGGTACTAGTACCACTAGAAGGCTACTAACTCCTAAGCCTGGAGAAAGTGCAGTAAACATTTCATCACCCAAGAATGTAGACTTTAGCAGTAAATGAAGAACTCAACTACATCAAAGCCAAAGCATACACTTTTTAAATATGTTGAACCACAAAGACTTGAAAGAGTTTGCTAAATGTTCTAAGAGAAAATCAGCCTCCTCCCAGCAGTCTAATAAATAATTTTCCCCACTCTCTTTTTAACTTGCTTTGCAGAAGGTACGATAGAAAGGCTACTACCAAAACAATAGACTACAAAAGCTCAGCCAAAAAAAAGCCACATGAGCTTGAAAT